>NC_140959.1:58258022-58348022 GCF_014529385.1 Adiantum capillus-veneris | reverse complement strand
TTCTCCACTTGTGGTTCACATACACCATTGTCTCTCTCCACCTTCGTTGACTTTCACGAGCTCCGGAGTTGTTGTATGCCATTGATCTTTTAACTTTTTGTTGTTGTAAATGTCTGATGGCTTGTGTTGTTGCTGAATTTGCCAAGACTTCTTTTTTCTGCATTCGATGAATGATTCTACAATAGAACCATTCAAATAGTTCTCTCAAATTGTTAGGCTTGATTCGAGAGCCACCATGTCATGTGTGCCTGAAATAAGCATTTCTCGCCATGTAATGAGACTTTTCCATCCCTTGGGTATTCCATATTGCCGGGCTCCCATACTTTTGTATAAAATATGGTAAATGATTGAAGATGATGTGCTGGATATGAAAACAGATTAGTTAGAATGTTTTACACTCACATAGTTGCACATAAAAGAGAATTCAAATACACGATAATACCATGTAGTGAGATCTGGGTGTCTGTCCATGCTATCTTGAATGATTTTTTGAGAAGGTTGAGATTCTCCTTGAACTTGTTCATATCACCTTGTGACCATTCATCTTTGTCGCACATCAAAAATAGGATGTCTATTGATCGCCAAACCTCAGCCTTCGCGTTACGAGTAGTTGGTTCTTGGTCTTTGACTACAATATGTAGCTTTTTTCAGCTCTGATACTCTACCTTGCTAACATAAGATGTGTTATATATTTTTCCATGTTTTGTTAGCTTCGGATCTCTTATACCTTGGGGTTTAGATAAAAACCTCCATGCCTTCACCCCACCGATGGATGGTTTGCATGGGACATCCTTCTCAGCAGTTGATCTCTTTTCATCCCGTTGGATTTTCACATTGCCACCATGAAGCCCCATATCCGACAGTACCAATTCTAAGCACTACAGGGCTACTTGTCGCTCTGCTGAGTTCTTAATCTTCCAAGAAAACCCGATATATAAGTAGACCAATTTCTCCACAATTCTACAAAGGGCATGCATTGTACAGATGTGGACATTCACAAGTGGTATTTTCAAAACCGGTCGAAAAGCAGGATCCTCAATGTGACGTGTTGGAGCTTTTCTCCACCACTTTGGGTCCATGACCTTTGCAGGCTCCATGCAGAACAAACACGGTGACTTTGCCATTGCACCCATTCCACAATTATACATGCACTTTAATGTTTTGAGGTCACCTGCAAGATGCCACTGAACTTGAAAGTCTCCCCTTCCATCTAGACTTAGTACCTCTCCCTGGTTAGTCTGTCGATCAATCACCTCCAGAATATTAGTTCGATGGAACACCCAATATAGAATCTCATGATCTTCTTTCTTTACCTGCAACACAAAATAAATGAGACTTAAGTAGATGTGAACATTTGAGCTTACCTGAGAATCTCGCTTACCTCAAACGCACCAAGCCACCATATGTTAGATTCTGATTGAACACTAAAATACAAAGGATCATCACTGGGACACTTTGAGAGGGCTCTATTCATTAAAGTAATAGTAACACGCTCTAGCTTTTTCTCTTTAACAAGATCACACTCATCCAGTTTTAACACAAAATGTAATACCCCTCGTGACTCTTCAAATGTGATGTTGTAAAACTCCACCATTCTCTTCTGTAACATCTGCAGGTCCATAAAAATATTATTGAACTCATCATATGCCATGTTTGCTCCATGTCCACTGTAAGTTGCTTTAATATGAAAGGGTTGTCCAAGATAGTCTCCCTGTGCCTCATTAAGCTGAAGCCTCTCTTTCCAAACACTTGAGGGTGATGGTAAAAGTTTGGATTTTATACCCTTCTTAACAAAGATGGATGAGACACACTTTTGGATAGCCGAATATCCTCTTTTTCTTACACCAAGTGAATCAAGTGTGCCTTGTATCTCTTTTGCATGCACTGAGTTCTCTGAAATAAAGCGGTCCACTACATTTCGTTGTAGGACCTTAAACTTCTTGTCATGTACTATATCTGCTACCAGGCTTCTACTTATAAGTGGCTTCAATCTCTTTCCTATATTGGCTTTGGGGTCAATGTTTTCCTTGTCAGGATAGATTGAATCTCTACATGAAGACAATGCATAAGTAAATAACAGAAAATTTGCTTCACTAACACTATTTAGGCACATGAAAATAATGCATAACAAGAAAAAACAAAAAGATTACTTAACTAAGACAATGTAGCCAACTAAGAAGCATCACCTTAATGCTCGGATTCTTTTCTTGAGACCTCCGGATGCAACCTGCAATGTTTCAAGATTGCGCAATTTCTTCTTTCGGATACGACCACCCAAGATGGTGTCCTTCATTTGACAACTTCGCACCTTTCCTTTCATTTCTTGTACCTCTGTTTTGTGTTGCAAAATGGTAACTTGATCTGTAGAATGTAAATGTGAAAGGTGAACAATCTCACATTGTTGAGCTTGGAGAATGCCCTTGTAAGTTTCAGCTTCTCTTGTAAGAGATTTACAATAACCCAGAAGGCCCTTTTCTCCATCACCAGCAAAGGTCAATAAGCTTGTAGGATTGACAAACAGTGGAGACGCATTAGTCATTGGATTCTTAGGGTAGAGAGAGCCTCTCGTCCAGATATCTATGTGTTTATCTCCCTGAGCTCTGAGCGTGTCTATGGAAGCGAGAGATATATGTGTGTTTGTTTTACTACGCTTAATCAATGGTTGGTACTCATTGTCCAAATCAATGTGAAGGTGATATTTGGCTCGTTTCTCGGTAACATTTGTGCCATTTGAGGAGTGCCCCATTAGTCAAATGTGCAGGTTTAATGGAAAGTGAATAGCGGCTGCGCCTTCGTCCCTCCATGTTAGCCTCATTCCCTCCATATTGACGAGGTTCATTCAATGCAACTGAAAAGAGGATTATCCCTCAATCACTACGAACGAATGTTCAGAAGAGTAAGGAATCTACTTAAAGTACACTTTTTGAACTTTTACTATGAAAAACCCAGCTCTATTATTTGCCATTTTTTCTAGAGAGAGAGTGCAAAAAATACATTTTCTTAGAAGGCCCTCCAAATGACCTCCGAAATTCCCTAATGTGTCAGGGAGAGACTCTCAGCAGGAGAGATCAGCTTGGCTTACGTGCCAACACAGGACAATCTTGCAGATCTTTTCACAAAGGCCTTGTCTCGTGAGAAGCTTGAAGCTTTCCGCAAAGCTTTGGGCTTACTCCCCTTTGTGGACTGATCATGTCCTCAGGGCATGGCACTTCCCTTTACTCATGTGCCAGCTCTCGTTCACCGCATCACTCCAGGGGGAATTTCTTACCATATACATGTGGTAGTGATGTGTGTGAACACACTAGGACCGCCGGGGTATTTTTTCCCTCTTTAGGAGGTTTTTTCCCCCGTGCATTGTATATACGCCCATCACTCTAGGGCTATCTATCTTTCCATTGCACACTAAGTAACACACTCTCTATTGTGTGCCTTGAGATTCCTTCGTCTTCTCCAAGCTGTGTGTGTTTCTCTGCAACCCTAATTCCAACACTATGCAAGTAATTTCTAGCAAGAGTGTACTTGCTCATAGCTACTTGGCAAAGGATTACAATTGTAAAATGGGGGACCTTGACCACAAGTTACCTAGTTAAGTTAGTAAAGAATTATATTTATGTAATGGGCAATCAGTAAACTGTCAGGTAGTGATCAGGATGCATTCAGGGAACTGATGGACTAATCAGAGTTCTGATTGATGTCTGAAACTTTAAAAGGCATGTTTTAAGGGATGCGACTTTTAGCTTGTAACTACTCTCATTTTTGGACGCCTTCTTGGGACGAAATGTTGTTCTGTAACACGGCAATGATGATGAAGATGAAGCAGGATGTTGGTTAATGCCCTGAATGTTTCCTGTGTGTTACCTGTAATTCTGTTTACATTCTGAATGAGTCTGAAAGCGTTTTGAACATTGTTATGGAGGTTATCTTCATGTTTCATGGATGTTGTGGGTGAAGAATGTAATTTCAATGCTTTTAGATAACCCCTATAACACTTGGCGATCCTGCAAAACCTTGCATTGAAGCATTGTATCCAAACAGTGTTTTTGCAAGAAGCGCCAGTTAAACCTTGTTCATGGTGCGCAAATGGGACGTTGAGGCATGTCAGAGAGCGAACACAGCGACTTGCTACATCAGTTTCGAAACTGGCGGACGTCAGAGGAGGAACAGGAGGAGTACAACAATGTATTGCTGCAGGAATATTACAGGAAACTGTCGACAGAATTGCAACAGGTTAATCGTTTGAAAGTTCAGCGTTATCTTGAGTTTCTGGTACCTTTTGGAGGCTGCAGAATTCCATTACGCTGGAGTTATTTAGACCCACAGTTGGTGAAAGAATATCATGAGATTCGAGAGAAGATTGTTATTAGGCGACTGAAAAAGTGTTAAGAAGCAATTGATGGATGACTAGTAAAGAAAGTAGTCCAACGCCCCCAGAATATTCGTATTGGACACGTTCACAAAGACAAAATACTCAGGCCAGGGAAGTCGCTGAAGAAGAAGACACAGGTGAAGATCAGTAGGAGGAGGAAATACCCACCCCTGACAGCCTGGTTAGTACACCTTCAGGAGGCACCGAGGACCTTGATGAAATTCCAGAGGAGGTCTCTGATTTAGCACCTTTACATCAATTTTTTGGGGCATTGGCTTTCAATCAAGCACTACGACCGAGAAGGCAATTAATCCCCGAAGGAGGAACTTTGTTACCATTTGATCCGTTGCGACGAATTAATCAACTACAAGTACCAACACAGATCCCAATGGCTCAACCACCACAACACCCAAGAATTGGGGCGGCTAAATTCAGCGGAAAATCCAAGCAGGATGCTGACAGCCATGTTGGACAGTTTGAGCAGAGATGGAGAGCAAGTGGGTATGAGGTACTTCACAATGATGATACCAAAAAAGAGCATTTTGTTGCTACCCTTGAAGGGAAGGCCATGACGTGGTTTATGTAGTATGGAATCAATGCATTTGCGGATTATGAAAATCTGCAGAACAGATTCCTGACACAATTCAGAACCGAGAAGACACCTAAAGATGTCCTGATTAAGATCAGAAAGATGAAGCAGAAAAAATTATTAGTGGAAGACTATGCTTAGAAATTCAGAAATCTAAACAATTGACTTCTTCCTGCTCAGAGACCATCTTGGGAATAGATGGGTGATTATTTCTGTCGTGGACTGAATTCTGAACTAAGGAGTTCGGTGGCAGGACAAGGAGTAATTGCAGCGGCAGCTGACTTTAATGAGTTGGTAGAAGCAGCTACTCGAGCAGAGCGGAGATACGGAAGTCTAGATAAGAAAAAAAGACATCCAAGAAGGATGATTCAGATTCAGACAGTGATCAAGAAGAGGATGAGACTGATGACTCCTCTGATGATGATGAGTCAGAATCAGAACAGGATTATGATGATGAGGACAATGATTGGTCAGATCCAAAGAAGAAAAAGAAGAAGAGTAAGAAAAAGAAGAAGAAGGACTCCAAGAAGGAGAAAGATAAAGCAAAGAAAAGAAAAGGAAAGGACAAAGTTGATGCTGAACAAGATGAAATTGATCGACAAATTTCTACCCAATTGAAAACTATGGGTTTGACAAAGTTGGGGATGCCAGAAAGGCCTTATTGTACAATTTGTCAGATATTTGGACATTCGGATGATAGGTGTTGGTATAACCCTAATTTTAGAGGACGGATACCCGAGCATGTGAAGCAAAAAATGCAAGCATCGACATTGAATGAAGTAGGCACAGGTGGCAATCAACCAAGGCCGGTTAATTTCAGGAACTGGAATAATAGAGGACAAAACCAAAGATTCAGAAACCAAGGCAGTTGGATGAATCAGGGAAATCAGAATTTTCAAGCAACTGATGCAAATTCCCCATGTACTTATTGTGGAGTTTCAGGGCATAGACAGGGTCCTGATTGCTCTTTGTGGTGCAAACATCGTACCGAAAGAGGTATTCCAATTATTCGATACCCCAATAAAGCGGAGCCTTCATAACAACCTCCTGGGTAGCTGAACGTAATGATTTTGGAGGAAATGGATGTGGGGACATCAAAGAAATGGATGAATGAAGCAATACCTGAACGGAGTTCTGATAGCAATCTGCAAGCAAAAATTCCACGGGAAGGTCAGGTATATGATGTTCATCATTTTCAATGTGATTGTACAAAGTGTTTGAATGCAAATAATACAGACCAAAAGGATAAAGCACCTGAGTCAATGGTGGTGACAAGATCAGGAGTAAAAGGAGAGACAACAAATCAGAGTGAGAAAGGAAAGGAAAAATACCCTATTAATTGGGGAGAACAGGATCAAGTAAGAAAAGGAGTGATGAAAGAAATTAAAAGGGTACAGCAAAAACAAGGCAGTCCCAAGGTCCAGAAGCAAGCGGACACGGTTCAGAAAACAGATGTGATTGGACAACATTCAGGTTCCTGTCAAGCTCCTGAACAAAGCCAATCTGTACCTTCAAAGGCGACGATTACTTTGATAGATGAATTCTTTGAAGCCTTAATGGATGCTCCAAATCAACTGAGTTTGAGGCAAATATTAAGCTTGGTTCCCAATTTTGCCCATCAGTTTATGCAAAGGCTAGCTCAAGAGTATGGATTCTCTGTGGAGCAGAAGAAAGCTTGGGGAGAAGAAGTTTTGAGTCAAGAGGCTGAAGTTATCTCTAATGAACCTCTGATGTGGATTATAAAGTGCCAGTGATTGGTGTGACTATGGAGCAATGTTTTATGTCTGGAGTACTTGTTGATGGAGGATGAGGAGTAAATGTGCTACCTGAAGCTACTTGCAAGCAACTTGGAATTGTGAAATGCAGATCAGCGGAGAATTCAGCCATTAGGAATTGTTCGAAATAAACGAATTGAGATAGGAGGTCTTCAATTCCCTATTAATTTTGTGGTGCTCAGGTTGGAGGCATCGACTCAAAGCTATCCTATGATTCTAGGACGACCTTGGCTAAGGGCGGCCAAAGTGAAGCAACATTAGGGAGTTGATAGCATTGTATTAAAGCAAGGAAAGAAGAAAGTTCGAATGAAGATAGTTGTTAGTGAAGTTTTACCACCTAATTGCAGACCGTTACATGCAGAGAGTATTAATATGGCAACTAAAGTGGAGGAAGATGAAGAGCAGGAGTTTTTGAGGATTAATGCATCAGTTATTCCAATCTTTGAGGTGGATGTGCAGCATATTGCAGAGCAGTATGTCAGGGATCCACAGGTTAAAATCAGAAAGAAATCAGATAGCAATCAGAAGGTGGATATTGCCCTAAAGCTGGAAGAGGAGCAAAAACAGGCAGAAATGAAAGCTGAAAAGGATTTTGAGCATTATTTGTCCCAAAGTTCAAGGGTAAAGCAAGATGATTTGGAAGACATGAATCTTGGTATAGAAATGGGTCCAAAAATAATCAGAGAGTGTGAATTTGGATCAAGAGTTCTGCAGTCAACTGCAAGTTTTATTGGCGGAATATAAGGATGTTTTTGCATGGCATTACAGTGATTTGAAGGGAGTGGATCCAGCATTTTGTGAGCATAAAATCAATCTCAAGGATGATGCAGTACCCATTATTCAGCAACGGTATCGTTTGAATCTGACTTATGAGAAACAAGTGAAGGAGGAGATAGATAAGCTACTTGTTGTGGGATCCATATATTCAGTTGACAAAGTGACATGGTTATCTCCTATTGTGGTTGTCCCAAAAAATAATGGCAAGATCAGAGTTTGTGTAGATTGGAGAAAATTGAATGTTGCAAAAATGACAGATCCTTTTCCGTTACCTTACTGCGATACAATGTTGGATTCAGTGGCTGGACATGAGATGTATAGTTTTTTGGATGGCTTTAGTGGCTACAATCAGATCCGTATGGCGCCTGAAGACAGGGACAAGACAGCATTTATTACTGAATGGGGAGTTTTTGCTTATAATGTGATGGGATTTTGTTTGAAGAATGCTCCACCTAGCTTTCAGAAGTGGGTTCAGGATGTATTTGCACCCTTCCTGGCAACTTTTATGAAGGTATTTCTGGATGATTTCGGTGTTTTTGGCAAAAAAGAGGATCATTTGAAGCATTTGAGGCTTTGTTTGGAGAAATGTAGAGCAGCTCGTCTTTCTCTTAACCCTGAGAAATGTGCATTTGCTGTTGGTTCTGGAATTCTTTTGGGACACATTGTTTCAAAAGAAGGGATAGCAATTGATCCCAGGAAGGTGGAAGTTATCCTGAAGGCACCAGTTCCTAAAAATTTGAAGCAGTTAATGAGATTCTTGGGGCAAGTCAAGTGGCACAACCGATTTCTCAGGTATTTGGCTTATGTGTGTGTTCCTCTTACACAATTAACAAGGAAGGATGCAGTATTCAGTTGGGGTCCTGATCAACACAGAGCTTTTGAATTGTTGAAGAAGATGTTAGTGGTTGCTCCAATTTTGATATCTCCTAATTGGGAGAAGCCTTTTCATATTTTTGTGGATGCAAGTCATATTGCTATTGGAGCAGTATTGATGCAGGAATCCAAAAAAGGTTGGTTTAGACCCGTGTATTATGCCAACAGGGTGCTGTCAGATGCGGAACGAAATTATGCAGTTACAGAAAGAAAAGGCTTGGGCATGGTCTATGCTCTCAAGAAGTTTCGCCATTATTTGGTTGCAAACAAAGTTATGTTTCATGTGGATCATCAAGCTTTGATTTACTTGGTGAAGAAACCGTAGTTGTCAGGCAGACTTGCGAGATGGATTCTTTTACTTCAAGAATTTGATTACAGTGTGGTGCATACATCGGGAAAAGAACATGCCATTGCTGATTATCTAAGCAGAATTGAAAATGGAGAGTTGCCGACTGAAATTGATGAGTTTCCAGATGCAGGACTGTTTCAGGCGACTGTTGACTTCCTGACAGTGGACTGGTATGATAATATGCTGCAGTTTTTAACTGAAGGGTTATTTCCAGAAGAGATGAGTTCTGAAAGAAGGCAGAAACTTGTGTTAAGAAGCAGACCATTCACAGTTATTGCAGGAGTTTTGTATAAACAAGGGATTGATCAGATACTTCGGAGATGTGTACAGAATCATGAAACAGTTGCAGTTATTGCAGAAGCTCATTTGGGGAATGCTGGAGGACATTTTTTTTCAGAATTGACTACTAGAAAAGTTTTGCGAGTTGGATTGTGGTGGCCGACTGTCTTCAGGGATTGTTATCATTATTGCAGGCAATGTTTGGTGTGCCAAAGAGATGGAAGACCTTTGGGGGCTGATCGGATGCCATTGCAACCAGTGTTGTCTTTGGAACCATTTCAAAAAATGGGGTTTAGATTTTATGGGACCCATTAATCCTCTTGCTAAGTTCACACAAAACAAATATATTTTGGTGGCTACAGATTATGAGACAAAGTGGGTGGAAGTTGTTGCTCTGAAGGATAATACAGCGGCGAGTGTGGCAAAGTTTTTGTACAAGAATATTATGACCAGGTTTGGATGCCCGATTGAATTGGTTTCTGATCAAGGAAAGCATTTTATCAACAAAGTAATCAAACAGTTGACTCAATTGCATCTCATTATCCATAAGAAGTCTACTGTCTACTATCCTCAAGCAAATGGACAAGCGGAGAGTACCAACAAAACCCTAATCAAGATTTTGAAGAAGATTGTTGAGGAGAACAGGACGGATTGGGATACTAAATTGGATTCTGCATTATGGGCCTATCGTATTGCTTTTAAAGTGACAACAGGTCAGACACCTTTTAGGTTGGTGTACGGATCGGAGGCTATTGTCCCAATGAAGTTTGTTGTGCAAAGTTTGAGAATAGCTATTGACCATAAGTTGTCAGATGAAGAGTCTTTGCCAAACAGATTGGAGGCACTTTTGAAGTTGGATGAAGATAGACTTTTGAGTGCTTACATGGCGGAGGTTGTGCAAAGACGTCGTCAAGCATGGATGCAGAGGAACATTAAATACAAAACTTTCACAGAAAAGGATTGGGTGATGGTGTATAACAGCAAATTGGGTCTTCGACCAGGCAAACTTAAATTGAGATATGTTGGGCCCTATCAGATTGCACATGTGATTGGGCGGTCGACTTATATTTTGCAGGATGCAAACGGAGCTCTGATCCCCAAACCTTTTAATGGATTGAGACTCAAACCATTTCAAGGAAATCCACCAAGCGATGGTCAATTGAGTCAAATTGGGATTTTATTCAATAGATTGCCGACCTTCTATCATGATTAATACAAATGGAGGTGATTTGATTACTTCGACGTGTGAGAAAACTTTACACGCAACATCATTAACTTGTGCTTTGTGAGGAGAGGTGAAGGAAAGAAGTGCAGCATTTTCACCACAGGCGACCGAAACGCAATCTTTCATTCGAAGTCAAGCTTTCTTTAACTCTACCAGAATGCAGACACGTACCAGCAACCGGTCTCGTAAGTCTACAAGTTCCACTCGTGCGGATGTTCGAGCTGATGAGGATGTGGAGGTTCTTATGCAATCACCGATTAGTAGATAGCAGGGAGAACGCGTTACCATCGAGCATCAGTTCATTGATTTTAAGGTGGACATTCCGCATTAGAAGGGCTTTCATGCACAATGGCTACAATCAATCAATTTGCTAGAGTATGCAAGGTTGCCTTGGAGTAGGTGGAGGCACACGACAAAAGTTGGAATGCATGTAAGCAATCTTGTGGAGAAAAATGGATTGGTTGGCTATGGAGTGTATTTATTTGCAGAGTTAGTGTCCAAAGTGTTTGGTTTGCAGCAAGGGGAAGAAAATCAAGTTGACAGGGCATCGGAGCAGGTTATGGATAGAGAATTTGGCAAGTGTGAGGGCACAAGAGGATACTACTTGATTAAAAATGTGGCTAACCCGAATAGAGCTTTGCAAATCAAATGGTTTCTGGAGAGATTTTTGCTGCTGGTCAAGTTGGAATATGTAACTAGGGAGAACTATGCGATTATATCTACGGCAAGCAGGGCAGAAATTTTGGTTGGGCAAATATGTTGTATGACAGGTTACATTCGGAGGTTTTTTGCAAAGATAAGAGGAAGACTCAGAGGTCCACGAAGATTGGTCCATTAATCATAGCTATTTTCAGTTATGTCAGAAATAATGCAGTGCTAAGGAGTTTGTCAGAGGGGGATGTACAGTCAGATCATCTTCAGGGAGCTACTACCAGTGTTCAGGCTACTGTTAGACACCTAGAAGGAAGTTCTGAAACAAGAAAGAAGAAAAGGGAGGACATTAAGGAGGATGATGCACAAGACAAGGTCAAACAAATTTATGATGACTTAGTGGCTACAGGTTATTCACATGAAGTTTGTAGGGATACACTAAATTTAAATAAGCCTGACCCAACAGATTTGCCACCATCAGGCTCCAAATCAATGAAAAAGGTGCTTAGGATCAGAAAGAGAAAAGGCTTCAGAAGCACATCAGGAACCAGTTGGACAACAGTCAGAGGCCACAGTCAGAGGGGGTTCAGACTGCTGATAGTAATTTTGAGGACATTCCTTATGCAAGATGCTTGGAATCTGTGAATCTGATTGGAGATTATGTTGGACAGCAAAAAATTAACTCTAATCTTTTGATTAGTGATAATCAAAAGTTGAAGCAAGAAGTTGCATATTTGAAGTTTGAGATGAAAAATAAAACAGTGTCTGATCAGGAGGTGGATGCAATCAAGGCAAAGTTGAGATCCATAGAGTCTGACTTGGAGTGTGCTCTTAAGCAAGTGAACTTCTACAGTGAACAGGTCCATAGAAGGGAGAGCACTGCAAGGATATATAAAGAATGGATGATGGAATGGGACAGTATATTCCATCAACAACTTGAAGTGTTTTCCAATGTGAATGTGACATTGGAAGAAGAAAATAGAGTTTTGCTTGACAAAGTCTCAACATGCAAAGAGGTGGAAAAGAAGATTAAGGAGTGTGCAGAGGATGAGCTGGAAATTGAAGGTTGTTTTATGTCAGGGACAGATGTTGACACCATGAAGATGGAGCTGCAAAAGCATTAAGAACCTATATGGGCTGAAATGAAGGAAAAAATGTTGGAGGTGTCTTCTAAGCCCTATAAAGAGTTTGCTGAAGAGGAAAACAAAGAGGAGTATATGCTACTACAGACTCAGTATACTGATTTGCAAGAAAAATATAATCTGTTGTTGAAGAAACAGTTGGAAGCTGATCAGAGCACTGAAGATTTCAAAGTGCAAGAGGATAAGGAGGATCCCTGTGAGGAGATGGAGACAACCCCTTACAATAAAAATTTAAATGTTTTGTTTTCAGGGATTGAGCAGACCTGTGCAGAGGAGCTGAAGAGTGTTGAAGATGTTGTTAAGGAAAGTGTTCAGAGCCCTGAAGAGGAGACTGATCCTGACAGTCCAGTCAAGCAAGATTTTCAACCAACAAAACTTAACTTTGAGGATCAGGTATCTGAGGAGGGAGTAAATGAAAGTGTTGTTGCAGAGTGTGCTGACAATAAGTTGCATATTATAGTGAAGGAATCTGAGATGACTACCCAGGAGTTCTTAGCAGACATTGCTAAGAAAAGTGGATGAAGATGCAGTGCAAAGAGTCAAGGGAACTGTGGGTTCAGGTCCTCAAAAAGTAACTTTTTGATGCCACCGGGTGTGCCAGGTGTAAAAGGGGGGACCTTGACCACAAGTTACCTAGTTAAGTTAGTAAAGAAGGATATTTATGTAATGGGCAATCAGTAAACTGTCAGATAGTGATCAGGATGCATTCAGAGAATTGATGGACTAATCAGAGTTCTGATTGATGTCTAAAACTTTAAAAGGCATGTTTTAAGGGATGCGACTTTTGGCTTGTAACTACTCTCATTTTTGGACGCCTTGTTGGGGCGAAATGTTGTTCTGTAACACGGGAATGATGATGAAGATGAAGCAGGATGTTGGTTAATGCCCTGAATGTTTCCTGTGTGTTACCTGTAATTTTGTTTACATTCTGAATGAGTTTGAAAGTGTTTTGAACATTGTTATGGAGGTTATCTTCATGTTTCATGGATGTTGTGGGTGAAGAATGTAATTGCAATGCTTTTAGATAACCCCTATAACAGTAGAGATCTACTATACATGGTGCCAATGTAGCAGAATTCAAAGGGTGTATGTAAGGCTTATGAAGGGTCACAGGTTTTCAATGTTGGCAAAGGATCCTAAGGTAAGTATCAATTCCTGCAAATCATGTGTGGTTATTGTATTTTTTTCATGAATAACTTATTGGAGCTCTTTTTTCTTTGAAATTAGAAGGATTCTTTATTAATCATCTCTTGTTTTAGCAGATTCTCCTATATTCAACAACATTCAAAACTGGTACTAGTGCCTCCAAAAGATTTATTTGAAAGATGTTGTTTTGAAAGCTCATGTCAATGGTTGGAAAACTCGACTCCAATGCATTTCAGTAATGTAGGCCACAATATGGGTTGGTCTAAATTCAACAATGTTTAAATACATGCTCTTGGAAGAGGTAAAGTTTTGAATGTTTATATTGCAATCAAATTCAGCTATGGATTTAAGAAACTCACATCATATTTAGCTTTTGATATTATATATGTGTTCATGTTTTATCTACAGAAGGTGTATCGCAAAAGTTAGTAACGTGGAATTTTATGCCTGCAATATTTGAATAGTCAAGCCCTAGGGAGATATAATTAGTCACTTTGTGGCTCAATTGTAGACCAAGAACCAACCAAGCCAAAGATGGACATTCAAGTGTGGAACCAAATCTCAAAAATCAAGAATCGATTGAAAGTGTCTGCTAAACTTACAATTGCAAAGAAAGGTTTTGCAAATGGAAGGCAGATGAAGGGGCCAAAAGGCGGAGCAATACAGTGGTAGTGAGAGAGAGAGAGAGAGAGAGAGAGCCTAGCTTCGTTCTCATGTACGGAACACTTAAGTAAAAAACTCATATTCTAAGACAGTGGGCTCATGTGATTGATTAATGCAATACAACCTTTACCATCTTATTGTGTCATCTCTTCACTTGAAGTGAACTTTGTCAACGTTTTTGAAGTTACTTTATGTTGTCATTCAAGTTAATTGCGTGCACTTGTCTTGAAATACTATTGTTTCCTTCATTTTCTAGGCCCCACAAAAAATTTGTTTCACGAACCAGGTTAGCCAAGAATGTTTGTAGTTGACACGTACTTGTACATAATTGGATATCAATAGTGGCTGGTGAAAGGATGGTCACAATGCACCATAAAACAAAGGAAAATTCATTATTCGTATTTCTAAATAAAGGACATATAAATATGAAATGAGAACATGAAACATATAGTTGCTAATAGTACAATTAGCCTTTATAGTATTTAGGAAGAGAATGGGATATAGGAGGGCCTCTTATTTGGAAGTCTAAGTAAGTACTTAAAACTTAATGAATCTTTGACCAAATGCTAGAATGGTGGGGTAAGTGGTGGACTTTAGGACATATGCACAAAAGTTCCTTGGATCAAGTTAGTGGCTTAGACCACTCAGGTCATGATAGATTTTGATAATCTGATCATAACTTCCATATACAATATGAAATATTCATGGAAGTATAGTTTTAATATGTTAAAAACATGATAAGACTTTTATTTGATTTCAAAGGACCCAAAAAATGGATTAAAAAAAAATAGAAGTATAAATTGCAACTTATTATTGAGCCTAAATGAGTATTAAATTCCATCAATCTTTATTGAAATATCGTAGAAGCTTCACAACTATGCTACATACCTAAAATGGAATTTTCCAAAAAGTTTGAGCCAACCTAAGAAATATCTAGCCTACACTAATGATAATGAAAATTCTTGCAATTTGACAAATTATTCTGGTAAAGATGGACATGGAAATTGTTGGTATACTTGCAATGCCCACCTCTCCCAATTTTGCCAGCACAACATATGCCATTAGGAAAATTTTGAACTCATTTTTGGGTCTTTTAAGAGTGCCACATCATCAAAGTTGTAGAAAAGAAAGCAACCCGGTAGACCCCTCTAAATATTTCTTAGAACCCCATGATATGACCTATCATTGGAAAGTTCTTGAAAAATGGATTCTAAAGAGCCAAGGTCCGAAAAGTTTGGATGACTTCTATGAAAGTTATGCCATTTTTTTTCAATCAGCCAGGTTTTGTTATCGTTACGGTAATCTAAAATCACCTTTTCCTAGATCTACATGAAGGCAATGTCCAATACATGCATGCTATATATCAATAGATATCATTTGAAGAGTAGATTCTAAATATCCAACCTCCGACAAGTTTGGATCTTATTTGCAAAAAATTTACCGATCCCCACTTTTTGAAAGCTATGCCACATCAACAATTCTTACAAGGCCCATTTTTTAGTCCAAACTTTTCCTAATGTGCACAGTTTGTAAGGCCCTCATATGAGGAGAAGCCAATGGTGCACTTCCAGCTTTGCACGGTGTGATGAGATCTCTATTTGTGATATCGTGGATGGTACAAAGAAAATTCAAGGCCAAATTTTTATTCCTTTTGCCGAAATATTCCTTTTTGCCGGAATATCTTGGCCGGACGATGGTCGGAAGACAAAGGGAAAATGGCCGTCCGGTGGCCGGTTGTCTGTGGTTTTTCACTGGTAGCCGGATTTTCTTTGCTAGTGGACGAGTATGAGGAGGACTTGTCTAGCCAAAAGAGGCTACACATGGGCTCATGGGAGAGTCGTACTTGGACTTGGCTATCTAAGAGTGGCTGGCACATGGGCGTTTAGAGGCTCCCTTACATCTATATAAGGAGGCCTTCTCATGAGTCATTTGGTAGAATGGTGTGCACACTTGACGCACACAACACATCCTTGTTGAAGGATTGTTAGTCCCTTCTATTCCTACTTGCTGTAGTTGTCTAAATCACCATCTAAGCTCTATCTTGCGAGCGCTGTTGTGCCGCTCCGCTCCCATGAAAAGAACATGAGCAAAGGAATACCAATCAGGTTTATTTGAAGCTTACAGGATTCATCATCAATTATAAGGGCTTGCTAACAAGCCAGTTTTTAAGCTGAAAGTGTGCTAGATGCGGCTCTAAGGGTCAGAAGATGTCTTGGTAATGCTAAACAGTGAGTATTACTGAAGTGGTCATAGATGGGGTTTTATTAATCCAAGCTAAAGTACTCCAAAAGCTCTACGTTCCTGTCTTTACGGCTCGTTAATCGGAGCTACGGGTAAGAAGTTATGACAGTTTAAAGTTGAGTCAGTAGCAGATCTGTAGGGGATTGGGCAACTGCAGCTGAAGGGGCAAAAATGAAATGAATGCGTCGGGCTGAAGTGCTCACTTTGTGAAGCGCATCGGACTTTTCAGATCAGTGATCGAAGTTCCGGTTACCAAGATATTGGCCGGTAAATATTCACCGGGGGCCGGTCTCGTACCACTCCGGTCCGCTCGGCCAACGAGCTGCAGCTGAGATTTTAGAATGCATGGAGCAGTAATTGGTTTGAGGAGTATCACATTCAGAATGTTGATACGGGCATCGAAGTTCAAGAAGATAATGTCGTGTTTGGCAATGCTTTGCTAGCTATGTATGCCAAATATGGTGCCGTAAATTTTGCAAAGTTTTGTGTCTAGAATGTTGTCTTTTGGAATGCAATAATTGCAGGCAATGCCTTGGTCGGTATGTGTACAAGAATAATGTGGGAATTAAAATTATCAATAATGTTATCATGCTTGGCATTGCCTTGGCCGAATGTATACAACATTGCATGGCCGTAAGTGTGTCTGAATGCCGCCAATGAAGGAAGCTCTGGCCGGGGAAGAAATGTTGTGGTTGAAAATTCCTTTGCCAATATGTATGCAAAATGTGATTCCCTTATGATGATTATGGCCGCCAATGAAGAAGCCTGGCAAAGCCTTGGCCGACATGTGTATCGAACATGAACCCGAAGCTTTGCATGGGCCATTTGTATGCCAAACGTGATGCCCTTTACAAAGTCCGGCCGCCCAAAGGCCTTCTCAATGGCCGCCCATGAAGTCAATGAAGGAGGGTCTTTTTAAAAACCTAATGTGAAGCAAAGAAAGAAATGGCTAGCCAGGTCATGGCGGGAGCGAGGAGAAAAACAATGCAAGCAAGAAACGCACACGCAGGCCAGGGAAGATGTCGGATAACACCGGCGAAGAAGACAAAAATGCCTAGCTCGCCAAGGTGCTCAGTTTCGGAACCAATCCCGCTGCAAACGGCACTGCTCGATTACGACCCTGCCAAGTCATCAAGAGGTCAATCCCATTAGCGATATCGCTAATGGGATGCCGAGAATAGGAGGGTTATTTTTTGCCATGCAAGCTATAGAAAGCATCATCGGTTAGCTCTCTCATGAGGAATAGGCTCTCGTCTCCTGAGTTCTTCAATCTCTTGAGCTCTCTAATCTCCAAGGCCAAAGAAAAGTGTAAGCCCTCAAGCCATCCGAAGCAAAAGAAAAGTGTAAGCCCTCAAGTCATCCAAAAGTCATATCTAATTTTCTTAAGCTTAACAAGCTCTCATTAACCTACTGTAAATTGGTTAAGCCATCTTAAACCTTGAAGACCATAACCTCAAATAACTCATTAACCGCTCGAGCTCAGAAGCAAAACCTCTCGAATCCCATAAGAAAAATCTCTCCAAGCTCGGATTAAGCCAAGAAAACCTACTCTAAGCCCAAGCTTTGCAGGAAAGCTCATAAGCAAGATCCATGCTAAGCTTCATAAGCTCTCTAAATTTTGAGCTTCTCATCCCAAGACAATTCCCTAACCTAAGCCGAGCTTCTAAGCCATCATTAGCCAATTGAATCGGGAAGCAGAAGCCAAAGCAGACGGCTATTGGAAGGAAAACTTGTGTGTCTTAACGAGAAGAAGTAGAAGGCAGAGTAAGCAGAATTTTATTAATTTTTCTGTTTAGCACCTGGATTAAGCCAGGTTTCTTCTTGTAAAGAGCATTTAAGATTCATTAGTGATTGATTAAACATGGATTCTGTCGATTATTTGGAATTAGGAGAACTGTTTGTTTTGAATACTGTTGTGTTGGTAATCGCATCTGCTGCACTTTTTCCCCTCTCATAGCCAGGAGCCCGGTACCTTCCTGGCTCACCTTTCGCACAATTATCCCCCGACAGCGCATGGGTAGATGATATCATCACTTTGTAATATTGTGCTAATCTAAAGTTTTTTGATTTGCCGCTAATCTACTTTGCATTGTATCTCTTTCTACTCTCCTTGCTACTAGATCCATATTGTATTCCACATTTCTTATAGAAATGCATTAAGTACATAGCTTGATTTACCCTTGTAATTCTTATTTTAAAAAAACACATTTTTAAGACCCCATAATGAGCAAAATCCATTGTACATGAGAAAAATCACTCATTGGAAAACTAAAATCACTCACCAGAAAACCAAAAATCAATCCTCGTTCTTGAGCTTTGGTCAAGATCGGGGTTTTCCAAAATATTTTCTTTTGCCAAAATATATTGGCCGCATTGTGGTCGAGAAATTGGAGTTTTCCATGCAAGGCCATGTTCCGAGGGCAGATTATGGTCAAACAAGCCTTTTGCGCATCGTGGCGCACGGAGCTTGGTCCCAACAGACCCCCCGGTGCGGTTCTTTGGTGCAAAAGATGCTTGATTTGGCCACAATCTACAGTTCAAACAAGGAATATCTGTGTTGTGGTGCACGGAGCTTGGTACAGACCCCTTGGGTCTCAAAACATCCCTCGATGCGGTTCTTTGGTGCAAAAGATGCTTGATTGGGCCATCATGTGCCCTCCGAACATGGCCTTGCATGGAAAACTCCAATTTTTTGCTCCAAAAATGAGGCATGTAACTTGATCATGGTGCAAAAAAAGCCCCATACTTTGATGGACCTAACAAGTCCCAAACACAACACATTCTTTCAAATCTTTTTCCAAGTGACCCCATTTTCTCAGATGAGTAGACTTCTTACAAAGAGGGTACGCAAGACGAGACCCTTAGTGACCATGCCAAAGAAAGTTTAGAAGAGGAAGAAGAATACAACTCAAACCATAGAGGACCGGACAATCCTATTGAGTAAAGAAAAAAGTACAAGAACTATGTCCTTGCATGGAAACAACAATCACCTCCTCCCCCACCACCAATAAATAAGAAGAATAGGAAATGGAGAGCCATAATAATCTCTTTGCATGATATACAAAAATATAAAAAGAGCATAAATACCATAATTTCCAAAGATCCATATTAAAGTCTAGAGCGTGAAATAATTAAGAATTTTGCTTATACTACCGAAGTCCAACAGTCTTTGAAAATGTCATTTGACAAAAAGAAATTGATGACCATTTATCACCACTGCATGCAAATGAAGTAGATGGAAGTCTATAACCTCTTTTATCACCTGATCTCCATCTAGTTTTTACTTCGTTAGCGTAGAAGCTGAAATCGCAATGCTGGCAAGAGGTTCGTCCACGTGGCGACACTTTTTAGCTTTTTTTTCATCAGATCGCGCCGGACCTTCTGCGATCTTCATCTTCTCCATCACTATTTTAAGAATATTGTTACCATATACATGTGGTAGTGATGTGTGTGAACACACTAGGACCGCCGGGGCATTTGTTCCCTCTTTAGGAGGTTTTTTCCCCCGTGCATTGTATATACGCCCATCACTCTAGGGCTATCTATCTTTTCATTGCACACTAAGTAACACACTCTCTATTGTGTGCCTTGAGCTTCCTTCGTCTTCTCCAAGCTGTGTGTTTCTCTGCAACCCTAATTCCAACAATTGGTATCAGAGCAGGTCACGTCCTCTCGAGCTTAGTTGCCAACTGCTCCAGCACACGCCTGTTCACTTTCTCCGATTTCAGTGAGCTTTGGCGAGCGTTCGTAGGTTGACAAAAATTTTGGGAGAGCTTAAAGAGCTTGATTTGCTCAGAATTTTGATTTGGCCTCATTTCGGCCTCCGTTCCACTACAGGCAGTACTGCACAGGCTATTTCGTCATTTTGCGTAGAATTTTTGTCAGTGGCGTTTTTTGCATAACAGGTGCCTTACAGTCTTCTACGGTTTGTACTATATAGCACAGGTTGTTCCCGCTCCGTTTCTCCTATTTTCGGGCAGTTTTCACATCAGGTGCAGCATTTACCATGGCTGACAACAACAACACAGATGTGTTCAAGATGTTTGCTGCTGAGGACAGGTTGGATGGGGACAACTACCCTATGTGGGCTTATATGATGCAACATGTTCTTGTGTCAAAGGTTTTCTGGAACATTGTGCAGGGCATTGATGTACGTCCTGGTTCTGAGGATGTAGGCGATGTTGAGGATGTTGCAGGTCTTACTGCAAGGATTGCAGCTGTTAGAGCTGTTTTTCCTACGACAGAACAAGCTCGTTGGGATGTTAAGGATGCGCAGGCTCATGCATTGATTGCATTGTCTGTGAAGTGCACCATTGTCCCTCACATCCGTTCAGCAAAATCTGCAAAACAGGCTTGGGATATTCTAGCAGGTCTTTATGCAAGCCGCAATGAGGCTAAAATTGCTTTGCTGCGTAAAGAGCTGGAGTCGAAGATTATGCATAAGGAAGATGATATGGACGCTTTCCTTGCTAGTGTCAAGGATATCAATGAGCAGCTTATTTGTGCAGGTGGTCATTTCAGACAGTTCCCTTGTGCAGATTGTTCTTGATGCCTTACCAGATTCCTACCAGACTTTTGCTAGTACTTGGAGACTGATGACCCAAGGAAATCCTGAAGTTGTCAAGTTTGATGCATTATGCACATTGCTGTTGCAAGAGTCACTTTCTAGAAAAAACAAGACTAGGCAGCGTGCAGTTGAACAAGCTTTTATTGCTTCTCAAAGAAAGGGTGGCAAGAGCAATGCAGCCACTTCTTATGGTTCTGCTACGAGTGGCAAAAATTATGTTCCTAATGCTTCTGCTGGCAGTACTTCGTCTGGCAATTCTGGTGATAAGGGAAAAAAGAAGATGCGTTGCCATTATTGTAAAGCCAATAATCACTTGATCAAGTCGTGTCCTAAGTTGAAGGCCAAAGAGGCTAAGAAGAAAGAGGGTGGTTCCACTGCAAATGCTGGTTCCACTACAAATGCAGCCATTGTTGAGTCTTCTGTGAAAGGAGACTGTGTTGCTGATGTTGATGCAGAATGGGCTTTTAGCGCAGAGTGCACTTACAATCCTGCTATCCATGATGTATGCTTGTCAGTTGCTGCAGATTCACATGTGTGGTATTTCGACAGTGGTTCTACAAAGCACATTACCTCACCTCGTGAATTGTTTACCTCTCTCGAGTCTGTCCCTCATGGGAATTCACTCACTTGTGCCAACAACGCCTCTTATCCAGTTCAAGGAGTTGGAAAGATTGTGCTCACTGCTGCTAATGGATGTTCCTTCACACTTGTTGATGCACTTTATGTACCTGGGATCAAGAAGAATCTCTTGTCTATATTTGCACTTGCTAGACTTTGACTTGTAGTCAAATTTGTGGATGACAGATGTACAGTTCTTGATCTCAGTTTTGGTGATGAAATTGTTGCATCTGGGCTTTTGTGTCATGGGCTGTATAAGCTCACTTTGTATGACAAGTGTGGAAAAAAATTTGCAAATGCTGTTCCATATTCAAGGGCTATTTCAGATGCAAAACTTTGGCATGCACGTTTTGGTCATCTGAATTTTGCCAGTTTGCTGCGTTTGCAGAAATCTGATATGGTTACTTCTTTGCCACCTCTTGAAGCACATGTCAAACATGTTTGTGAAGGCTGTATTTTGGGTAAGATGCAGCGTTCTAAGTTTCCAAAGGATGGTTTAGTTCGGGCCACATGCAGGTTGCAGCTTGTGCATAGTGATGTTTGTGGGCCCATGCAAACTCCGTCCTTGGGAAATTACCTGTACTTTGTGACTTTCATTGATGATTACTCCAGACATGCATGGGTATTTCTGCTAAAAGAGAAGTCCGAAGTTTTTATGTGCTTCAAACAATTTCTGGCTATGGCTGAAAATGTCTCAAAATGTACTATGGCCACCCTCCGTTCCGATCAAGGGGGGGAGTATATGTCTCATGAATTTAATGCATTTCTGGCTAGTCATGGGATAAAACACCAATGTACAGTGCCTTATACACCTTAGCAAAATGGTGTTGCTGAGAGGAAAAACAGGTCACTGACAGAAATGGCACGATGTATGGTCAAAAGTCAAGCTTTGCCGCATTCTTTTTGGCTTGAGTTGTACTTAACAGGTGTCCTACGAAAGCTTTGCAGTCTATTACTCCATATGAAGCATGGCATAATAGAAAGCCTTCTATTGAGCACATGCGTGTTTTTGGCTAATTGGCATATGCTTTAGTGCCACAAGTGCAGCGCAGAAAATTGGATGATAAGGCTGTCAAATGTATTTTTGTTGGTTATAGTGCTGAAAGCAAAGGTTACAGGTTGTATCATCCTCAAACAAAACGTATTTTGGTTTCATGGGATGTAGTGTTTGTGGAAGATTCTGTTGAGCCCTTGCTGTCATGTACTAGAGACAGTAATGTAAGCTCACAGGACATTTATGACACTTTGTTGCCTCTTTTCAGTGGTGGAAATACGAATGTAAGTTCCAATGAGGCAAATGTACATCCTATGGGGGCTTCTGAAAATGTTTTAGATCAGCCTATTACTGATGCAGATGTACATGATGTACTTGATGAGGAAAGGGCTGAAAATGAGCAGGCTAGAGGTATGCCAAAATGGGTGGTGCACACTTTGCGTGACAGTAAATTGGATGCACCTTTGTCTAGTCATACTCATTTAGGCTCTCGCCATGCATCTTATGCATCAGATTGTTATGCTTTGGATGTGTCTAGCTTACATGATGTTGAGGAGCCTCTGACTTTTGATGAAGCACAGAATTCAGAAAATTGGATGGCTCCCATGCAATCAGAATATGATGCGCTTATAGAAAATGACACATGGCCTTTATGTGATTTGCCTCCTGGAAAAAAGGCCATTGGTACAAAGTGGGTTTACAAGTTGAAACGCAAGCCGGATGGTGAGATTGATTGCCATAAGGATCGACTTGTTGCAAAGGGTTATGCACAGCAAAAAGGCATAGATTATGAAGAGACTTTTACTTCCACCAGTCGTATGACTACTGTGCGTTTTCTATGTGCATTGGCAGCTCATTTTGGTTGGGATGTACATCAATCAGACATTGTTACTGCTTTCTTAAATGGTGACATATTTGAGGAAATTTATGTAACGCAGCCTCGCGGTTTTGTCATAAAAGGACAAGAGGACAAAGTGTGCAAATGTAACAAGGCTTTGTATGGGTTGAAGCAATCTCCTCGTGCTTGGTTTGAGAAAGCTGACACTCATTTGGTCAAACAAGGCTTTTGTAACAGTCCAACAGAAAGCACATTGTATGTAAAGTGTGAGGGTGATGTATTTCTCATCGTCGTTCTTTATGTTGATGATTTTCTGATCACTGGACCAAATGAGAGACATATTGCTGAATTTAACGCTGATTTGAATGCTACTTTCAAAATGAAAGATTTGGGGCTGTTGCATCATTATTTGGGTATACAGTTTAAGCAGTGTGATGGTGGTATTGCCTTGTGTCAGAAAAGTTACATAGAGACATTGCTATGTAAGTTTGGACTTGAGGATTGCAAACCTATTGCCCCTCCCATGGAAACAGGTTTGAAGTTGAGTCTACATGATGTTGGTGATGCTGCTGATGTCACTCTTTACCAAACTGCTGTTGGCTGCCTCATTTATGTATGCAACACGATGCCGGATATTCAGTTTGCAGTCTCACAGGTCAGCAGATCTATGCATAGCCCAGGGTCTAAGCATTGGCAGGCTGTCAAGAGGATTTTCCGCTACCTTAGTGGCACTTTACATCTTGGCTTGTTTTATCCCAAGGGGGGATCATTGCCGCCAGACTTACATGCTTTTTTGGACTCGGATTGGGCTGGTTGTTTTGACACGCGAGTGTCCACAATTGGTTTTTGTTTCATGCTTGGCAGTTCATGTATATCATGGTTGAGCAAGAAGCAACCTACTGTGGCCACTTCGAGTTGTGAGGCTGAGTACAGGGCATTCTTCATAGCTACGATTAAGTGTGTATGGCTCAGATGCCTTATGGCTGATTTGGGTGTTGGACAGGACACTGCCAACACTATCTCCACTGGCAGTCAGAGCGCATTGGCAGTTGCGAGGAACCTAGTTTTTCATGCTCGCACAAAGCACATTGAGGTGCATTACCACTATGTCAGGGAGAGGCTCTCAGCAGGAGAGATCAGCTTGGCTTATGTGCCAACACAGGACAACCTTGCAGATCTTTTCACAAAGG
This sequence comes from Adiantum capillus-veneris, assembly GCF_014529385.1. Classification (NCBI taxonomy): domain Eukaryota; kingdom Viridiplantae; phylum Streptophyta; class Polypodiopsida; order Polypodiales; family Pteridaceae; genus Adiantum; species Adiantum capillus-veneris. Next base: position 58,323,739 of record NC_140959.1, on the reverse strand, counting down.
CATTGTCTCGTGAGAAGCTTGAAGCTTTCCGCAAAGCTTTGGGCTTACTCCCCTTTGTGGACTGATCCTTTACTCATGTGCCAGCTCTCATTCACCACATCACTCAAGGGGGGATTTGTTACCATATACATGTGGTAGTGATGTGTGTGAACACACTAGGACCACCGGGGCATTTTTTCCCTCTTTAGGAGGTTTTTTCCCCCGTGCATTGTATATACGCCCATCACTCTAGGGCTATCTATCTTTTCATTGCACACTAAGTAACACACTCTCTATTGTGTTCCTTGAGCTTCCTTCGTCTTCTCCAAGCTGTGTGTGTTTCTCTGCAACTCTAATTCCAACAAATATGACAGGACGAGAGACCTGCGCTCTCCCAGGATGCAACCATCCCCCTTTCTCCTCTCCCAGATATGCCAAATCTCACTTGACCTTCGACAATCTAAAAATACTCACTAAATACTCGATCACAACGCAGCTGGGCTTTGCGCCCTACCTTCCTGCTGCAATCCCCCCCACCCTAGCCATTCATGGTGCTCCCGGTCTCACTACCTTGTGTGGCTCTTCGACTCCATCCAGATCAAATCTGCAAGCTGCCTGGTTGCACCCACCAGCAAGCAGTAGAATGCTGGACCTTTTGCGACCTTCATCTTCTCCATCACTATTTTAAGAATATGACAGGACGAGAGACCTGCGCTCTCCCAGGATGCAGCCATCCCCCTTTGTCCTCTCCCAAATGTGCCAAATCTCACTTGACCTGCGGCAATCTGCATCATCAGCTTCTTATGGACGGACGCTTCCGTCCGTCTCTGCCTCACCCTCATCAGAAAATACTCGATCACAATGCAGCTGGGCTTTACGCCCTACCTTCTTTCTGCAATCCCCCCACCCTGGCCATTCATGGTGCTCCCGGTCTCACTACCTTGTGTGGCTCTCCGACTTTACCTCGCACCTCCATCCAGATCAAATCTGCAAGCTGCCTGGTTGCACCCACCATGTCTTTGTTGTTGATAACTCCAGGCCTTCGCAATACTGTGGATGGCGCCACTGCCAGGAGCATGTCATGCTTGTTGCTCTGGAACGCCAATGCCGGCAACCATCTCAGCAGGACAGTCCGCCATCCCCGCCGTCTTCTACTGAGGTATATTCTAGTGAAGCATTACAATCTAGATGTATAGGTCATCACCAAGTACGAATCATATGGATGCGCGGTCCAAAACCGTAGTCCGTCGACACATGAAGATCACTCTAGTATTATCATGTAGTTCTCTAATGTTTCAAGGTACGACAATGCAAAGAAAATGTGGTCATGTGCCCTCCTTGGAATCACTTGTGCCTACTCTATGGGATTATGCATTCAAAACAATGTCACTGAGAAACATTTAAGTGGATGAGGACTTCTTTCTCAAGCATCCATGGGATGTATGTACAGGTAGAGAAAAGCACAGTTTCTTATTTTTTAAGTGGACTTGGAAGTTTTCTAGCTTCAGTAAATGTGGGTTCGTCTTTCTCTCATCATATGATGTAGCAAATGATCACACATACTTGTTGGTAGTATGTTGCAAGTACACAAGTAAAGGGAAAAGAGTGATGCTTACCAAGGATGACTATCATTGGAAACAACAAGGGCCAGAGGTGGTGAAAAAGGACAGTGACCATACCTTAAACTATTTCACATACAAAGCTAAGCATCATGATGGGTGCACATATTTTATGGAAGAATGCACCGTAGACAGTGTCAAAGGTTACGCTCTCGTAAAACTTCACAAGAGAACCGTCACCCATGATATACAAGTCAAAGGAAAACCTGCCCACTGATGGCGAACAATCTATTGCTAAGGTCACCGATGCGTGTTCGCAAAATACTATGTTATTAAACGGTGACGAGGTGGCTATGGACAGTCTCATGTGGAATCTTTCAGCTCTTGAGGAGCTTCGTGTCCTGAGTATGGACTCTTGGAATGCGCTGATCGCATGATTTGCTCCAAGGGCAGGGCCAACAAGCTCTTTTTTTTTTTCAACAAATGCGAAGCGAGGGCCTCTCTCCGGATGCAATCACGTATGCATGTATGAAGGCATGTAGCTCTACACAAGAAGCTGATATGGCGATAGACATTCAATCGTGCGGTGAGTAAACATTATCATTTTCTAATTTTTGACACTGAGAATGCAGTTAATCAACACACTGAAAATTGCACGCTGCCGTGGGAATGGCACGTTCCCTCGTATTATAAAAATTGGGGAGGGCTGTGCAAACTCCCCCATGCAAGGAGACTTGCATGTTTTCTTTGTTTTAAAACATAAAAATGAAACAACGTAGAATTAATAACATTGACATCTTGTATGATCATGAACATTGAGCTTGACAAAACTCTTAACACTCCTTGTGGTTTTTGGCAAGGTACCACTGTGAAGCACTACGATCGGTAACCAATTTATGCGGAGGTACACCACTAAACCACGACGAACGGTATCCCAAACACTCTCAGGTAAAAAAATCTAACACTCTTCCATGAAATGTCTCTCTCTTCTCTCTCTCTCTCTCTCTCTCTCTCTCTCTCTCTCTCTCTCTCTCTCAGTTTCCAATATTTTGTTCCAATATTTTTAGCTAACGAAGCACTCTAGTTACTTTATGTTTTCCATCATATTAGAGTCATGTAGGAGCACAAGCTTCATTGAGGTCTCTTCATGCTCACCTGTATTCTTTAACCTCCCTATCTCTCCTCGTGCTTTTTCCTTTGTTCTTATCCCTCTCCGTTTTCTTAAGCACTAGCAAAGCTAGGCCCATGTCCCAATTAAGAAATTTGATACCTATACACCCCATGACCAAGTCAATGAGTCCATTGTGATAATCTACCTTGTAATACCTCTTAGCAAGCCCTTTGACAAATTTCAATAGGAAATATAAAAAATTCTTGTCATATTTGTACACATGCTTTAGAAAATCAATCACCAATCATATGGTGTAAGTCGTTTAAAACGGGTTCATATTCACACATGTATGCCTCTAGGCACTACTACTTAGAATTCACTTAATTACTAAAAACTGAGTTTTAAATTATTTTTTTGTGTGGAGAAGACAAATAGAGAACTAAACATGCACTTGCATAATATTACAACTCTTGGACTCCATTTGCTAAGACTTGATTAGTTTTAACGTTGAAATGCTTAAAACTCAAAAAATTCATGCAATACCAAAATAATCACACCTATAAAATTGAATGAAAGATTAACACTAGAATGGTAACGGGACACTTTTATGTCCTTGGACACTTTTGTGTCCTATTAAGTGACCATTTTGCTTGAATTATTTGAAGAGTATGAAAATGAATTTCTAGGTGCTATATATCCACGAAGTTGCCTTATGAGCTGAAAAAAACTTAGCATTTTTCTTTTTGTATCAATCTCATCATTAACCTTACTCTTGCACAACATTTTTGAACCTAAACTGTGTGAAAAAACGGGTCCTGGTTTTGGCTTTTTTTCAATTCTTGGCAACTATACCACTCTAAACTTCATGTTTCTGAGGTTTAGATGGCTAGAGGTTAGGCCTTCATAGTTCTCAACATGTTTTGATGCTTGTAGGGAGAGCTAAGTGTTAAAATTGAAAGTTATGACCAATTTACAAGAATTGCATAATCCTGTTTTTTGGCCAAAATTAGCACTTTTATGATTTTGTTGGTGGCTTTCTTGATATCCAAATTCAATTTTGATTGTGTAAGTGTAATGTATAACATAAAGCTAATTTTCCTTGAGTTTTGGGGGACCTAATATGCTATATAGCATAGTATATGATGATGGTTGAGTTTTTTGATTGCTGAAGAATACGATACATTTTAGAGTAGCAAGTATAACTTTCTAAATATTGCTAGTTTCTTAGGCCAATTGTGTGTATTTTGTAGGTAGTGACCATATCTAATCATAGACTACAAACTTGGCTAGATATTGAGTAGTTTCTATGGTTTTCTAGAGGTCATAATGCTAAACCCAATTTTTTCATGTTTGCTGTATTTAGCACTTTATCATTGCCCCCAAGGTTCCAATTTTAAGAGATCCATTATCCTTTTGACATGATCCATGGCTCCTTTTGAATCCAGAGGCCCAAAGGTAACTAAGAAAACATGTATATAGTATCTGTATTGAGCGTGACTATAGAAACTTTGGTGATAGGTCCGCAGAATGGCAAAAATGAAACTTTTTTGTACCTATTTTTTTTGCCCAAATTAGGAGGTAAAAGCAACCATATGTTTTGGTCACCAACCCATTGAAGTTAACGGGGCAATTTATCTCATGTCCTACAAAAATCTCCACTCTTTTTATATGCAATCAACCGTAAGAAATTGTTGTTTTGGGCAAAATGCATTGGTCCATCAACTTTGGAGGCTTGTAGTGACCAAGGGATGAGAAAAATTACAAGTTTCTCATTTTTTTCATATGTAGTAGTTATTGAACTATAAGCTCATGAAAGGATTTTTCAAAATGAGTGGATCTACTATGGTTTTGGATTTTTTTCCCAAAACCCTAAAAGAACACTTTTATGTCCTGTTAGGTTACCATTCTAGTGTTAAAAGAACTTAAATTAAAGTTTACAATCAATAGTTATGCATAGAGTTGGGATGTAAAATAAAATTTTCATTAAGATAAAGCTCTGTGTTGAGCTCGTACAATGATACATCACATGAATGAGATGTCCCTACAAGTAAAACCCTTCTCTTTTCTAGATCTTACAATTTTGCTATCCACACAAAAAGAATACTATTCATTGACACAACTATTGGGAACAATATTAGTGTGGGGGAATATTTGAAGGTCCACAATCCTTTGAAAAACAATATTGGAGTCGAGAGCCCCCCATACTCTCATTGTTTGCTTCCATCTTCTATATGGAAATTTCATTGACAAGCCTTGCTTTGCAATATGTATCTGCATACCAATTTTCACCAATAATAGAGCATTTGATGTGGCATAAGCGTGGCCATAGAGGAATATCTCTTGTGAGGGAAGCTCTCAAGATAAATATTCTACATATAAAAACTTCCAAGATCCACATAAATAGATTCAAAGCCGCCTGTAAAAGATTTCATTGACTCCCACTCTGCAAAGTTATATGAAAGGAAAACATGCCAAATTATGCATATATTGAAGCAACCTAAGAGCTAAAAGCATGAATAGTACAATTCAAAACATTTAAATAGAAGCAGAACATGTACAGTTTACAAGAAACCAGGTTGAGGCAAAGACATATCAAGCACCAATAGAGAATCTATATACACATGTTGTAGACGCTTTCCATCTTGAGTTTTCTTGAAACCCGTGATCTTCCCATTCCAATGATGTGTCTGAGAAGCCATATGTTTGCTTGATACCTTGTGTAAACTGCATGAACTTAGCTGCATTTTTACCCACATAAATAAGTTGTAGTCATGATAGCAAGTGAAGAACTGCTATCATCTTGCACATTGGTGCAACTTATTGAGTCAATAAAACTCCCACGTTGTTGAGCACCTAAAGAAGCCATGAAAGCAATGCAACACATGCTTTGACAAAAATGAAGATTAGTTCATATACACAATTTTTATTAGTGTGGCATAACGAGAAATGATAAGATGTATACAAAGACAGACAATGGCACTGCTGCAAATCTTTACATGCAAGATGGAAACAAAAACCAGCATGGTGAGTGAGCAAAGATACGAGAACATTGGAAGTAGGAATGAAGATCACTGTTATTACCAATGCATATGCTGAAGAAGCCTAATAATCTTACCCAACAATGCCCCTATGCCAAACCTCCAAATTGATGTGGATAAGTGAGGAGCCATCATTTCAGATCTAGATTAGGAACAAGGATCAAGGAAGGTGTTGATGAAGATACTCAAGAAGAAGCTACTACCCCAGATCTATACCTTCATCTAGAGGTTTGAAGGTGAGGTTGAGTGATTAACCTCACCTTCACATCTAGATGAGGAAGAAGGACCAAAGAAGGTGTTGATGAAGATACTCCAGAAGCAGTCATGTTGCAGATCTGTAGCTTTCCATAGAGGTGTGAAGGTGAGACTGAGTGATCAATGGAGAACGGAGGTGTTGATAAAGATGCCTTAGAAGTATCCAATGTTGTAGATCTAAAGCTTTCTACAGAGGTGTGAAGGTAAGGCTGAGTGATCAATGGAGAAGGGAGGTTTCAAACCTCTATTGCAAGAGGTATTTGGAGGGAAACGTGGGCTTGAAGAATGAGATGTAGGCTTCATGGCTAAAGGGGAGAGAGAGTAGATGTAGTAGCCTTAGAGAGAGTAAAGAGGAGAGAGAGAATGTCAGCACTATTTTTGAAAGACATCACATTTTTTGAAAGATTTTACCATATACATGTGGTAGTGATGTGTGTGAACACACTAGGACCGCCGGGGCATTTTTTCCCTCTTTAGGAGGTTTTTTCCCCCGAGCATAGTATATATGTTGTGAGCGGGATGGAAACACACAGAACGCCTCTATAACAACCCAACACACACTCTTGGGAAGATACACACACACACTATGGGGCACCACTCGGCTTACACACACACCTGGCCGAGACAGGGAACACACCTATGGAATGGGAGGAGAGAGAATACCCACTTGTCCACTCCACACAGACACACACACACACACGCACACACCCAAAAAACTCAGCTCAAAAGAGGAGAACTTCTAATAATTAGGTACAAATGAGCTTGGCCAACACCAATGGGGCAAATAGTTTACACAGTATTTGAGAAATACACCAGATACAACCACAAAGTTAAGCAGCGGCTTCACTCACCGGCGAAACTTACACAGCAAAAACAGCAGAAAAATAGTGAGGAATTTGGCAAAATGGACAGCGCCATCGCGTCCGGAACGGCCCAAAACCCCAGTGTACAATGTCAAAGTGCTCAAATCCGACCTTGGATGAGCAGTTTACGGCCAAAACAGGCTCCAAAAACCCCAGAAACACAGTTGCGGCTGTTCCTCCACTCTTCTCCACGTTTTTTCTGGTCTTCTCTCTGGTTTTTTAGTTCCCACACTTAGCTTTTTTACTTGGGCACCCTTGGCCTTTTAGATGACCTCAAACGGACCCCGAACAGGCCAAAAACTGACCTCGCAATGCATAGCTGTCACCTTTTTGCATCATCCGCACACCTGGCACTCAGTTTTTTCCAATAATGCGTCTTGCAACCACATGAAGTGGCCCCAAAATATGGTCCTCATGATGAACTTTCTGCATAATTCTCACAAGAAAACACCCACGTTGTGTCCATACTTATCCACGTGCAAATATTGACCCCATTAAACGTCCTGACGCCACTAGATGCCATCTGATGCACCTGCTTACCTCATGTCATGGGCCCGCGGATAGCTTCCTCGAGAATTTTTACGCGCTACCAACTCCTCCTTATTGTAGAAAAAACACACTGGTATGGTAATAGTGAAAATCGATGCACTATGTACATGCTGCCCTACCTATACACATGTGGGCCCCACATAACAACCTGGCTCTGGAAAATGGGCAATCCTTTATTCGATGCACCATGCATGTGTATGTACATATGCACAATCCCTTGCTCCAAAAAACTCATGACAACACCCATCACTCTAGGGCTATCTATCTTTCCATTGCACACTAAGTAATACACTCTCTATTGTGTGCCTTGAGCTTCCTTCGTCTTCTCCAAGCTGTGTGTGTTTCTCTGCAACCCTAATTCCAATAATTGGTATTAGAGCAGGTTACGTCCTATCGGGCTTAGTCCCCAGCTACTCCAGCACACGCCTGCTCACTTTATCCGATTACAGTGAGGTTTGGCGATCGTTTGCAGGTCGACAAATACTTTGGGAAAAACCCGAAGAGCTCAGTTTGCTTAGATTTCTGATTCGGGCTCATTTCGGCCTTTGTTTCCACTACAGGCAGGTCTGCACAAGCAATTTTGTCATTTTGTGCAGAATTATTTTCTGTGCCAATTTTTGCATAACAGGTGCGTTACAGTCTTCTACAGTTTGTGCTATATAGCACGTATTGTTCCCGCTCCGTTTCTCCTATTTTTTGGTAGTTTTCACATCAGGTGCAACATTTACCATGGCTGACAACAACACAGATGTGTTCAAGATGTTTGCTGTTGAGGACAGGTTGGATGGGGACAACTACTCTATGTGGGCTGATATGATGCAACATGTTCTTGTGTCAAAGGGCGTCTGGAACATTGTGCAGGGCATTGATGTACCTCCTGGGTCTAAGGATGTAGGCGATGTTGAGGATGTTGTAGGTCTTGCTGCAAGGATTGCTACTATTAGATTTGTTTTGCCTACGGTAGAACAAGCTCGTTGGGATGTAAAGGATGCGCATGCTCATGCATTGATTGCGTTGTCTGTGAAGCTCACCATTGTTCCTCACATTCGTTTAGCAAAATCTGCAAAACAGGCTTGGAATATTCTAGCAGTTCTTTATGCAAGTCGCAATGAGGCTAAAATTGCTTTGCTGCGTAAAGAGTTGGAGTCGAAGATTATGCATGAGGAAGATGATATGGACAATTTCCTTGCTAGTGTCAAGGATATCAATGAGCAACTTATTTTTGCAGGTGAAGTCATTTCAGACAGTTCCCTTGTGCAGATTGTTCTTGATGCCTTACCAGATTCTTACCAGACTTTTGCTAGTACTTGGAGACTTATGACCCAAGGAAATCCAGAAGTTGTCAAGTTTGATGCATTATGCACATTGCTGTTGCAAGAGTCACTTTCAAGAAAAAACAAGACTGGACAGCATGCAGTTGAACAGGCTTTTATTGCTTCTCAAAGAAAGGGTGGTAGCAGTAATGCAACCACTTCTTATGGTTCTGCTACGAGTGGTAAAACTTCTGTTCCCAATGCTTCTACTAGCAACACTTCGTCTGGCAATTCTAGTGATAAAGGCAAAAAGAAAATGCGTTTCCATTATTGTAAAGCTAATGATCACTTAATCAAGTCGTGAGCAAAGTTGAAGTCCAAAGAGGCTATGAAGAAAGAGGGTGGTTCCACTGCAAATTCTGGTTCCACTACAAATGCAACCATTGTTGAGTCTTCTGTGAAAGGAGACTGTAATGCTAATGTTGATGCAGAATGGGCTTTTAGCGTAGAGTGCACTTACAATCCTGATGTCCATGATGCATGCTTGTCAGTTGCTGCAGATTCACATGCGTGGTATTTCGATAGTGGTGCTACAAATCACATTACCTCACATCGTGAATTGTTTACCTCTCTCGAGTCTGATGGGAATTCAGTCACTTGTGCCAACAATGCCTCTTATCCGGTTCAGAGAGTTGGAAAGATTGTGCTTACTACTGCAAATGGCAGTTCCTTCACACTTGTCGATGCACTTTATGTACTTGGGATCAAGAAGAATCTCTTGTCTATATCCGCATTTGCTAGATTTGGACTTGTAGTCAAACTTGTGGATGACAAATGTACAGTTCATGATCTTAGTTTTGGTGATGAAATTGTTGCATCTGGCCTTTTGTGCCGTGGGTTGTATAAGCTCACTTTGTATGACAAGTGTGGACAAAATTTTGCAAATGTTGATGCAGATTCAAGGGCTATTTCAGATGCAAAACTTTGGCATGCACGTTTTGGTCATTTGAATTTTGCTAGTTTGCTGCATTTGCAGAAATCTGATATGGTTGCTTCTTTGCTGTCTCTTGAAGCGCCTGTCAAACATGTTTGTGAAGGCTGTATTTTGGGTAAGATGCAGCGTTCTAAGTTTCCAAAGGATGGTTCAGTTCGGGCCACATGCAGGTTGTAGCTTGTGCATAGTGATGTTTGTGGTCCCATGCAAACTCCATCCTTGGGCAATTACCTGTACTTTGTGACTTTCTTGATGATTACTCAAGGCATGCATGTGTATTTCTTCTTAAAGCGAAGTCCGAAGATTTTATGTGCTTCAAACAATTTCTGGCTATGGCTGAAAATGTCTCAAAATGTACTATGGGCACCCACCGTTCCGATTGAGGGGGGGAGTATATGTCTCATGAATTTAATGCATTCCTGGCTAGTCGTGGGATAAAACACCAATGTACAGTGCCTTATACACCTCAGCAAAAGGGTGTTACTGAGAGGAAAAACAGGTCACTGACGAAAATGGTACGATGTATGGTCAAAAGTCAAGCTTTGCCGCATTCTTTTTCGCTTGAGGCCATCATGTGTGCCACTTATGTACTTAACAGGTGTCCTACGAAAGCTTTGCAGTCTATTATTCCATATGAAGCATACGTGTTTTTGATTGTTTGGCATATGCTTTGGTGCCACAAACACAGCGGAAAAAATTGGATGATAAGGCTGTCAAATGTATTTTTGTTTGTTATAGTGCTGAAAACAAAGGTTAAAGGTTATATCATCCGCAAACAAAGCGTATTCTGGTTTCACGGGATGTAGTGTTTATGGAAGATTCTGTTGAGCCCTTGCTGTCATGTACTAGAGACAGTAATGTAAGCTCACAGGACATTTATGGCACGTTGTTGCCTCTTTTCAGTGGTGTAAATACGAATGTAAGTCCCAATGAGGCAAATTTACAGCCTATGGGGGTTTCCGAAAATGTTACAGATCAGCCTATTAATGATGCAGATGTACATGATGTAATTGATGAGGAAAGGGCTGAAAATAAGCAGGCTAGAGGTATGCCAAAATGGGTGGCGCACACTTTGCGTGACAGTAAACTGGATGCTCATTTGTCTAGTCGTACTCGTTCAGGATCTCGCCATGCATCTTATGCATCAGATTGTTATGCTTTGGTTGTGTCTAGCTTACATGATGTTGAGGAGACTCTGTCTTTTGATGAAGCACAGAATTCAGAAAATTGGATGACTGCCATGCAATCAGAATATGGTGCACTTATAGAAAATGACACATGGACTTTATGTGATTTGCCTCCTAGCAAAAAGGCCATTGGTACAAAGTCGGCTTACAAGTTGAAACGCAAGCCGAATGGTGAGATCGATCGCCATAAGGCTTGACTTGTTGCAAAGGGTTATGCACATCAAAAAAGCATAGATTATGAAGAGACTTTTCCTCCCACTTGTTGTATGACTATTGTGCGTTTTCTATGTGCATTGGAAATTCATTTTGGTTGGGATGTACATCAATCAGACATTGTTACTGCTTTCTTGAATGGTGACATATTTGAGGAAATTTATGTAACGCAGCCTCGCGGTTTTGTCACAAAAGGACAAGAGGACAAAGTGTGCAAATGTAACAAGGCTTTGTATGGGTTGAAGCAATCTCCTCGTGCTTGGTATGAGAAAGCTGACACTCATTTGGTCAAACAAGGCTTTTGTAACAGTCCAACAGAAAGCACATTGTATGTAAAGCGTGAGGGTGATGTATTTCTCATCGTGGTTCTTTATGTTGATGATTTGCTGATCACTGGACCAAATGAGAGACATATTGCTGAATTTAAGGCTGATTTGAATGCTACTTTCAAGATGAAAGATTTGGGGTTGTTGCATTATTACTTTGGTATACAGTTTAAACAGTATGATGGTGGTATTGCCTTGTGTCAAAAAAGTTACATAGAGACATTGCTATGTAAGTTTGGACTTGAGGATTGCAAACCTCTTGCCACTCCCATGGAAACACGTTTGAAGTTGAGTCTACATGATGCTGGCAATCCTGCTGATGTCAATCTTTATCAAACTACTGTTGGCTGCCTCATTTATGTATGCAACACGAGGCCCATATTCAGTTTCCAGTCTCACAGGTCAGGATATTTATGCATAGCCCAGGGTCTAAGCATTGGCAGGCTGTCAAGAGGATTTTTGACTACCTTAGTGGAACTTTACATCTTGGCTTGTTTTATCCCAAGGGGGGATCATTTCCTCCAGACTTACATGCTTTTTTGGACTCAAATTGGGCTGGTTGTTTTGACATGCGAGTATCCACAAGTGGTTATTGTTTCATGCTTGGCAGTTCATGTATATCATGGTTGAGCAAGAAGCAACCTATTGTGGCCACTTCGAGTTGTGAGGTTGAGTACAGGGCAGTCTTCACAGCTACGGTTGAGTGTGTATGGCTCAAATGCCTTATGGCTGCTTTGGGTGTTGGACAGGACACTGCCAACACTATCTACACTGATAGTCAGGGCGCATTGGCAGTTGCAAGTTTTTCATGATCGCACAAAACACATTGAGGTGCATTACCACTATGTCAGGGAGAGGCTCTCAGCAGGAGAGATCATCTTGGCTTATGTGCCAACACAGGACAACCTTGCAGATCTTTTCACAAAGGCATTGTCTCGTGAGAAGCTTGAAGCTTTCCGCAAATCTTTGGGCTTACACCCCTTTGTGGACTGATCATGTCCTCAGGGCATGGCACTTCCCTTTACTCATGTGCCAGCTCTTGTTCACCGCATCACTCCAGGGGGGATTTGTTACCATATACATGTGGTAGTGCTGTGTGAACACACTAGGACCGCCATGGCATTTTTTCCCTCTTTAGGAGGTTTTTTCCCCCAAGCATAGTATATACGCCTCTAGGGCTATCTATCTTTCCATTGCACACTAAGTAATGCACTTCTATTGTGTGCCTTGAGCTTCCTTCTTCTTCTCCAAGCTGTCTGTGTTTCACTGCAACCCTAATTCCAACAAAAGACCCCTTTCTAGGGAGGGAGGGAGGGGGGGGGGAGTCAATAGCCTCTAGAGAGAGAAAGAGTGGGTTTCTATCCCAGATTTATGGAAAAAGGTTCAAATTTTCTTATTTTCTCATTTTATTAATAAAGAAAAGACCCCTCCACCTCTAGGCCTATAAGTTTGACCACTCAATTTTAGAGCCTGCCACACCCACCGTTTCAATCCACGTGGCAGTCCCCCATTTGCTCATTCCTTAATCTCATTTTTAATCCCATGGCAAATAAAGAGGCCCTTCTATACCCCATTCCCTTCCTAATGATTGAGAACACAATTAAGATCATCACCACTAAGATAATTATCAAACTCATTTTCATATTGTTGTGAAACACCTTCAATTGCTTCTTACAACCTTGATATACACCTTACAAATGTGCATGCCATCCTCTTTCTTCCCACACGATTATTATGCCACTTGTGTGCATTATCTGTAATGGCTCAGCTCTTAACTCTCAAAATTTAGGACTCACACTATACTGAATCCTTCTCTTTCACATCACACACACCATCTACTTCATACTTCTTTCTTCAACACCCAATAAGATAGATAGAGAGAGAGAGAGAGAGAGAGATTTGACATAACCATTTATTTTGCCATATGATTTTATTCAAATTATAGAGATCGAATCTTAAAAGTTCTTGGGATAGTTTCACACCTCTTCCCATCTCCCTAGATATTAGTGCACTCACTGTACATGAAAGTAATGTTCATGGCCTAGGAAGGTATGCCCAAAACACTGTCTAACACATTGATCACCTAAAATACACACACCAAAAATATTAAGACAGAAAATATAATGCAGATAATAAATCTCAAAAGTGAAATTGCATAGTACGATTTAATAGCAATTTCTTTGGTTCCGTGCAAGAGGTGCAGGAGGGCCATGTGGTCGTCGCTATCTCTGATGGCCTCTTGTTGTGTACCTTTAGTGGTCTTAAAAGTTTTTGGGATATATTCACAGCTCTTTCCATCTCCCTAGATAATAGTGCACTCACTTAAAGTAATGTTCATGGCCTAGAAAGGTATACCCAAAACACTGTCCTAACACATTGCTCATCTACAATCCACACACACTCAATGTTAGACAAAAATGTAATGCAGAGAAAAAATCTCACTACTAAAACTGCACAGTATGATGCAATAGTAATTTCTTTGGTTTTGTACAAGAGGGGCATGTAGTCATCGCCTATCTTCGCTGCCTCTCATCGCCTCTTCCATTTGCATCATCACTTGCTATCTTAGCATGCGTGATTCTCTCAATTATAGGACCCATGTTAGTTAGATTCTTACTTCAATGATAAAAGCAAACTTTTTGAAAGTGAGGCTTGCCATTGTCCTTTAAGCAATACCCAACCATACCTTCAAACGTGTGCAAGGTTTTTTTTGTCTCAACACTCAGGAAAGAACATTGCCCCCAATTGGATTATGTTTATCCCAGCCTAAATAAGAGAGCTAGCTAGAATCCATATGACCATCTAGAAGTGCAAATGGAACACACTCCCCCTTTCCACCAAGAATATACCATCAAGAGTTTCTTTTTTTAAGAACTCATGCACTTGACCTAATATGCCTACATCTATGTCTACGCCACCCACAACTATAGTGACATTGATTTCCATTAGTTTTTAGCTTTCTTACCATCATTCTTACTTTTTTCCTCATTTTCCAATGTAGGTCTCCCTCTTCTTTCAAGCACACGACTAAAATCACTTGTAAGCAATCTCCCTCTTTTTTATGGGTGGACGAATATGCTCATCCACTTCCACAATAAGAAATAAGGTTTAAGAAAGCAAATTATGAATGTTTGAGATGTAGATGTTACATGTGTAGTGATGGGGCACGATAAAAGGTCAATGTATGCTAGATATGCTTTTTGAGGACAACAAGTGTGCTTTTGATGCTTGAAATCCGGGATGCTCATATGTTGTCTAAGAGAAATTTTATGGGTTGATTATGTAGTACTCAAAATTCTCTCCAAGCTCGTCTTTGCAGCTCATTGATCGTAGCCCAGATGGAAAAGTTATGGACATTTTGATATTTGTTGAGGGTTGGTTCTGCTATTTTTGAACCAATCTTGAGGTGACTACCCAATGATCGGTTACATTTTACCAGGTTTTTGGTTGATGGTGTCTAGCATACGCTAGAGCAGGTGCTTTACAGTGCTCAAATCAGGTATTAATTGTTCAAATTATGGCCGATACAATCCTCTCAAAAAGTTTGGGTTTCTGTGAGAAGGAAAAATGGGATGTGAAAGAAAATAAAGTTTGAAGATTTGTGCTTGAAAATGGAATGATTTCCAATGATTTGGTCGATATTTATGCCTAATGTGGTGCTTAAGGACAAGTGATCTACTATGATTTATCGCCAAAATCCTCGAAAACATCATAGATATTGGAATAAATGCATGAACAAACGAAACAAGACAAAAGAATACTCAGTACCTCTGTTAACCAACAAAACGCAATACTTAAGGTTGGTTGAAGCAACCGATTGCCTTAAAGATGGGATATCAAAGAGGTACATGAAACCTGACTCAACCAAAACAAAAATGAAAAAGAAGAACACAGAAAAACCACAAACGGAGAGTATTACCGAAAAAGCAACGAAGTTGTCCAAAACCAAGCACAAAAACAAGTATAATAAATTGAAACGAGCTTTGAAGGAAGTTTGGACAACAGAGTTGGAAACTGATGAGGAATCAAGCGATGATAAATTTGATGCACCTTCCCACTATAAGAAGTATATTATTCAAGATAGAAACATTGTGGTGCAACAGAAACCCAAACGAGACCCAAAAGAGCCAGGAACTTCATATGATGGGCCTAAAAAAGGCAAATGCATAAACTTAGTATAACCAAGCAAGGAACCTAAACCGGCATACATTGCCACGGAACTCACCGAAGAAGAAGAGGAGCTTCTGATAGATACACTCCGAACATATAAAGATGTGTTTGCTTGGTCATACAAAAACCTAAAGGGGATTGATCGAGAGATCTGTCAGTACACGATACCCCTTAAAGGTCATGCCAGACCACGCAAACAACGTCCTTATACATACAATGAGACTTACTCCAAATAATATGCAACAGCTCAGTGGAGAGGTCGAGCCCATGACATTCATAAACAGGCACCGTATGGAGCCAAAATCAGAATATTAAAGCGGAAGGAGCAAGCAAACCTTTAGAGAAAGGCCCAACAGAACAATTGTATCAACTCCCCTCCAATAGCATCCATACAAACAGAGGCTACATGGTTAGATGGCATGGATTTATGCATTATGCTGCAACTTGTTGATGGCACCACTGAGCCTGCATTAGTGGACACTGGGGCAAGAGCAAATGTTTTCAACTACTCCACTTTCAAGAAATTAACAAAGGAATCTCTAACGCCAAATCCTATGGGGCTCAAAGTGGCCAACAAAGGCATAATGGACAGTCTAGGACATGTAAATTTACCATTAACGGTTGACGGCACAGTTTATCCTCATTAGTTTCATGTAGTCGAGGATAAGGATCTTAACGAAGTAGTTATTATGGGACTCCATGGATGCGCACTTATCAAGCCACACCAAACTGGCATGATAATACTTTGCAGCTCAGGCGAGATGACCAATCTTTCTCCATACCCTTTGTACAAACATACTATGTATGGGAACCTCTTCAATCACCATTTGATCCAATCCAACAATGTTCTCCAACGGTGGTCAGGAAAATTTGGGTAAAAAAGTCCATTATGCAAACCAATCCAAAGAAATTATGGATACCCAAACAACATGACAATGCAAGCCCACCCACGAAGCATCACTCAAAACTCGACCTCGACAAGCCCAAGGCTTTTGTCAAGCAACCTAGGCCAATCCAATCTCAACATTGACAAGCAAAAGAAGTCAAGTGGGTATGGAAACCAAAACAGACTAGCTCACCGGATGCCTCGACAATGAAGACCACATCCAAGAAATTTCAGTGTGGCAACCAAAACAGAGCCGTCAATCACAAGACAAGGTAGGGTCACAACTTTTAGAGGCCACTACCAGCAAACATAAGCTCATTTTCATTTAGAGAGATAAAGAGAGAGAGAGAGAGAGAGCCACAGAAGCATAGGGTTTTCCGCTTTGTTTTCGCCTGCTGCGACTACCTCGGTAGCTCTTACTACGTTGGATTCGACAAGTATGATCATTAACCCTACAAGAACATGTATGTATGTCCCATACTACATCAACATTACCAAAACAACAGATCAGAGCAGACCAAAGGCACAAAATCTACGAATTGTCAAGGCCCATGGGGGACTCCAAAACCAAAAACTTTTCATCAAGAGACCCTTGGTCACTGGGTGGCAGAATCAGGCAGCACAAAAACAGTTGCAAAAGGTGGTGGAACATGGATCGTGATCCATGTTCCCCAAACAATAAAAGTAGAAAAAATTGCACCGTAGCATCCCCATATGCCCAGGAACAACTTCCATTAGCTAAAATTTAAAAATGCCTCCCAACATGGATCGCGATCCATGTACCTTTTTGCTAAAATCAAGGCAGGAGTGGTTCACTAGCTGGGGGGTGCAAAAATATGACTAACCATACAAAAATAGTCACAAAAAGGGCTTTAAAAATCATCAAATTCTCATGGTTTGTTACCTTCAGTCTGCAAATGGTCATTCGGTAGTAATCAAAGGAAAAATGGTATGTTTCCAGCAAAAAACTCATGGAGTAGGGTTAGGAGAAGAGTATGAAGCTACCCCACATCCCAGAGCAGCAAATAGAATTTTTTAGGACGCTATTCCAAATCCAGCTAAAACAGAAGGGAGTCCAGAATAAAATGAAGGACAAGCATCAAGGAGATGTAACACTAAAGGTGTAAGTGTGATCAAAACAAAGCAAAAGAGTACCTACAAAGTTGTGCAAATTTCCTGGATCAATCTTCCCCATCAGATGAATTCAAAATCTGGTGAAAATTGGTTGGGAGCTAGGCAACGTTGTGCTTTTCAGACATAAATCATCTAGAATCAAGGCAACAACAGATGTCAGTCAAAGGAAGTGCCCAAAGGTGGTTACAAAAAACCAATATGGTCAAGACGGAAAACACATGGCCATAAAGTGGGAAATTGAGTAAACACAGGAAAAACATGTCCAAATTTGAAAATATTTCACCAGTGTGCTAGGAAGACCTATAGGAACATGTGTGCAAGAGGCTGTGGTCAAAATCCTTTCCAACATGGATCACGATCCATGTACCTTTTTGCCCAACCAAAGAAAAACTCATACCATCTAGCCCAGTATATTCACCAAAGCCTAGCCATGAAGTTTCAAGTCATTTGGATTTCAAAATCCACATCAAATTGCCAAATTTCTCTAAGTCTGAAGATGATTTCCAATAATTGGCCTAAGTACTAAATGAATGATCCAAATTCCATTTTTTTTGGACCAAGGCACCATCTTGATGAGCCCTACCAACTAGTATCATCAGATCTTTCATTATGTTGCCCAGCATGGATCGCGATCCATGTTCCCAAATCCTAAAACCAGAGAAAATTCTACAGTAGCATTCCCATATGCCCAGGAACAACCTTTCCTAGTTGGAATTGCAAAATGCTTCCTAACATGGATCGCGATCTATGTACCTTTTTACCACTATGCCTTTGTGCCTATAGTAATCCTAGATGCAGTGGTGAAATTTGGTCAAATTTGAGGTATTTTTGACAAAGTTATGCTCATTTTTCATTTTATGGTCAAAGTTTGCATTTTCTTTAACTTTCCGACAGTTGTGATCAATTGCTACATCCTGTTTCCAATCTGAAACTGACCTCACGATACCTTGAAGGAAAGCACAAAGGGGGTTGGGAGCACCACCATATGAGATCAAAGATATATCCTCGAATGAGAAGGCCCATATCACAGAACAGGTGCTCGAAGCAATATCGACCAATATATTCATCGAAAGATTTCAAGCAGAGGACGGAAAGATAGTAAAGACCATCATCTTTCCAAGGGAATTGTGGACACTACACGATTCCCTACACCAAAAGTCAGAAGAGCAAGCAGGGGCCAAGTGCCTACAGTTGGACAACTTTCTACGACTACTGCCATGGGGAATGGATTTCAGAAGGGCTCATGAACTCATAAGCTCTATTCAATACAATGGGTAAGCCACCCTGATGGACAAATAGTGACAGTCAAAGTTAAAATCACCGCAAAAATAATCAATGAAGCTCTCCATCTGCAGCAAGGGACACACAATCCATTGCAAAAGACAAAAGCAATAGATAACGACAAAGCCTTTCTGAAGCAAAGAGGACACAAAGTGACATATCAAGATTTGATCTACTTAGAAACAGAATTGCCGTTGTGCCTCATAGCGCAAAGTACAGAAGCCACCAAGATACATTGAACCACTGTTGCACATGGCAGTAGTAATGGCAATGGACTTAGCAGAAAGAAGAGTGGTCAGCTGCTACTTTGGCAACTACCTCCTCAACAACATAGTAGAAGTAAATCTTAAGGGGAGCCAAAAGAGCAAGACACATGAACGCTGGACCAATGCTGACTCGAATCTCCTACTTGGGAATGATTGCTGATCTACCACATGTAAAAGCACAGATAGATTTGCCCCACAAATCCAGAAGAGCAGTAAAATCGATAGCCAGACCATCCACAAGGCCGAAACCAAAGGTTACACAAACAAGGCAGAGCGCAACAAGAATGGACACTGACATTGAGAAGACAGAGTCGGATGCACTGAACAGCAAGGAAACGGGGTCTAAGGAAAGAGATGCCTCTTCAAAATACTAGTCTTCAAATGAGGAGCATGGAAGTGAGTTTTCCATGAGTTATACAAGATTCAAAAAGAGAAGAGATCGAGATCTAGATTGGTTTTCTGATTTTCTTGATGATGCACACAACTGGCATAATAGTCGATTTGGTAAGAAGAAGAAGTCGTGTTCAAATGGAAGGCGGATATCAAGGTTGCAAGAAGCGGTTGAAGGTCTTTCAGAGAAGTATGAAGAATTTGATGATTACCTTAGTGATGACGATTCTCAATGGTGTTTTCAACAACCTATTACTGTTTCAATCTAAAAACAGCCTCAAGTTGTTAGTTTTCATATACCAACAGTTTTTCAGGCACCTGTAGTTTAAAAAACTAAATCTGATTTTTCAGCACCTGAAGTTTTTCAACCTGATTTTGATGTTCGTAAATATGGGATCAAAGTTGTAGATACACGGATTATTGAAGAGAAGAAGTTGATTCAAGAAAGATATGTTGTTCAATGCAAGGGAGATGTAGTCCGAAAGATGATGAAGAAAGGAGGAAGCCAGGAGCAGATCATGATCCAAAGGAGCCAAGAGGACTGCCAGCTATCCCCAAACCTCACATCAAAGAGACTCACCTCTTTGCAGGAAAAGAAGTCAAGTTATCCAAAAGAAGAATTGGTGATTGAGAAGAAGGGAATCCAAGTGGAGGTGAACAAGAGAAGCCACCAATATCCCATACAAACCCATATATCAACCTTGGACATCAATCTTGAAGAGGATGAAATTCGGGGAGAGATCAGATTTCAGTGTAATGAAGTAGAAGAGGTGAAGATATATAAAGACATAATGTGTGATGATGATGAGGATGATGTGATGAATCAGTTTTTGATGTATCTTGATGAGGAGTATCCCGCAAGTGACAACAGTCAGGAGGGTGTTTGTGTTGATGGAGAAGTGTTTTTTGGAGTTTTGAATACTAAAAGCCAATTTCCAGAAGTAAATATGATTTATTCAGGTTGTGAAGATAAAGATCTTGAACTTCAGGTCCCTGAATTACAAGTTTTGACGTTGAAGGTCCTTGATTTACAGAGTTCCACAATACAGGTCCGTGATCCTGAGATTACTGATTTTCAAAGAAGTTATGTAACGAAATTTGTTGAACTACAAAGTCATGTTATTTATCAAGCGGAGATGATCCATAAGCTTTCTTTGGAGTTGGAAAATGAGAGGTATTCAAATATAGTTGCGGCTAATGAAGCGGTTTTCAAAATCAGTCAACTTCAAGAAGAGAAGGCATCATTGATTGTGGAGATTTCTCAAATTCGAGCTTGTTGGGGTATAAAGCCCAATGTGGTCGCCCAGGTAAGTGGGCGGGCCGCCGGGTATGTACACATATTCTTTTGTAAAAACCTAATAAGAACTCACTATGCTCTACTCATTACAGTAGAGCGAGTTCGCCATATCGTCGTGCTCTTCTTCTCGCACTCTCTCTCGCGTCGCACTTTCACTCGTACTCCTTCAACTGGTATCAGAGCTCAGATCGAGGCTCGGGGCAGCACTGCAGGAGGCTAGAGTCACCAGCTCAGATTGGAGTGAAATTCGACAGGCAAAGACACGGCCCCAAATCTTGTGGGAGGGCCCATAGGGCTTGGTGTGCTCAGAAATTCATTCTGAGGTCATCTCGGTTACCGTTCGGCTTTGACAAAGTTCTGCGCAGGCCATTTTCGACTACGTGGTCTCAGCGGGTGCAGATCTGACTCTGCAAATTTGGGGTTTTCGGCCTACGACTGCAGGTGTTGAGGATATCTACACTCCCAGAGTGCTGATTTGTGGTTGTCTACACATCGAAGGACGGCTCACAGTTCTTGGAGGCGTGTCACATACGACATGGGCGCATCTACACACAGACTGTAGGCAACATCCACTAGTTCATCAGGTAGCTTGTGTTTGCTGCTTGATATTCCAGATTTCTTCCTGACATTGCAGGTACTTCCACATGGGATTGTCAGAGATGATGTATGTCTGTTGAGGGTTTGCTGGCTGTGAGTCACGCAGCAAACAACCGCCGCAGCGGTTACAGCATACAGTGGGAAATTTATGGATATATGACTTTGTGGGAAGTCTATGTATTGTCAGATTTACTGCAGCCTTTGTTGAGGGTCGAGTGAGGTTTTATTGAGCTGGGGGATTCTTGAATGTTGAGATTCTTTCGGTGATACAGGTCTTGGAGCGATCCCTCGAGCACCCTTAGATAGGCAGCTAGGATGTATTGAATGTGAGTTAGACAGTTGGGATTGCATCTTTTCTTTACTGTCGTTGAGGCATTGTCGCAGTCTATGCTTACAAGACAGTGACAGGACAGTGAGAGACAGTACAGGTGCAGGACAGGTTTACCCGCAGCTTACAGTGTCAGAGAGACAGTGTTTTTTTTTGAGCTATTTTTTGGTCTGTTTTTTAGTACACCAGAGCCATTTTACACAGGAGACTCTGCCAAAATTTATGCAAAATCTGAAGCTTTCTTGGTTCATTTGACAGGTTGATATTGGTTCAGAGGTCAGTTTATAGGGGAAACTCTGCCGAATTTTTCCCAGGAAAGTAAACTACTGTGAAGCATAGCTATGGCTGGATCACAGGACACTGCTCCTTACAATATCAAGAAGTTGGATGGAACCAATTTCCCATTGTGGAAGCAGCAGATTTGGCACGTGTTGGTACAAAAGAAGCAGATAAAACCTATAAAGCTCAAGGGGATAAAACCATAAGATATGGACGAAGATGAATGGAGCGAAATGGATGAATTGGCACTTTCTACCATTATGCTGACTTTGGCACAAAGCGTTTACTTCAATGTAGCAGACAAGATGTCGCCTTATCAAGCATGGTTAAAGCTTAGTGATCTTTATGAGAAGCAGAGTGCAGATTCACAGGTATACTGGCTTAAGAAGCTTGTTGACTTGAAGATGAAAGAAGGGACACCTATGTCCAATCATCTGAATGAATTCAACACAATCTACAGTCAGTTGTCAGCTCAAGGTGTCAAGTTTGATGAACCTGTTAGAGCTATGTTCCTGTTGATCACATTGCCGGAAAGTTGGGACACTTTTCGCACAGCTTTGAGTAATTATGCACCTCCAGATGGTTTGAACATAGCAGGTGTAGAAGGAAGTCTGCTTACTGAAGAAACCAATAGAAAGAAAATGGACAAAGGCAAAGGAACAGCCTTAGTTGTCAGGGGAAGGACCAAAGAAAAGTACAAAGGTGGAAAGAGGAATCAGTCTCGTAGCAAGTCCCGCAGTGCTAAAGGCAAGAGTGACATAGAATGCTACCATTGTGGCAAGAAGGGTCACATGAAAAGAGACTGCAGAGAATGGAAAGCAGAAAAAGGCAAAGAGAAAGCTGAAGACCATGGTGAGGAGAACAAGTCCTCAGTGAAGATTCAAGAAATAAATGTGACAAAAACTGTTGCAGAGGATGACAGTCTAGTGTCAGGAGACATCTACTTCTTGAAGAATACAATGGACTCAGCTCTTCTTACAGCATCTAATGGAAATGCACTGAGTGACTGGATTATAGACTCAGGGGCATCACTTCATGTGTCTCCAAACAAAGAGTGGTTTACCTCTTATGTGCCCACTAAAGATCATGTTCGGCTAGGCAATGGGCAGACATGTGAGATCTTAGGTGTTGGAGATGTTCAATTGAAGTTTCAGAATGGCTCTTCTTTCACGCTGAAGAATGTGAGACATGTTCCCGCAATCACAAAGAGCTTGATCAGCACAGGTTTACTTGATGATGCTGGCTACGTCACCACTTTTGGACAGAACATGTGGAAGATATCCAAGGGTTCTATGATAGTAGCACATGGAGTAAAGTCTGGAGGACTTTACATGATTTATGTATCAAATGTCTCTAAAAATGTAATCAATGTAACCGAGCAGCCGAACGTTTCTTTGTGGCATAGCCGGTTAGGACATATGTCCAAGAAGGGAATGGAAATCTTGTCTCGTTCTGGTTATTTGCCTGGCTTTTCATTTAATGATTTTGAATTCTGTGAACATTGTCTGTATGGTAAGCAAACACAGCAGCCACATAAGCATAGAAGCGGCAGAAGAGATACACAGTTGGCACTTGTTCATAGTGATTTGTGTGGACCTATGCCTAACCTATCTCTAGGGGGAGCTTCTTACTTTATGACATTTATAGATGATTACTCGAGGAAAGTATGGGTTTACTTTCTCAAGCACAAGGATGAAGCATTTAGTGTTTTCAAAACGTTTGTGACACTTGTGGAGAATCAGAGTGGCAAGAAGCTTAAATGCTTACGCACTGACAATGGTGGAGAGTATGTTTCAAAAACCTTTCAGGACTTTTGTGAGTCAAAAGGTATAAAACGTGAACTTACTGCTCCTTACAATCCTCCTCAAAATGGTGTTGCTGAGAGGATGAATAGGACCATACAAGAGAAGGTCAGAAGTATGTTGTCTAATGCACAGCTGCCAAATGGGTTTTGGGCTGAAGCTGTATCAACAGCTCTTCATCTTGTAAATAGATCTCCTAGCAAGGTTTTGCAGAAGGATTCAGTGCCAGAGATGGTATGGTCAGGCAAAATGCCCTCATACAAGCATCTCAGAGTCTTTGGCTGTGAGGCATATACTCACGTTGCAAAGGAATTTAGGAACAAACTTGAGCCAAAGAGTAGAAAGTGCATCTTTCTAGGCTATGGTAATTCTGGTGAGATGGGGTACAGACTTTGGGATCTCGAATCCAGAAAGGTTGTCCGCAGCAATGATGTTCACTTTAATGAATCCAAATATCATTCTAAACCAAATAGGCTTGAGCAGATTAGAAGAGTTGTCTTCCAAGAAGATGGACCTGCACGTGCAAGACAAAATGTCAGGGCTCAAGAGGAGCAAGGACAGGATAGAGTGGAACCACAGGTTGTGGCTGAGCCTGAGCCACCTATTGTGCATAGATCTAGACGTGTCACGCGACCTCCTGATAGGTTTGTTCCATCTATGAACTATGTCATGTTGACTGATTGCAATGAGCCTTCATGTTACAAGGAAGCAGTGCAAATGAAGGACTCCGGGAATTGGCAATTGGCCATGCAGTCAGAGATGACAGCTCTGCATAAAAACAAGACATGGAAGCTAGTTAAATTACCACAGGGCAAAAAGGATCTACCTTGTAAATGGGTTTACAGGTATAAGATCACCGCTCATAATAGTCAGCCAAAGTACAAAGCAAGGCTTGTTGCCAAGGGCTTTAAGCAAGAACAAGGCATTGACTTTGATGAAGTCTTCTCTCCGGTGGTCAAGATGACTACATTGAGATGCTTTCTTGCATTGGTTGCCATATTAGATTTGGTGTTGCACCAAATGGATGTCAAGACAGCGTTCTTGCATGGTGATTTAGATGTGGAAATTTTCATGCAGCAGCCAGAAGGGTTTGTTGAGAAAGGCAAGGAAGATTGGGTATGCCAGTTGTTAAAGAGTCTTTATGGTTTAAAACAATCACCGAGGGCATGGTACCATAAATTCCACAAGTTTATGCTTTCTCAAGGCTACAAATGTAGTGAGTTCGATCACTGTCTATATACAAAGAAGGCTAAGGATGGTAGTTGGCTGATCCTTATTTTGTATGTGGATGACATGTTGATTGTTGGCAAGCACTTGGAAGAAATTTCAGCTTTGAAGTCAAAGATGGCAAAATCGTTTGACATGAAAGACATAGGTGAGGCAAGTCATATACTTGGTATGCGCATTGAGAGAGACAGATCAAAGAAGTTGATTTGGTTATCTCAAACAGAGTATATTGACAAGGTTTTGCAACGTTTCAATATGGAGAAGGGAAAGGCACTGAGTGTTCCATTGCCACCATATGTGAAACTTAGCAAACAAGATTGTCTTGTGTCTGAGGAAGAACAGGCTGAAATGGATAAGATTCCATATGCGTCTGCAGTGGGTAGTTTGATGTATGCAATGATTGCTACTCGCGCAGACATTGCATTTGCAGTGGGAGTAGTAAGTCGATACATGTCAAACCCAGGCAAGAAACATTGGGAGGCAGTGAAAGGAATATTGAGATACCTGAAAGCTACAAAGAGTATGCGTATATGCTATGGGAGTCAGGAGCTAAGTGTAAAGGGTTTTACAGACTCAGATTATGCAGGTGACTTAGACAACCGAAGGTCTACGTCAGGGTATATCTTTACATTGGCTGGTGGAGCAGTATCATGGCATTCTAGATTACAAGATTGTGTTACTCAGTCTACTACAGAGGCTGAATATGTTGCAGCATCAGAGGTATGCAAAGAATCAATTTGGATTAATCGACTAGTAACAGATTTGGGAATCAAAGAAGAGATGTCTGTGTTATATTGTGATAGTCAAAGTGCTATACAATTGGCTCGCAATCCAGTTTATCACTCAAAGACAAAGCATGTGGATGTGAAGTATCATTTCATCAGGGAAATGCTCGAGGATAAGCAACTTCAGCTTGTCAAAGTTCACACCACAGAAAATCCTGCTGATCTACTTACAAAAGGACTTCCCTCAGAGAGCTTTGCACATTTTCGCAAGCAGTTAGGTGTAGGGTAGTACATCACTTCTCTACATCTCTTGTATATTAGCTTGTATAGTAGCTTCTCTCACACTTAAAGTACCACATTGGACTTTAAGTGGGAGGTTGTTGGGGTATAAAGCCCAATGTGGTCGCCCAGGTAAGTGGGCGGGCCGCCAGGTATGTACACATATTCTTTTGTAAAAACCTAATAAGAACTCACTATGCTCTACTCATTACAGTAGAGCGAGTTCACCATATCGTCGTGCTCTTCTTCTCGCACTCTCTCTCGCATCGCACTTCCGCTCGTACTCCTTCAGAGCTGAATTTGATTTGCATATTCTTTATTGTCTTAAGCAAGTTATTTTGGATAAGGATAATCAAATTGAAGATGTGAATCTTCAACTTACTTAAATCAACAATGTGGAGTCTTCTTCAAAATTTGACGTTATAGAATGTGTCTTGAATGATAATGTTGTGAACAATCTTTATGATGTTGGTGCTTTTGAGGATTCAATCAAGGAGATTGGAAGTCCATCTTTTTTCTCTGAAGTTCAGTTTACTGATGGTATTCTTGAAGACTTGTATTCTTTATGTGGTCATGTTTTTTATGTCAATGGTTTTGTTGATTCTGAGGAGATGGTTTTGATTGTTGATTATGCAAGCCTTTTGCAAGTTCTTGATGATGGTGAAGTGGGTTTTCCTAAAGATGGTTCTACATTTCTATGTGATGTTGTTGATGGAGGAGATGATGTTGATATTCTTATATCTCATTGGTTTTATGTATTCATGTTTGATGACATAAGGGAAGTTTTTCAAGGAGCGGAAGTCAAAAGTTTTCAGTTTCAGAGATCGGAGAGATTTGCAGCTACAAAGTGGATTTCTTTATGTTTTTGAGAGGAGATGTGAGCAAGCCATCTTGCTGGTTTTTTAATGTGTGAAAGTTCAACTTATTATTTTCAAGCCTTGAATCGAATCAATTTGGGTTTTTCTTGATCAAAATTTTCAAGAAAATCAATTATTTGGCATACGAAGTCTAAATCAGGTTTCGCAGTGTTTCATATACATATAGAGATATTGGATATGTTTAAGAGGCAATGTGTAATGGTTGCAAAGTTTGCATCCTATCTTGAATCTTTCTTCAATCGTTTTGAAGAGAAATATGAACGTGACCCTAAACTTGAACCTAAACATGAACCTGCTAATGTGTTTAGTAAGCCATACCAAGCCTTTGTTGAAGAAGAGGCGAAGGAAGAAAATTTGTTGTTGCAGAAGAAGTTCACTGAACGGAAAGATCATTTCATAAAGTTAAAGTATAAGGGGGAACAACAGGTTCATGATCAACCTGAACCAGAAGGTATTGAATGTGAAGTGATACTGATGGATAATGCGTTATTGAAGATACAGCTCCAATCACAGAACAAGAGAATGAGACAGAGCAGCAGCATGTTGAGGAAGTGTTGGCTCAGAACATTGAAGAACATACAATGGATGAGGTTGCAACTGAGATGGAAGTAAGTATTGACGCGGAGGAAGAAGCAAAGGAGGAGAATTTATTATTGCAATAGTATGATGAACTGAAACAACAGTATGAGGAATTGCAATAGTTGGAGCAACAAAAACATCATCAACCTGAACAACTGCATACTCAGAGTAATACTATAATGTTGGAGAAAACTAAAACAGAAGTCTAGATGCAGTCAACTGAAGATGCAGTTACAATTAAAGCTGCAGGTGAAGAGGCAAGTGGTGCAGGTGGACAACAGAAATGTAAAGATCCAATACTGATTATTGTTTAAGATATACTCAGTAAGGAGACTACTGAGGTTACAAAGGAAACAAGCAAAGTTGAAGTGGATGCAGGATTTGGTGAAGTGGATACACCATGTGACCTCACCACTTAAGAGGCAGTTTCTCCACGTCCTCGCCACTCAAAGGCACATTCTCCACGACCTCGCCACACTCATAGTTTCATTGCACCCCTTTCCTTGGACACTTGACAGGAGGGAGAGATCCTCAATCGACCTTTCGTAATTTGGAGTCCTCGTGGCTCCCGACCTCGTCAATCGCAATGAGTCACCCAAATTATAGGGAAAGGTCGATTGAGGACCTTTTCCTACGCCTTCACGGAAGCTGGCGCCCTACAATTACTCGACTGCAAATTGGTGGCAGATTGTATGTTTAACCTCATTTTCCCACTATAATCACAAAAACAAAGTGAAGGCTTAAGTTGGCATTCTAAAACAAAAGAATAAAAAGATCATTGGAGGCTATTAAATGAAGGGAGCATTCTACAAACTGAAAAATAAAAAAAACTAGTCCGGAGGTGCCGCCTTCATTGTTGGCCTCTCTCTCTCTCTCTCCCTCTACCTCCACCTCCGCCTTCATTGTTGGCCTCTCTCTCTCTCTCTCCCTCTACCTCTATGCAAAGGGAGAAAAGGGGGATCGGGTGAAGGATGGGCCATAATATGGCAACCTGAGTCCCCCTGTATATGAAGTATAAAGATATAGATATGTCATATGAGAGCCAAGGCTCTTAAATGAAGGGGGTATTTCATAAACTAAAGAACAAAGAAGATATCAAATGTACTCCTCACTCACTTCGCTAGGGCCTCTTTCAGAAAGCCCATTCAATTTGATTACAGAAAGCTTGATTGGAACATTTCAGCTTTTCTTTTATTGCTCTTTCTCAACACAATGACGTGGCAAAATCATATTATTTGGAGGCAAACGGCAGCTTCGCCATATGGCAGTTGATTGTAGATGATTATATTGAATTTTGACAATCAATGTGATTGATCTCTTTTTCTAACCATGAGCACCCATTTGATGCATCAACAGTTCAAACGAGGTGAATCTTCATGCACACTATTACACCTTCTGATACAGATAGAAGCTTGTAAGGCCTATAAATCTGTCCGCTCACAAAAGCTTGCATGCATAACACAGACAAAAGAAAAGAGAGTAACAAAAATTCATGCCAAAACTAAACCAGATTAAAAATGCACATACCCAAAAATGTTTTGCTCCGACTGCGGCCTGAATTCAAAAATTCCTTTCAGTTCTTCACAAATCATAGCAGATTTTGCTAACATCACTACCAAGGTTGCCTTTTGACGGGCATTTTACCCATTTCAGGGTATTTTGCCCGTTTTTAACACGTGATAATGTGACCTACTCTTCAAGAAATACACTAAAATGCCCAAAAAATCATGAAATTCTACAATTTTGAAGAGTAAGGATGCCCATCAACCCCGCTCACTATTAAACTTTCTACTTGGTCTCCTTCAAACTATGAGGACAACTTCCCTCTAATGAATGCACATATTCTCAAAGCACAACTTCCTATAAGTACGTCACAACATGAGGTCGTAGAAAACTAAAGAATAAAAACACCATTTTATTAAAATATAAATAATGAATTTGCTGATGTGTGAATGGAATATTTATCCCCTGATTTTATGGACCTAGGGATAATATCAGAATTTCTGTACAGATGAATTTGTTTGGCCCATTGGGCAATTATTGCAGCTAATCGAAAAGAAATGTCTATTATTCACAAGAGCGGCCTTGCTTGCGCTGCTGCTTTCCAAGGTAAAGTCAATGCCACAGCATGAGCCCATAACTTCAAACTTTCCTTCATGTCTGCCTGATCATTACCTGACGAAACCTGGAAGTGAGGGAGAGCAGGCATTTGCGACACTGTTTCATGTTGAAATTGCGTTGATGGAGCTGCAAAAAGCTTCTGGGTCACTCTCGTCTCATGATAATGCTGTTTCAACACACAAACACCGATAAGCTTGGCTTGAACAACCTCTTTCTTCAATGCCCCTTTATTATCCGCCCCTATTGGCTAGAGGAGCCATATTAAGCACACTTTACTGAAAATTAGTAATATTAGGGAGGATTTTGCAAATCTTAGTCATTTTTGTAATGTGAAAATTGCATTAGTTTCACCATGAAAAAACCACTTAAACAATACCAAGGTTGATATTTTAAAAATTTTATTTTGATGCATTTGAAAAAATTCATTTTTGAGACTTCTTGAGGCATGAGAGCCAGCCAAGGCCCAGTAATCACATACTTTTTTAGCAAATCACAAAAAGAAACAATAAGCAAGATTCCAAGCACATCCCAAAATTGTCTATAGAGAGGGGATGGACCGGAGCATGTCTTATAATCAACTCCTGTACTCCAAAAAAGCCTTCACGTTGATTTGCATTCAAGCGTAACGTGCAACTCTAGTGAAATCACCAAAATTCCAGTAACAACTCTGGGGAACATGCACAAAAAGTCCTATCAAGGCCAATCAGCAAAAACCATAAGAAGTGTCCCAAGTCAACAATGAGTCCTATGCTATCAAGCTACCAATAAGAGTCGCAAAATGTAAACCCCTGACCATCCCCTATGTACCTTCAACCTCAACTCACAACAAAACGGCAAGCTCCTTCTGTCCAATAATGGAATGTACCATGCTAAACCAACCGACATGCAAGTGGCAGCTATGGCTCAACCTGACAAACTCGCTGGTCATCAAGGCTATTTTCAATGCAATACCTCCATATTGACCACCAAGCAAGCTGGCCACCACCTCATACAGTTGCTTTGTGATATGCTGTCTTCTATTTTGTGAGCAATATATGTGCCCCCTGTAACGCCCTGACCGGTTGCCCATCCTGCACCCAGCTAGATTCAGACCTCCTACCAAGCTTGCACCAAGTCAAGCACAACTACTCTATGAGGTGCTCTAAATACCAGATTAATCAAGGAGAAGCAGTACTACTTCTAAGTGCCTCCAATTTAATTTCTCACCCTCATCGCCAGTTGCTCATGAATTTTGCAGACTTAACATGTCTACCATTGCAGCTCTAACCGCCTGCAGCACCACCAAACCCCAAAAGGCCCCCACACAGGCCCCCTCTTTTACATGGCCGTCATCAGGTTGACCTCCCCTACAAAATATTAATAAAAGCCTCAACCACGATCATTATAGCCATAGACACATGGGAAATAATCATATTGGAAACAGAAGAGTCCAGAGTATCCGGCAAAAAACAATCTAATACGAGACAAATAACGATACCATGGTGGTTGGTTTTTAAGAGACCACGGCAAAATAGAGAAGACATGCATCTTGAAATGAGACATCAGCCACATCAAAAAGTGCAGCACACAGAACCACAAATTACCAAATGTGAACCACGTCCACAAAAAAACATATAGACGTGAGTTGATCTGTTCTGACTTCCTTTAGAACTTTCTTATGCCACAATGGCTCCGTTACTGTGCGACAGTAACAACAGCAATGCTGTTGTCATCATTCATAACAACAGCAATGCGTCACCTAAGGACTCTCACTCTTGCTCTTCATCTACGTGTCTGTGTGAATGCATGCACATTAAACATATGTGTCTTTGCGCTTATGCATGTATGTATGTGCATGCTCCAATCTTGATGCGGAAAGTGATGAGAGATAGAAACGAACCTGGTCTTTGAGAAGAACAGCGACATCATATATTCCTGAAAGCGCATCCTCTGGCTCAAGTGGCGCATGCGGGTACCTGGGCAGCTGATCCTCTTTAAATTGCAATGGCTGATCTTCTTCACAGTCACTGAGTGCCGGGTAGCCATTGTAGGTATCTTCATCATCCCAATCGCTAGCCGCAGTATAGTAATGGTAAGCTTCTTCATCTTCGCCTGCAGCGGGGCGAGAATAACCTGGATAGCGGTAGCTTTCATCTTCATCGCTATCACTCAGCGAAGAATAACCATAATTGTAAGCAAGGTACCCATTTTCCTTGTGATCTGCATCTTCGGATGGAGCAGGAACGTACCAAGGAGGGTACATGGTAAGCTCCGGATCTGCGGGAGGAGGGGGCGGCGAAGAAGAGGAAGAAGAGGAGAGAGCGCGATCGCCAACGCCAACGCCAACACCATCGCCATCGTACATGCACTGCGCGATGAGGGTGCTTGTGTCGGGAGGGGGAGACGGGGCGAAATCCGGAAAACAGGGGAGGACAATAGGGGGCAGGGGAATAACAGAGCGGTAATACCATAGCTCGTCGGCAAGATCGAGCAGAAGGGGGGGAAGCGAAGCGGAGGAAGAGCGCGACGAGGAGGAAGGCGATGTGGTGGTGGGTAGTGATGAGAAGGAGGTGGAAATTCGAGCCCAGGCCGCCATAGCCTTGGCCGGCCTTTTTTGAGGCAGCCTTCACTAATGCCTTTGCCCCCCCTTATAGGGGAGAGAGCACAGAGGCGGCTTATTTTTTGTTTAGGCCTGAAGTCAACCATGAAGTGTGCGTGATGAGCCCTTTTGCTTAAGATCATCTCTTACCCCAGACTTATTGCTGGCTTTCTTGACAGAAAAGCCTTGTGAATGCATGCGTTGTCTACACACCCATGCCAGCTTGCCCCCAATAAGCTCTTTCCACATTATTTGACAATATTGACACCTCATGAATCACATGAGGTGTATGTAGGTGCCTTTCCTCAACCAATCAATCGTCGGCGCTTGTCGTTGTTGCTCAAGTAAACAAGGTGAAGGGTCCTGTTGGCTTGCTGAAAGCCAGAGAAGATTTCAACGTTGGCCATCAAAAAGTCAAATGGATGCCTATCTCCTTCTCAAAGGCTTCTTCTAGAAAGCCCAAAACTACTTTCAACCGCGATCACCTTCGCATGATTTGTGTGTGTGTGTGTGTGTGTGTGTGTGGATTTCAAAATTGCACTTAATGCAATCTAATATGGATGCCTAAAGAACTCAATAACATATAAGTAGCTTTAGGCAGCAAGGTAGATTTGTAAACACACAAATGGGAGATTACAAAGCTGAAACATACAATTTTAAGACACAAGGGGATTGAACCAACAAAGCTATTTATTTATTCTAAAAGCACTTGGACACACAAAATAGGCACTCTTAAAGTACCTAAGCTCACAAATAGATACTTCTATTGGAGATACTCAGATACCCATGCTCATAGATGCTCATTGTGTTGGCGTAATGATGAATTATGTATGTACTTGTGTGTCACACAAGGGGAGATTTACATATTGTTTAAAAAGCTAATTTGGGCCTTGAGTAGGTGGAGTAGATTGAGGAGATGATTGTGTGTGAGTGCAACAAAACCCGCAAGGGGAGGTTTGTTGGAGTGTGGGCCTTGTTGCACCTCACATCTATGTGAAACCTCTCGTGCATGTGTATGCTTATATGTAAACCTTATGTACAAAGCCATGTAGAAACCTATGTGGAGAGTCTGATCAACAATTATGTGCAAGGTGTACAATAAGCCACTTAAAGTGCTTGCATGTGTGACAGCTCAAATATCCCTTTTATCTCTACAAAGCATTTGCTATGTACAAAGCCAATGCATAATAATCCGGTATTTACTTGGTATCAACTCTCTTTCTCTCTTGATTGAGCAATAGCATCTAATTAAGTCTTGTTAATCACATGTATTAGTGAATGCTACATTGCATTATCCACCTTAAATTCTATCAATTTGGTATCTTAGCCACAATGGTGAATAGTATATCCTAATCATTGTTGTTCAATCCTAATCTAGTCTTCTCTATGCTAGACATTGTGTGTTACACACTTAGTTGCTAATTAAATTCCATTCTCTCTAATTATTTCTATTCTAATGAGTGCACTCTTTAATCATTGCTTGATTACCAAGCATTGTCCTTGGATTAATTCATCAGGCCACTACCCTTCTTCTCGTTAATTGACATCGATTAGTGTGTCTAGATTGCTCTAATAAGCTCTCTAGTTGGCATTCACATGTGTGTGTAATTGCATGTGTATATAGTTTCATTTTCTTTGCTTTGCATCTTATTGCATCTCACTTAAATTGAGAGTTTCAATCCTAAAGTCCTGTATAGTACTTTTAAAGACCTTCGAACCACTTCAAATTGTTCTCAATTCCAACTCAAGTCACCCCTTTGTGTATATAGTTTCATTTTCTTTGCTTTGCATCTTATTGCATCTCACTTAAATTGAGAGTTTCAATCCTAAAGTCCTGCATAGTACTTTTTAAGACCTTTGAACCGCTTCATATTGTTCTCAATTCCAACTCAAGTCACCCCTTTGTGAGCGTTGGACTCAGCTCAATTGCATGTGTTTGAGACCCTCAATCAGAGATTGGATTAAGTCTACTCTTGAATCCCTTGATTGGAGGTCGTAGCTTGGTCACATAATTTTGGCTACATCTTACATTGAGTGTATGTGATTTAGCTTGACTTTTATTCTATAATCAAGAGCTTTGGTTTAATTATCTAAGTATGTGTGCTACTAGCTCTCTGATTAGGCTTCACTTAGAGCCCTCAATTCCTCTAAACAAAAGATATTAGCCCCTTAATCTCCATTGGGTGTGTGTGATCTCTCTCATTTTGTGGTGGGGAAACACTTTTCTTTTATTAAATGCAATCATTTAAGGTTAGACCATCCAGCTACCATTTTTTAATTTGGAAGTTGGTCCAAACATGCGAGCAACACAATTGAAACCATTGTTGTAGTGCCTTATTCACTGTTTGTGTAGCGGGCACATATTTTCTAGACTTGGCTCCAACTTTGCCACCCTTTCCCTTTCCATCCTTTGACTTCACTACAACATGTTGCACGGAAATCTATTTTCATATCGACGCAAATAAACGGGGTCTAAAATTTTTAGACTTCGGTATAAGTGTCGAAATAAGTGTTGGACACGTATCGTTGGAATATGCATAGGTATATTCGCCTATACCGACACCTGTACAAATGCCTAGATAGATGCCCATATTGACACCTGCACCTGCACATTTTTTTTTTAGTAGAGAGTAGTGTCATTTGTTGTTGCATGTGTTGCAGTAACAAAGGCCAATCCTCTATGCTCAAAGAAGAAGGCAGAAGTAATCGCACTTTACCTAATCAATAGAAATCTCTCCGCGTTAAAATAGATCGATATTGCATCATAAAACAGTAAAGAAGTGTTGAGCAAATGACCATAAATATGAAACACTTCATCTAGAATTTTGCAATAACCATAACCATAAGTCAAAATCATGATAACAATAACCATTACCATTGCCATAAATAAACCCAAAACTATAAGTATTAACCATAATAACAACCATAAAAACAACCATAACATTAAGTTTAAACTTAATCATTGCCATTGCCATTTCCTTAACCATAACCTTAACTTTGCAAACCCATAATCATAACCATTGTTCATAATCATCATCAAATAAGCCAAAATCTACTGGTTAATGAAATTATCACCCCTACACAAGCATTTATGTAGAGGACTTACATGAAATACCGGATGAATTTTGAGAATGCATAGGTAATGAGAGTTTGTAAGCCATATTTGTAACTCACTAGAGTATCTTAAAAGGTCCAGAATATCTCAGAAATAATGTAGGTGTTGACCCAACCATGCAACTACTTTCTGAATGCTCTGGCAGACATTAAGTTACATATTCCCCTTCCGTTAAGATAGCCTGTCCATTTTTCTCATCATCATACTTTTTGTACTTATCCCATGCTTGTGGAGCAAGGGTCTGCATATCCATGTGGTCTTGGAGGTATGCCTTGACCTGCTAAAGTTTCTCAGTTGCCAACTCCACTGTAACTAGTGATCTAAGTTGAAAACCATACATAAACATGAATAGCCTTAAACCAATTGTCACATGCTTGGCACTATTGTAAGCAAACTTCAAATTAGAAAAAATAGTATGTAATGGAAATGGTCCATGAATTTTGAGAATAGCGGAATTAGGAGAATTAAAGAGAGCATGTTTGTGAGACTGCTTTGAGAACATAGAGGGTGAATTTAACTATAGCAGTAGCAACATAACCAGTATACTTAATTAAGTTGGCATGAACAATACTTTTGCGAGAGAGAGAGAGAGAGAGAGAATCAGAGAACTTGACAACAGTTGAGGATCGGATTCATGTGGAGCCGGTCCCCCCTCCAATAGGCTTTTGTATTATAGATTCTCCCATCAAGAGAGACTTGGTATAATACAATCTTTGTGTTCCTTGTGACCTTGGTGATGCCATGAAGATGGCAAGCTTCATGCATCACGAACATAACATAGACTTTGTAAAAAGCATTAACCATCCGTGAACTCAGTCCCAAGGCCTCAAACACCTTCAAAGGTGGAGAGAGCTAGTGGGGAATGAGGGTAGGGAAGAGGAAGAAGAAACATTCATAGGAGAAAGAATTAGTTCCTCACTTATCATCACTCTTCTTGCTAGCATAGATAATAGCATAGTAATGAAGATGGAGAAGATGGCAAGCTTAAGCATTGAAGCATGGCTCTTGGTTGGATTTGCATTCCATATCCAAGAGTGTTGGTGTAGGCTCTCACTTCTCAACAAGATTGGAGAAGGAGATGGAGTTCCTCTTCCTTCACCAAGTGAGAATGTGTGAAAAATGAGAGTGTGAGAGGGTGTA
This sequence comes from Adiantum capillus-veneris, assembly GCF_014529385.1. Classification (NCBI taxonomy): domain Eukaryota; kingdom Viridiplantae; phylum Streptophyta; class Polypodiopsida; order Polypodiales; family Pteridaceae; genus Adiantum; species Adiantum capillus-veneris. The sequence continues at coordinate 58,287,340 of NC_140959.1, read as the reverse complement.
TACCCCCAAGCACCACCCTTGCTTGCCTTGGTTGACCCCTCCTTGTAACTCAAGCTTGAAGCTCATTGGACCCTTCTAAGCCTATCCAATCACATGCACAATGCATTTCAAGCAACATGGGTAGCATTAGGACAAGTGTCCTCCTTACCTCTTTGAGAGAGAAAGAGAGCTTGAAAATATATAGATATTTGTTGAATTGAACTAGAAGCTCATTAGACCCCTCTTTCGCCCAACCAATAGGATTCAAGGACGCCATGTGGCTAAGCATAGGGCGACAGATTTTGATGAAGAAACATGTTGCTCAAAAATACCAAGGCACAAGGAGGAGGGCCCTTTGGAGGATAGGACCCTCATATGTGTCCATGTTCTCCTTAAGAAAGGGGGTGACCTTTGGGTGAGTGGGAGGTTAAGTCAAAGATTCCCCTAACTTTGGGGCTTTCCCCCTCTTTTGTAGGGTCTCTTTTTTACTCAAGCACCTTACCCCCCATGCATGGAAAGCTTCTCACTCATCAAGCATGACAGGAGGAAGAGCAACCAATCTTTTATATCACATTCATAATGATAGATGCAATCATGGACCACAATAAAATCTACAAGTTTCTTCAACTGAAATCAGTAAGTGTTTCCATACCATACATCTCTCTTGGGGAAAGATACTTCAAGATCTTTGATCCTGGGAGGTGCTTATCGAAACTTTCTCAGTGGAGGAGGTTTACTCAGTCACTTCATTACATCTTGCTATTGGCTCTGAGAACCTTTCATATCACGCAAGGTTTTTTAATCAAACAACAAAGGTTCTTCAAAGATGAGAGCAGACAAAGACAGACGTTACACAATCTACATGTTGTATGATCGGAATAATGGTACATGAATGTACCATTATCTAGGGGGGGGGCTAATGATAGCTGTTTTTTGGCTTTCTATAATTGCCATAGTAAGCTACCTCACCCTATCAAATCACTCAAACATTTTGGTTATCCCTACCATTTCACTGTATATAGGTGTGTGTGAGTTAGGGACTTTCTCCATATTTTCTTTAAAACCCTCAATTAGCTAGTCACTGGGCTAGTTGAGCCAAAAAAATAAAAAAATATAAGTATATTATGACCCATTTGTGTGTAAATATTTCATTGTATATAGAGCCTAACTAAAAGGATTTTTTATAATTATTTTGGTATTTATTTAAATATTTATACTTAGGTGTGTGTTATTTATGCTATGTACATTGACTCACCATTACCATATTTTTTCTTACCATTTTGCATACTCTTTATTCCATATAAAAATAATTTCATGCAAGCTTCTCTTATTTTTGGTGTAACTCCATCCCAACAAAAATCCAAAAAAACTAGTTCTATTTATGTGTATATTTTTTCACTATTGTGATTTTTTCCTTCCTACATCTATTCTCTATTACTCTCATAAATTAGACCACCAAAAATATTCATCTTTCTATGGTAGACTTATAATGAGAGAGATTTATTTTGACCCCTTTATATTTTTTCCAGCTATATTATTTATATTTGACATGTACATATTTTTTTAGACCCCTCAATATTTGATTTTCTTAGTTGTACTATTCACTTATATCATGATCTCAACAATATCTTCAATTATAGACCTACCTAATAAGGTCAAGGGTATGTGGCATGCATGCATGCACCATGGGAGGCTCACTCTTGGAGGTATTCAAAAGAATCATCCAAAGAAGGACCTCACAAGGACTTTGTGCAGTGGAAAAAAACAGTCGGTTTTGTTGAATTTTTAAAGATCACATGCTCTCCGAATTTGAAAGGTGATACAAACAAAAGTTGTAGCTCGTGGGCTGAACTTTTACCTCAAATTTTTTTATATTTTTTTGAGCTACGAGCTGTGAGCTATGATTTTATTGGTGGACCCCAGTTTGTCCAAGCTATGCAGCCACAGTCCCTCTTGCACTTTATCATTTTCCTCTTTCACACACACTTCTCCACTCATCATCCCCACCTCTCTCACCACTCCTCTCTGCACCCTACCCACCTTCTTCTCAACCTTGAAGAATAAGAGAAACCATGGTGAACTCATGTCTTCTACACACACTTCCATTCCAAAATTGACCACCTAGTTTCATTTTTCCTCTTCCATATTACCCATATCTATCAAGAAAACCACAAAATTCAGCCTCTTCTCTTGAAAGACAGCACCATGTTGATTGATTACTCATATTCAATCACCTTGGCTCTCAAGGAAGGTCAAGAGTGGAGAAAAAACGTACCGTCAAAGCTAGTGGACCGTCAACAAGCGTCAAAATTGACCCTACTCAAGACACTTGGAGCATCAACATTGTAAGGAATCCATAATTTCTTACCTATTAAGAGTTTTTTCTTCCTTATTTGTACCCTACATAGATACTCCCATTGTAAATATCCAATTCCATTTGTAAATCAATAAAAATACTAACTCTACTAGTTTACTAACACTAACCTACTATGAAAAGTCCTATCACCTCCACTTCTCTCCTCTCTCTCTTCTTCATCTATCCCCACCAACTTCTTGATAATTCCAAGCAAAAGAAATTAGATAAGTGCTGAAAATGTAACCCAACCATGGTTAGAGGAGTAACCCTAGCCCTCAAAATTGCTATAAAAGGAGGGTGTAGCTAGCACAAAAATGGGGGAGCCATAAGCAAGAGCACTATGCTATAGCTTGAGAATCCAAGCTCAACCTCTCTAGAAGGAGCTCTTGAGTGGAAGCTCATTGTCTTATGCATATGCATGTGTTGTATTAGGGGTGATTAGCAAGGGAACTCTATGCCATTGTAAGAGAGAGAGTGATCATTCAATTGAGAGTAGGAAATCTATCATTTCTCCTACTAGTGTAAGCCCAACATTTGCTGAATCAAGGAGGGTGGATTTGGACTAAGCTTGGATACTTTGTCTCTCTTCCAATGTAAAGTAATGGACAACAATGATGTGTAAGTTTCTTGGTGTTTTTTTAAGTTCTTGATAGCTTGTCTTTGGGTGTTTTCATCAATTCAACCATAAATTCCACATACTGTAAGAGGGCAACAGGGTGGAGAGGACTCCCCTGGCCTTAAGACAGTGATTGGGGTGGCTTTTCTTGTGATGTGTTGTGGTGTAATTTACTCAAGCTATGTTGAACAAATACTAATCTCACTTTGATTGGTCGTGACAGATTTGTAAAAAGGTATTAATGCAACAAGCATCCCCTCCCCCTTCTCTCTCTTTCTTACATATATAATTGTGTTTGCTTGATCACGGCCGATACATTTCAAAGAAGCCCGAGCACTCTCTCTCTCTCTCTCTCTCTCTCTCTCTCTCTCTCTCTCTCTCTCTCTCTCTCTCTCTCTCTCTCTCTCTCTCTCTCTCTGTTCGCATCCAAAACTAGGTGGTGCCCCAAATTTGTGTAGGGTTAGGTTGTGGGTTTGTGTGTGTGTGTTTGTTGTTTTTTCCAACCCCAACCCAATTGAGCAGCACGGGAGCCTAGAAGGGTGCTTAGAGGCCACTCTTCTTGTTTCCCGCCCTGGACCGCCTCAGTAGCTATCGGCGCGTAGCTCTCGTCAGGGGCAACACGTTGCACTTCTCCGCACTCGATTCTGACCACCGATGCGCGCGTAGTGTCAAGATGAAACTCTCACTCTCTCTCGTACACAGTATGCTCACTCACAGACAACACTTTTTTAAAATGACAAAGGTTTTTTTCATTAAGGTCAAAAGTGGTATAAATACCTCACAATCTCAAACCCTAATGTTCCAATTTAACCATCTACTCAATCCAAATGTCAAAAATGGGATACAATCTGGAAGCTTCTGCAAGCCCCACTATTTACAAAGGTGAAATGACGGGTTTTCTCAATTAAAGAATAATTACAAAGAATAATAGTCCGCCGAGCAATCATTCTCTGTAGGGTGTGTCCAGCTGCTAACACTCCCCCCCCTCCTAGTTCATGTCGTCCCCGACATGGCAGTTGAGCTGCTTCTTTAGTGTAGGCTTTCGCGCATCTTTAGAAGGGACTCATATCGCGCATGCTGAGCCAGTAGCGTCGGGCCGAATATATATGTGCTGATGGTGAAGAAGCCAGTGTAGAAGGCTTCTTCGAATGCCTGGAGGTGATATGAAGGCAAAAACATGATTCTCTAATAAAGCGCATGTATCACCTCGTGAGAAGGCTGAGCAGACAGATCGTATGCACATCTATATGTATCTTGAAAGAAAAAGATATTGTTTGTCGCCTGGCATGGTTTGAAGGTTTCAAAGACTGCCAAAAGGGTTTTACATATTTTTCTCATCATGATGCAAGATAGGTCAGGAGAGCCAGTGAACAATTTGATGGTGCCCGTTAGGGTTTTCACCATGTATTGCTCACTTATTCTCTCGCCTACCTTCAAGCCTGGCAGCTTCAGGTAATTTAGCCAAGTGGGTTGGCTTCTCTGCAACAGCTCGTGGGCTTTCCATGTCCTCATCCTTGGTAGAGGGCAGAAACTGAGGTTATCTCTGATCACTTTAGGTGCGTCTACCAAATGGATTAAATATTGAGGATATTTTGTGAGCCATGCCTTTCTCCACCTGGGTTGAGAATCCACTATCAGCTTGACTCCTTCATGCTTGGAGATATCTGCTTTGTACAATGGCACTGTTGGCTCCTCTTTGATCCGTTTGTTGATCATAGCAGCTTCATAATTTAGCAGAGGATATTGAAGAGATGGTTGTAGCCATTCACGCCAAAGGTTACTGGCATCTATCTTCTGAATAGTCATCGACTTAAACACCCTCTGCTCCCACTCCAATGCTTCTCTGGCTGTGTCTTTAACTGCCGCTTCTATGGCCTTCTGCAGCTTTTCTTCTTCTCCTTGTGTCAGATCCTGGGGCTCTTGTGAGGGTCCCACAAGGATTTCCCCTTGCATGGTGGTGTCCACTGGATCTGACACATTCTCTATGTCGATCCCCTCCATTGCTGCTGGCCCGGTGCTAAACTGCTGCTCTTCCGTTTGCTGTTGGCGTCTCAGCTCTTCTATCTGCTTCTGAAGTGTCTTCTTTTCCTCTTTCGCTTGCTCTCCCATGTTTACTAGGAGGTCGTTTAGATCTGCATTTATCTTTTCCGCCTCCTCAAGCTTCCTCTTGATGGCTTAGTTTTCTGCTTGCCATCTCTGAAAATCCTCATCCATCTTGCTTTTTATGGATTCTAGCTCATTTTGCATGGCTTTGTTCTCTTCTTCCAGGCAGTTCTGCATTACCATAGATCCCTCAGCCAGCATCAGCCTTTGCCTCTTCTCCAGTGTTAACTCCTTTTGGAGATCCTTCATTTGTTCTTCGTATAGCTCAGTCTCTGAAGTCGTGCCAATCGAGCTAGCAGCTTGGACTCTGGCCGAAGATGCTCTTAGCTGTTGGATGGTCTGATCTTTTACTTTAATCTGGCATTTTAGTTCTATTACCTCATCCTGGCTTGCCTCATGTTCTATCTCTGCCTTTTCCTTGGCATTCCTCAGTGTTTCCACTTCTTTGGACTCTTCAACAAGTTGTAGAGTCAGGTTGTCCCTTTCTCTCTCTGCGTCTATCAATGACTTGTTGATTTTCTTGTATTCTTCCTCTGCTCTTTGAAGCTTGTGTTCGGCTGCCTGATTTTCTCGTTCCATCTCCTGGAATCTTTGTAATGCCGCGTCCAAACTAGCTTGCAGCTTTGTTTGCTTGTCCATATTCTCTTGACCTTGTTTTTGTAGTGAGTCGACTTCAGCCTTGATCTGAACATCATTGGTTTTGAGATTATCAATCTCACTCTCTGTGGCCATTGATCTTGCTCTGAGCCCGGTTAGCTTTTGCATCACCACTTCCCAATCATTGGTTGGTGGCTGTAGGTCCACTGTATCGATGGCCATCTCTTTCAATTCCACTAACCAAAGGCTCTGCATCTGTTCCTTGGGCCTTGTGCTTGTCAACTCAAAGGCCACAGTAGCTGCCTCTTCTCGAGAGTAACCCGTAGCTAGTAGATCAAGAAATATTCTGAAATTCTTTTCTTCTGGATCTAGCTTCTCCTCTTTCGGTTTAGCTTCTTCTTTCTGCTCTTACTCTTGGCTCTTCTCTTGCTTGGAATCTTCTTGTTCATCCTCCTTTTGTTGGGTTTGTGGAGGGCCAAGGGGAGGTGGTGATGGCAGTGGGCTGGATTCCGGGCTTGACAGTGGAGTCGATGGCTTCTTCTTGAAATCCCGGTTCGCCTTGGTCTTTCTCTCTCTTTCTTGGCCTTCCTGCTCTTCTAGCAGTTGCCATCTTACTTCATCCACTTCTTCTTCTGTAAAAGGGACATTCGGGATATTTTCTGTTGTACCATCTAAAATCTCAAAGTTTCTGATATAGTCTTCAAATCAATCTCGGTGCACCCTATGAGATGATCTCGACATAGCTTCCAAGGATGGCTTCCACAACTCGCTCAAATCTGCCTTGAGTGCTCTTTCGGCTCTGAAGCTTTCCATTAGTCGTTCTAGCCGCGCCGCTTTCTGTGACTTGGTCTCTTTGATTGGCACTTGTAGACTTTCTTTCTTTCCTTTCTTCGACTCTGGCAGCTCTTCTAGCACGGTCTCTAATCGGCGCTTCAATCGTGTGGCTACCCTGGGTGCTTTGGGCGGTTCCTCTTCTTTATCTTCTTTCAGCTTTAGCCAATCATTCTGTGAAGGAGGTTCAGTCCAGTTTCCCTTGGCATGTAGTGCTCCATAGACCACTTTTGTTATCAGCTCACCCGGTACAATGTAGGTAGGATTTTTATTTCCCATCTTCACCAGGTTGTCATGGATGTAAGCAGCATAGTTGGTGCATTGCCCAGGTGAAGGTGTTAGCAATGGCTCCAGGTGGCATCCTGTACTTTTGTGGACGCTTTGTACACATGTGGAAGTATTGGTTGTAGAGTTGGCTCATGATAGCCACTCTTGGGTTTGCAATATCTTCAAATGTGTAATTGTTCTTCTTTTCTGAGTAGACTTTGACTTCATCTCTCCTCTTTGCCACACTATCTCCCTTGTTGGAGATGTCAAGTGTCGCTGCCACCACCCTCTCTGTGATGACAATCATGGTATCTGGCTTGCCCTGCAGATCGGTGACTTGGGCCACTCCATCTTCTTTGATAGTGGTTACAAATTCCCACACTCTTTTGATGTCAATTCCCACTGGCAAAGCTTCAAAGTAGTTGTGTAGATCCAACTTTTCTAGGTAATCCCCCATCTTGCTTCTGACAAATTCATCGAGCTCCCGTGGTATCATGGGTAGCTCTACTGCATTTTCTTCAGGATCTTTGAATACGCCTTGGTAGATTTTCAAATCATTGGACTCTAGAAAATCATCCTGTATCCATGTGCTTCTGGGCTTCAGAGTTCCTTTTGGGATCACAAACGGCTCCACTTCTTCTAAGTAGTCTTTTATTGTCATCCTCTTCTTCTTTGCAGGTGATTTTGCGGCTGCCATAGATCCTGTTGCACTCAGTAGTCCGAAGTTAGCGTTTTTTTCATATTAGCTGAAAAACTGAGTTCTAACTATCCAAATGACTTGAAAATTGAAAATAAAACTTAAAAGTAACTAGGGAAACTCTTCATGTGCTCACAGTAGCTTTCTGGCTCAAATTTATCATTTAGACATCCTACGTGTAGAATGCCTACTTTGCCTGTTTTTGGTGAAACTTGGTTGGCTCGTGGTCCTTGGCCTGTGCAACATGGCTATGTGATTGGAATTCGGTTTCGGCATCAAAAAGTGCAATTCTGGGCAGATTCAAGCTTTAGGCTCACAAATTGGGTAGAATGTCCTCAACAGAGGAAATATGATATTCAAATAGGTTGAAATTTGATATACAAGCTTCTTGCACCATGTTAATGGCTCCCATGAAGTCAAATCCTGCACAGTAGGTCAAAATCATACTAGAGACATCCTACACGTAGGATGTCTTTTTCATCAAAATTACTTGAAATTGATTCTGGGGTTAGCCCTTAGCATGTGGAACATGGCCCTGCTCTTGGATTTTGATTTGGACAAGAATTGGTGTTGGTAAGAGCATGTGTAGTGTTTTTGGGCTCACAAAGTGCATCTTGGAGGTGTATGGGGCCAAATGTGATGAGAATGGCTTGAAACTTGATATATGAGCTTAGGAAGGTGTTATAAGGATATCTGGAACTGAAAAATGCCAGCTGGGGGCCAAATTGGTCATTTAGACATCCTACGCGTAGGATGTCTATTTCATCATTTTTCACATAGGCTCCCACAAATAGCTTGGCAATGTGCTCATGAGTATATTGTGCAAATTTCATGTGATTTGGACTAGTTTGGTAGGTCTATAGCCCATTATTGCCTCTATGCTTTGACTTTGCGTTTTTTGATGCATATGAGGTCAATTTTTGTCCAAATGTGATGAAACTTGGTGGCTAGCATGTACAGGCTATTCAGAAGCTGTGTGTGATAAGAGATGTTGAGTTTGGTCCCCAGAATTGGCCTTGAGGCATCCTACGCGTAGGATGTCTCCTGATGAAATTTACATTGGAGGTGCTATTGGTACCTGCCCTGAGCCCCTCTGAGTCCCTTTTAAGCCCTATTTTAACAAAAAAGTCAAATAGATAGAACGAAACTCCCTGTGTGGATTTCAGAGCCTCTGAGCCGTTTTCTGACTCTTGGAGTGCTTTTCAGCGATGAAATTTCTTGATGTTGGTCTCCATAGCTTCACGGTCCCTTGGGGATCCTCGCCATATGGTTTTTGTCCACTTGGCTTCATCGGAGCTCCGTTTGGCAATTGGTTGCTTTGGAAGCGCTCGTGGTTGCGTTTACATGTCGTTGATGACTTGTGGTGGTCTACCACCATAGGACTTGGTTGTTGATGGTCTAGCAAATTAGCCGCTCGTGAAGTTTGGTGGCAAACGGACATGCGGTTTGGCCGTGAGAGCTAAGTGACGCTTTGTGTGTCTGATGCCGTTTCTGAAATTTAGTGCTGCTTCGGGTCTCCTTATGGCCTTGTGGGCTATATAAACTTGTCGAGTATGTCGAGATGCTCCTACCCATGAGTTTTGGTAGCATTTGGGCGCCTTTCCCCCGATTTACCATTTGGTGGCCTCTTGCAGGGCTCTAGAAGTTAGGGTTTTTTTCGATGGTTTTCTACCGCCTTTGGGCATCCAAGAGTGGTCTTCTATGCTAGGGTAAGCCGCCGATGAAGCCTCATTGCTTTTGGGTTAGCCGTTAGGTGGTCACTTCTACCCGTAGGTCTCTATTGCCCTCTTCCCGTGTTAACCCTACGCTAGTTTTCGCGACAAAACAACAAACATGCGTGAAAAGCTCAAGGTGGTGAACCTACCTCTCATGTCTGGAGCCTGTCGGGTGGTATTGCGCGTCATAGAAGCCGGTGGCAAGAGCTCTCTCTCAAAAGGCAATAGTAAAAATGAGCTTAAAATGAAGTGAAAAAATCTTATAATGGGGGTCTCCAAACCACTTTTCATGAAATTTGACATGTGCTCCCAACATCTTGCAAGATGCGGTTTAGGCTCCAAAAATTCTTGATTTGGACTCCATTTGCCCAGTTTTCGAGAAATTTGACGTTTCGGTCAAAATCTGGCCAAAACACGCTTTCCGCTTCATTCACATAATTGCACCCCCATTGTACCATGGGTTGTCCTATAGTCACTGATTATCCCCATATTTTTTGTTTTTCATTAGGACTATTTTTTCACTTGCTTTTTGTATTTTAAAAGTTTTTCTATCGATAATTAGTATAATTAAAAGAAAAATAACAAATCAATCCCCAAAAATCATAATAACTCAAAAATATCACCGCAAAACACTATATACACTCACATGCAATTTTTATGGCCGAATTTCTCCGTTTTACCAATATTTTGCCCAAAAGATGACTATTTTTACGTATATACACACACCTAGGGGCTTGATTTGGCGTTTGGTCCCATATACTTGTAGATTCATGCTGTATAAGGGCATATGTACTTGGGTTAGTCAAGAAAATTTCGCAATCAAACGACAACCTATTAAAATAGTCGAAAAACATGCCCTTTTTTGCTCTTTTTTCCATTGGGTCCGCATTTGAGAATGCCTCCCCCCCTCCTAGCTGGAGTCCTCCCAGACGACAAGGTATCGCCTCGGAGTATGTGCCGTGCATGCAGTGAAAAATTGTGCTAATGCTCGGCCGTGTAACGTGGCCCTATATGATGCATACTCGGTCAATGCATGGAAAAATCAATGTTGTGCAAGAGGAGGGTATAAGCAAGATGTTTATTGGCATTCGCCGGCTAGGTTTCCTGTTGGTTGTTGATTTGGTTGGGATATTTTCTTTGCGAGTAAAATTTGTAACTCCACCGCTCTCTGTTTGATCGTCTTTTGTGCAAAAGTCGCTTGGTTTGCCGCTATAGTCGATATAGCCATGGTTGTCTCCTTGGGGAGAATTGTCGTGGCGGAATTGGCCGTAGTCCTTGTCTCTCTTGCTTTCCATTTGTAGCTTTTCTTTGGAGATTTTTGTAGGCTTGTTGCTACTTCCACGGTTGTCATTGTTTTGCTATTGATTGGCACCCACATAGATCGGTGTGCTGGTTTCATATGTTGTGTGTGTCTGCATGCCGATGTTGCTTGTACTGAAGGGAGTTCCTGTTGCTTTGGTTTCGGGATCCAAATGCAAGTCGCATTTAAATTTTTACTGAGCATTATCTTTGGGATCCATATGTGTTTTATTCCCTTGGCTTTTGGTTGAATTCTTTTCTCCTTTTGACTCATGCTGTTGTAATGTGGTTTGTCTGCCATGTTACCTCTATCCTTCCGCACCCATACTTGTTTTTTACGTGTTTCTAACCTTGATCTTTTCACTGCGGTCTGTGTTGTTTTATGCTTGTAGGGAACATGGTTGGCAGTCCCCTGTTTGTGCGCCATGGGTAGCGTGTTGTTCTTCAGTGGCACCCATTCTTTTGGTTCTTTATCCGGTGATTGCATTGCTGCCAGCTGATTCTTTTGGGGTTGCTACCACCTATTGTTCTTGTGTATGCCGAATTTTGACTGCATCCACATTCCAATCTATCTGCACATTATACTCTTTTGCCAAGGTTTTCCCAACAACATGGGGTGTTGTGTGCTTTCATCCTCAACCACATAAAACTTGTGGGTAAATATATGGATGTACTTGTACATGCAATATAGTCCAGCCCACTGTTTTTAGCGAATGTGATGTACTACTTTCCAGCACTTGTGGAGTAGGATGTAGTTGACCTGTGGACTTGAGCTGTTTGTATAATTTGTAAGAGATCAGATTTGCTTGAGCTCTAGAATCAAGCAATGCCGTCGATTCAACTTGATTGCTACCCACTTTGACTGCAATAATTGGCTCCACTATGTCTTCATCAAAATTTGTTAGTTGAATAGCATTTATTTGCAATGGTGATCCACATTGTTGTTGTTGTCGTAGAAGCCGTCTTTTTGCAATGCGTTCTTTTGCTTCTGATTGGGCTTCTTCTCGTACCCTCTGTCTCTCCTTCATCCGTTGTTTTTCTTGATGGATTTGTTGAAGCATATCATGTGTTGGTGGTAAATGATATTTTTTTAATCGACACCCACTAATCCAATTTGGCATTTCTTCACCTGCTAATGTAGCAAGCTTGACAGCTCCACTTTGTGATAAGTCACTAATCACAAAGGGTCCCATCCCTCGCTTTTTAAGTTTCTTGGCATGTTGCTTCAAGGTATAAACAAGCACATAATCACCTGTTTTGAACTCTTTCGTGCGCACATGCTTGTCAAAAAACTATTTTTGTCTTCTCTCTTTAGCATAGATCAAAGCTACAGCTCTCAGTCGTAGTTCATCTAGCTTTTCAAGATCATCTATTCTTGAAGAGAGCTCATACCCTGTCCATTCTAAGCGTTTTGCCACTCGTAGAGTTGGAATTAAAAACTCTATGGGTAATATAGCATTTAGGCCAAACACCATGTTGTACGGTGTTGTTCCTATTGATGTTTTGTAAGCTACCCTGTATGCCCATAGTGTTGAGTGTAACTGCTGATCCCAGTCTTTCCTTGACTCTGATACAATTTTAGTCAGAACAGTGCATAGTGTTTTATTTGTGGCCTCAGCTTGTCCATTTGCTTGTGGATGATATGGAGCAAATTTTCTATGTATGAGCATGAATTCCTCTAGTAGATATTCAATGACTTAATTAAGAAAATGTGTTCCTCAATCACTGACAATTTCTATTGGTAAGCCGTATCGTACAAAGACATTCTCATACAAAAATTGTGCAGTGGTTCTTGCATCTACTTTTTGTGTTGCCTTGGCTTCCGTCCATTCTGTGAGATAGTCCGTAGCCACAATGATATATTGGGTATGGGTGCGATATGCAGGGGGCGAAATAGGCCCCACAAAATCAATGCCCCATTTTGCAAATGCCCTTGCTCCCATCATTGGCCGTAGTGGCATCTCATCTCTCTTTATCGACACTTTGGTGCACTAACATGCGTCACAACGCTTTACAAACTCCTCAGCATCCATATGCAATGTAGGCCACCATATTCCTGCGGTTAAGATAATTTTTGCAATCTTATCGCCTGAAAAATGGCCTCCACTTATGCCTCCATGTGCGTGTTCTAGAATCAGCACCAGGTATTCACTTTCACTTGCACATATTCTAAGTTGATTGTCCTTTCCTCACTTATATAGTTGATTACCAATTAAATTAAAATCGCGAGCCTCTAGCTCTATAGCCCTTTTCCGTGCTTTTGTTATGTTTTCAGGAAATGTTCTTGTTGTTAAGAAATCAATGATATATTGACTCCATGCAGGTGCAATGTTTACCTGAAACAACGTCGCGTGATCCTCTGGTCGTTTGGCACAACATATATTACAATTGTTAACATAAGCATGTGTGTCAGCATACATAGTGAGAGGCGGAAGTGAAAAAAATAGACCCGGTGGCCTCTACACCAAGACTATGCACAATGGCCTCATCATGGGGAATACACAATAGGGACACCACCTAGAAAGATATGCGGCTAGGACGCATACATATACACAATGAAGCATGCATGGAAAACAATTTCAAGATCCATGCCCAAATGTGGAATGGGGTGGTCGGAGAATAAGGTGAGAGGAGTGGTGAGTGAGTGAGAATGGGCTCGCTACGCGTGCATGTAGTAAGGAAGATAACGAGGTCAGGGATACATGCAAGTATGCTCACTTCTCATACAAAAGGTGGCGAATCCGCACACCTTAAGATGGAAGTAGCAAGATGATAGGAATATGAGAGGGAGAGTGTGTGTGTGTGTGTGGTGGCGAATCCGCACATCTTAACATAAGCAGAAAAAAAATGGCAAGGAACAAGCATATACCATACTCACAATGAGATGTATCCAAAGCGACACAAAGTATGGCACCAAGATGGAGTGTGTTGATTGCTTGCAAAAGATGAATACAATAGGTAGCGTATGGCAGAAAAATGAGAAGGGAACAAGATCGTAGGAGGCATAATGGAGAGATGGGAGTTGATGGAGAGGAATATCACGAGTGTGTCCACCCTTCTTCTTCTTGAAATTGTGCCTTCAACCCTTAATTACAAGTGGTGTGAAGGTGTGGTGCTCATCTTTTGTGCATGGTGATGGTGATGATGATGGTGTTGTGATTATGTGATTCGGGTTCATGCTACAAGCATGTAGCACAAGAGTGTGTATGGATAGGTGTGTGTGAGTGTGTATCTCTCCCCCCCAAGTGAGCTCTCATGGCCTCCTTATATAGGGAAGGAGGGAAGGATTTAGCAATATTTCTATTTGAGGTGAGTGTCCCACTTTGGTGACTAGGAAAATGGGGTGCATGTGACTGTGGCTCCCATCTTGTCTCCTCATTATTTAAAATACCAGAGTCAATAGAGAGAGAAAAAGAGATAATGTGGGTAGGATGTAGAGGATAGGAAATATTTACAATAGTCTAGCTTTGGATAGACATAAGCTTATTAGGGAGAGAAGAGAGAGGTAAGAAAATTATAAGAGAGGTTGTCGAAGGTGGATATTTGTTGATGAGGATGGATCCTCCAAAAATGGTGATAGAATTACTCTAGACTAGCCAATACCTCATTAAAAGAGCCTTGTCTCTTGTAATCATGCTTGAAGACTTGTAGAACCATAGCCATTCTAGAAGGAAGAAAAGTGGGGATGGCCTGTGTCACCATTACACGAGAAAACTGGGGTCCACTACAAAAATCATATCTCCGTGTTCATAACTCCAAAAATTCTGAAAAAAATTGAGCTAAAAGTTGAGATCACGAGCTACATCTTTCATGTTGAACGCTCCTTCAGATTCGGGGTTCTTCTTTACTTAAAAAATTCAGCCAAATAATGTATTATTTGTGGCTGCAAAAGTCTTTTGGTGGTCCCCTTTGAGTAGACTTCCTTCTTGCCTTCAAGTGTAAGCTCCTTCATGTGTATGAAAACATGACCTAGAGTGTTGAAAAGATTGACAATCATCTAGATGGAGGTATTATTGAAATTTGAAAGTGGGGTTGAGGTTTGAAAATGAAAACTAGTGAATAAAATATTTGGTAGAGTGGACTAATATATATACATGAAAAAAATATATTAGAAAATACTAGAATATATATATATTTAATATTTTTAAGGTCAAAAGAGAGATCAACAAAGAAAGCTTACTTATTATGCTACATCGTGATTGATCCGCATAAGTATTATTTATTTAATAAAGGCTAAAACGTTTGTGAAAAAGGGAAGAAAAAAATCAAAAGTAACTTATATAATAGGAAATATTTTTGGTAAAAGAGAAAAAAAATATGGGGGGTTCCCATGCATGGAAAAGCATGCCTCAATAGTTGGCCAATAAACCCCTAATTGTTTCAGTCTCTGGTGTGTTTTCATTGTTGAACGATGAAATGCACAATCCTGGACGTGTGCTTCTTCAAGATAACACTCGAATTCCTCCGGATTTATAAATAATCGTAGAATCTGGTCCGATCCTAGATGATACAGTCGTCCTTCAAAATCAACTGGAAGTTTTTTGTTTGTCGAATTGTTTATTGTTTGGATCTGTCTTCCTTGTTATCAAATCTACCTCCAAAGGAAAGAATGCTAACAATTTCCTGAGACCATTTGGGTATCATTTCAATATTGAAAAGATAATCATCAGGTATGTCATCATCTACTCCTTCAGGAGCTTCCCCGTTTTGCAGCCTTGAAAGATGATCCACCCGTAGATGAGTTTTACCCTTTTTGACCACCACTGTGAAATCAAAATCTAGCAATATAATAAACCAGCGTACGATTCTCCCCGTATTGCATGGTTTATTTACCAGATACAAAAGAGCTTGATGATCTGTGAAGAACACAAATTTGTTTGCGAGCAAATAATGCCAAAATTTCTTTACAGCATAAATCATTCCTAACCCCTCTCTTTCAGTGGTTGTGTAGTTCTTTTCTACGCTATTTAGCTGTTAGCTTGCATAACAAACTGGAAAATCCATTGTTCCATCTCCAGGTTGAACCAGAATACTCTCAATTGCATATGCAGAAGCATCAATGTGAACATGGAATATCTTTTCTCAATCTGGTGCTTTAAGTACAGGTGCTGATACACGGTTTTCCTTAAGCTTTTGGAATGAAGTTTCACACTCCTCAGTCCAGTCAAAACTGATTAACAAACGATACAGAGGTTGTGCAATGACTGCATACATATGTATGAATCTTCGATAATATCCGTAGTGTCCCATGAAGGATTGTATTTGTTTCACATTAGTAGGCATGGGCAAGTCTACTATGACTTTGATTTTGTCTAGGTCAGTGGTTATGCCATTTCTTGAGACAATATGTCCTAAGATGCGGCCTTGTCTAACCATAAAAATGCACTTTTCCGGGTTAAGACAGATTCGATATGTTCTGTATTTCTCAAATACCTTTTGTAAATGGTCAATATGTTCTTCTCGTAGAAGGGAGTGTACACAGAGATCATCCATATACATTTCTAAGAATATTCTCAGGTATTCTTTGAACGCATGAGTCATTAACCTTTGAAAGGTAGCTGGGGCATTGGTTAAGCCAAAAGGCATAACTCTATACGCATATATTTCCCATTCTGTGGCAAACGCTGTTTTGTGTTGATCCCTATTGCAATTGCTAGTTGGTTATACCCTGAAAACCCATCTAAAAAGGAATAAGATGGTTTTCCAGCCACCCTCTCAAGTACATGTTCTGTGATCGGCAAGGGATAATTATCCCTTATGGTGGCTGCATTTACTTTTTTGAGATTCACACACACACGCAGCTTTCCATTTTTTTTGGGGACAACCACAATGGGTGACACCCAATCTGTATGTTCGATTTCATAGATGAATCAGCATCCATCAGCTTATCAATCTCCTCTTTGATTCATTTAGCAAATGTGTCATTATATGTGTAAGGACACTGTTTGCTAGGTTTGGCATCTGATTTCAAAGGAATTGTATGTTGGCATATCGATGGATCAAATTCTTTGAGGTCTTTGTAGGACCATGCAAACACATCTTTATACTTCTTGAGAAGTTGTGTTAGCTGTTCTTCTCCTTTAGGCTCTAAATCAGTTGCTATATAGACCGGCTGAGGATTTTCATCTGGCGCAGCGAGGTTTATCCGTTTCGCATTTTTCGGCCCATCGTAAGATTCTTGGTTTATCCTTTCCCTGACTGGTGGTGTCATTATGATTTTTCTGTCCTGGATGGTGAATTTTTTATAGTGGGATGGTACATTCATGTTTCCTTTTTCTGACTCCTCCTTACCATCACTTTCTCCCTTAGTCGTCCATACCTCTCGTAATGACCGTTTTAGTTCTTGGTATTTCTTTTTGCGCTCCATTTTGGTCCACTATGGGTCTTTTGTTTTTTCTTGTTTTGATTGTTGAGTTTTTGTTGATTTTGTTTCTGTTTTAGCCTTCCGTACCTGTTTTATTTTCTCTTGCATTCCTTCCCTTCAAACTTTTGAGAATCTTCCTGATATTTGTTTTTTTACACAATCCTCTGCTTTGACAAGCATCAGATAGTGAGTTTTATTTTTTTATCTTGGGCATCAGGTTTTCTCTCTTTTTGTTTTCTGCTCGTTTTTTCCTATAGCGTTCCTGGCGTCTAGGGTGCTGATTGGCAAAATCATAAAACTTGATATTCGCTGTTTTCTTCCCACGCTCGCTTGAGCTGTCTGAACACTCGTTATCTGCATTGTCATTTACCTCCAGATGCTGAGAGAAGTTATAAAACTCTTCTTGTTCTAGTGGTTCTACATTTTTATCTCCTACTGGTATAAGGCTTACCATGTAATAGGGTAGCACATCATAGCCATCCTTATCCCAAAATTTTGTCGTTGGGCTATCTGTAATGGTACAGACATCCAATGTTGCTAGTATGTGTTCCCATTCCAGAGGTTCTAAGGTATCTTCAGGAAAAGGTTCCGGAATATAATCCTTTTCCTCAATAGCTCTTTCTAAGACGCATTCCTCTCTTTTTAAGCTCCCATAATGTGAAGCTCCGCACATCCATAGCTCTTTTTTTGGCCCTAATCATGTTGGGAGTTCGGACCCTGCCAATGTAGCTGAATCAAACTCTTCCACTGGTGTCTGGTTCACATCTTTGTAACTATGGTCTTTCAGGTGTATTTTGGTTGTAGTCTCGCCATGTCTGAGGTATATGTGGTCGTGACCCCAATCCTGGACCATCTTTAATTGTCTCATGAATGGTCTTCCCAAGATGATCTCGTAATTGTTCTTTTTGCCGAAATCGACTATTGCAAATGTATGCTCATACTCGATTCCGCACGAGGTGACAATTACTTTTTCTAAGAGTCCTAGAGGCTTTTCCATGAACCCATCTGCCAGTTGCAATTTCATTCTGGTAGCTCTCAAAGGCGGTTTTCCCTATTTTTTTCTAGATTTCCTTGGTGGCGATAACGACTTCGGCTCCACTGTCAAGAATAGCTTTGGAAACTGCTCCTTGGAATTCTACTGGTAGTGTGGTGTTTCCATCTTCTCCCTCGCAATACTCTCCAACCTTGTTTAAAGGTACTGGCGTGGTGTTTAATTGAGGCTTGTCCAATTCTCCGATCCCTTCTTGAAGCTTCGAGGTGGGGTCTTTTACTCCAAAATTTTTTAAGCATTTGCCTACGGTGGTCCACATGTTTGGTCGTAACCTCAGGAGTTCGGCTAATGTGATTGTGCATGCCACAGGGGTGGACAATAACTCAATCAACCCTTGTGAATCCATACTCTGTTAGAAGAAGTCTTTGAGATGGGATTGCTCTCACCTTATACTTTGCTTCATATTACCCTAGGTAAGAGGGTAGATTTTTTAGCAAGTCTGGTTGGCTGTGTCCCAAACTAATCGACCGCTGGTCTCCCCATTGTGAATGTATATCAAAGTTCATGTATTCTTCAATAGGAGGTAAAATCTCATTTTTCTCTTTTCTCATGCTATTCATTTGGTAGCTTACCCTGTTAGCTTCGTTGGCATCCCAGATTTGCTTCCACAGGTCATCTAAACCGTTGCAATCCTTACCCATTTCTACCAATGTTTTAGGCTGACAATCATCAATTGTCTCATCTGTTGTATTTGGCACTATGATAGGTTCTCCCCTAGACTCAGAGGAATTCGTGAGACTCTCCTTCGTGTCTACTTGCTTCTCTAAAGTTGGTTTGATAGGGGTTGGAGCTGGTACTTCATGCCAACTTGCAGGTTTATCAAGCGGGTTTTCTATCAAGGATTGAGCTGTTTCAATCATCTTTTGACACATTTCCAGCCTCTGTTTTTCTATTTCGGCATATGGATAAGTCATCCATCTTTGCTCTTGGGTTTGGTTGTTTTTGAGTCTGGCTTCGTAGGCTTTTAAAAGTGCATCTATCTGCTCATTTACCTTTTCTGCCAACATTGATCCTCCTGATCCTACACTTTTGGGTTCTGCTATTTCCTTGGGTGCTAGGGTTTCCGCAGTGTGAGAGCTTAAACTAGCTAGATCCTCTAACCGCTCTAATCTATCCTTCGTGTGTTTTAACTCCTCAGATAGAGCTGTTTGCTCTCGTTCTTTCCTGGCTTTCATACGCTCCTTTCTAGCTTTCCAAGTGCTTCTCTGATTTTTCATTTTTGAACTTGGGGCATCGGTTTTTGGCTCTTCAATTATGGGTTCATTCGTCATTCTTTGAGCTTGGGCTCGTGTCACTACCTGAATAGGTATTAGTGTCTCGTTTTCTGACCCTCCACTGGAAGGCACTGCTTCCAACATGTTCAAGGTAGTTTTTGCTCCTTTGCTCGGGTTCTTAGGGCAATTAGGAATCAAATGAGTAATTCGACACTCGGTGCAATATGAATTGACTCTAATGATTTCATCATGAGGACAGTCTCGTAGCCAATGGTCTCCACCACACTTGTAGCAGGGTCCCTTAGGCTGTTGAGGTGCTCCTTGAGCTCCTCTTTGTTGGTATGCATGTCTCTGCCCGCCCATGCCTCCGTTGGCTATGAACAACAATGATCTTTCATCCAAGCTATATCTTCCTTCTCCTACTGCCTGTGCAGCTGTTGGTGGTCCTGCACTTCCCATCATGCTCCATGGTTCTGGCGTTGGGGGTTCTTCCGGTGGATAATAGACAGGATTTGCAGCATATCCATTGGGATCTTCGTAATGTGCATGGATAGGCACCAAAGCCTTCTCTTCTGGTTCGGTTACTGTTGGTGTGTATCTTATGCCAACTGGTCGTAATCCTGGTAGGGGTGGTTACTGCCCCAACACTGGTTGTGGTCTTTCTCACCTACAGGTCCTAGTAGGTTTCCTGCTTGATACCTAGGCATCGGTGGAAGTTGAGGAGATGCTACCTGAGCCCGGGGAGCATAAGGTCGTTCTCTCACATACCCCTTGTTATAATAATATTCCTCCATGCCATGATTTGTCCATTTTTGTTCAATAGCACACCACTTGGGCTGTTTAGCCTAAGGTCGTTCTCTCACATACCCCTTGTTATAATAACATTCCTCCATCCCATGATTTGTCCATTTTTGTTCAATAGCACACCACTTGGGCTGTTTAGCCTAAGGTTTGGCATACAAGTTAATATTTTTTAGCACTTCTTCTACAAGCTTCTCCTAGCTTACAGCTACTTCTCCTTTCGGTGCTATCTTAGCGGACTTGCTTCCACTTTGTTGTGAGGATGAATCATCGTCGAGATCCTTGAATTCACCCTCCTTGTAGACCGCACAATTGTCTACAAGGTAAAGAGCCTCCTTAGTTAACTCGTTTAACGTCGTGCTCCTCTTCATATGTAAGTCCTTCTGGAGATCTGTGTTTCTTAGTCCTTGAATAAATATAAGCATAAGTCTGGACTAAGTTGGCAGTTCTTCCGCAGGACAGAACGTAACATATATTTTTAGTCGTAGGGCTGCCTTTCGCACATATTCTCCTTCTTTCTGTTTGAATTTATGGATTTGTGAGATTGTATTATGAGCTATCACCCTTTGTGAGAATTCCTCAATAAACTCGTCAAACACCTCCTCCATAGACTCAAAGTCTCTACACTCCACAGAGTCAAATCAAGTAGCAACATCCTCCTCTAAGGTTAGTCCAAACCTTGCAAATTGGGTAGGGAAGTCTAACACCTCTTCGCCTCTAATTACACGCACAAAGGCTTCTACATGATCCCTAGGATCCCTGTTTCTCGTGTATTTCTTGTTTACCCATTTTTGCACTTGAGAAGGTCTAATTCTACGATGGTCTACAAATCTCATCATTGGATCTCCTCATCCTAATCGATATACCTCCTCTGGCCTTCGGTAGTGAGCGGGTTCCTCTCCCAATGGCGCTCCTAAGCCGTAATTTCTGACGGTTTTTGAAAGAGATGGTTCATCTCTTCGAACTCGTTCTATGGGTTGTCTTCCAGGCTCTGTTGACCCTTGAGTTTTTGGCTTACTCTTGCCTTGATACCGTGAATAGAGTGGTGGTTCTTGTAAATCCCTTAGCCTTCGTGTGGCTGGATAACCATCTTGGTTTCAATCTTGTTCTAATGCTGCATTCTAACGAAGCCATGCCTGCAATGATGGTTGAGTTGCCGATTGGTTTTGGTAGTTAAACGTTTGTTGTCGGGTAGACTGTGAGGTCGCGTCATAATCTTATGAAAAGGGATTTGTCGACTTGCTAGGGATGTAGGTGACCCTTGGCACTTCTTCGGGGGCATATGTTGATGCTTCTGGAACTGTTGCCTTTTCTACCTCCTCTGGGAGAATACGTTTGTATTCTCGCCCGTACCTATCAACAAAAATGATATCCTTTCCCATAGAAATTTCATAAGAGAATAAGTAAAGAACCTTGTCTTTGCTTAATTCGTTTGGGTAGGGTTCTTTGCATCAGAAGTAAGAGACTACTCCCTCGCTCTCATGCTTGTAAATTCCCACATTCTCATTATAGGTTGAGACACTGGTTGTTTCTTATCGTACATAAAAAGAGCTCCGGGTCGATCAATGTTTGGAGGCGGTTCTTGGGTTTCTGAAACCATTTTTCCTTTTACCACATTATCTTCATATCTGTTGTAATCCTCAGGTTACTAACTATCAGATAGTGGTTCCCCTTTTCGTCTCGGAATCTATCTCCATCATCGTAGACTCGAATTATTTCTAGTCTCTGAGCAGGCCTTTCTTCAATACAAATACACTTGCGTCCTCGATAGTCAGAATAAACTAGGGCTCCCCTAGACTTTGTTCCTTCTAAGAAGATTATAGTGAACTTGTAATCGTTCAAAGGATTTTGGGAGGTGCTTCCTCCTGGCATTGGTCCTTCATTGGAGAAACCTCCTGGCTGTTGACTACCCATCATGAAGAAGGATTTATCGGATGAAGTGTCAGTATCACTACCCTCCTCAATGATTGGTGCTAATGGATCTAGCCTTGCCTGAGTTACACTCTCTTCGGTGGACACTAAGCCACCTTGATCACCTGCCACCTTTTGATCTCTAAGAATGTGTCTTTCTAATCTTAAATTCATCAAACTTAGCAATGCAACTTAACACAAATCCAACCACTCACCTGGCAAAGGATCAGTTTCTGCTCAACTTCTTGCTTTGCCGTTGAATATACCTGTACACAAGCGTTTAATTTCGGCAATCGAATCAAAGCATTTAACCGCTAGAGGTGGTCTTAGTAATGATTGGTGTAACTGGAGGGTTGACCCCAACCACTACTGTATTTTATACACTTCAGATGTTCTTGATTAGGTCTGCTAATCTGGAGCTGTACTTCCCTCGGACGTTGGTCAATTTACAAGGAAAGTCTTAATTCTGTCTTTGCTTCGTCAAAAGGTCAAACAAGGTCCAAATTCACTTCTGAAAGAAGTTCTGGAACCCTCAAGTCAAATGAACATCACTGTATTTCCTTTGTCAGCTTTTCTCTTCACTAAGTCCCTGTAGACATACTACGCGTAGGATGTCTCTTGCTCTGTTTTTTGCACTATGGACTCCCCTGATGTTCTGAGTCCACAACTATTTTTACTTTTTGATTTGGACACCTATAAGCTGGTCAATTGATCAGAAATTTGTTCCAGCAGCCTGATGTTGGTCTGACCAGTCAAATCAACTCCAAATTGGACCAAAATTGACTGAGAGGCTTGCCTCAGGTTATACAACACCCTACTATGCCTACAGTCAGTTTCTGGCTCCAATTTCATGCATTATACATTCTACGCGTAGCATGTCTAACTGCTCAAAATGGCTTCAAATGCAAAGCACAGACTCCCCTCAAGGTGCTGATCACTTTGGTATGCTCAAATCTGGATTGGGAGTGCTCAATCACACTGAACACATCCTACGTGTAGGATGTCTATATGGCCTTTTTGACCCCAAACTTGCGCCACAACTTCCCCTTGATGCCAGCAACCCAGTGCTATGCTTAGATTTTGGTTTGGATTTCAAAAGACCCCAATTTTAGCTGTCCTAGCCCTTTTCAGTAAAAAATGCTAAAGTCTACTTAAAACCCAATTTTCTCATCCAATTGAGATGAAACCTTCCTCAAGTACTCAATAAATCATGCAGATCATGCTCATGTAGCCATCCTATGGTTTTGGTCTTAAAATAATGACTTGGCACAATTTGGGTAGGATGTCTGGAAATTTTTGTCTATCTGGCCTTATCCTGTCAAGATATGGTTAAATTTTCACTTTCTAGGTGAAAATAGGGTAAAACCTACCTTCTGAACACATTGGTCAACTCAGAATTTCAAAATTCCCACCAGATTACCCTGTAGACATCCTACGTGTAGGATGTCTTTTGGCTTAAAATTTATTTTTTTTCCTGACAGAAATGCTCTTGATGCTCTGTAGCTCTCTCAGAAACACTCACAAAAACTTTTGAACTTCACTTCAGCTTTCAAACACTCTTTTGCGTCTTTTACAACCTTGTGATGAACTTAACGACAAGTATAACATGCATGAAGTGCTCCAGATCATAAATCATGATGTCCTACTTACCCTAGTCCTACTTATCATGTGAGATGGTGATATTGGTGTCTTGGTTGCTTCTCGTTCTCTCCGGATTCTCAAGCTCTCCTTTCACGGCTTCTACCACTCCAACTCCTACTCATCAACTCAACTAATACCTAAAACTACCTAAGTCTACGTAAGTCTACCTAAGTCGAAGGATCTAGGCCAGACACTCGCTCCCTAGACTCCCTCTAAGACCTAGAGGGTCCTCCACCCTCTGATCCTATCTAAATGTAAAATGAGACTCTGGCAAGCCAGAGAATCTCTATCCTCAAGGACTAGTCTCAGTCACCTACCTAGGGTTTTCGTCCCCGGTAGCGGCGCCAATGTTGGCGAATACACCTTGACGTACGTCAGCACAACGAGAACTCACCTAACAAGATTTGTCAGCTAAGGATGAAGCTCGACCCGCAGGCGCATGGAAGCAATCATAGGGTGTCAACCTACACTCGACCGACTCTTGACTAATTCCTACAGAGGTCTCTACCCAATGTCTAAGCTACAGCTTCAAGAGTGCATAAGAGGATATTTCCTACAACGCTTCCAAGAGCCAAATACCCATCAAACGTTCTCGAAACGCCACAGAACTTGAAGGAGACCCTACTAACACCAATAGGTCGCTCTCCCTAAGGTCCATGAACCAAAATCCCAACCCTAAACACCTGGTGAAAAATCACGTAAGATGTCTGGTCAAAATTTGCAGGTCGTCGTTTTCGAAAACTAAAGTGCCTAATGTGTAGCTCTACTCAATGAAAACACGTGGATACGCTGAAATGTGAAAACAAACAACGTATGCTCACCGAATCACTAGATGTGGCTCGTGGATCGAGTTTGAAAAACCAGACCGTACACCCGCAATGTAGGTATCGGTGCGTAGCTCTCATCAGGGGCAACACGTTGCACTTCTCCACACTCGATTCCGACCACCGGTGCACGCGTAGCATCAAGATGAAACTCTCACTCTCTCTCATACACAGTACGCTCACTCACAAAGATGACTTTTTTAAAATGACAAAGGTTTTTTTCATTAAGGTCAAAAGTGGTATAAATACCTTACAATCTCAAACCCTAATGTTCCAATTTAACCATCTACTCAATCTAAATGTCAAAAATGGGATACAATCTAGAAGCTTCTGCAAGCCCCACTATTTACAAAGGTGAAATGACGGGTTTTCTCAATTAAAGAATAATTACAAAAAATAATAGTCTGTCGAGCAACCATTCTCCATAGGGTGTGTCCAGCTGCTAACAATGTGCGAGAGCATATATGAATTGATCACTTCCACCCTGCTCAAGAGGGGGAGAAGTACATATTTCCATCTTCGCATTTTGCTCTTAACATTGTCCACCAGGACCCATTGGAATCTCTACTTGTGCGTTACGTCAACCCCCAATGGAGGACCAAGGTGTCTAAAGATTATACCCTTTGAAACTATCTCCCCGATCCACTCAGATGGGTCGAAAGAATCATAATTATTTTGACAGAGAGATCAATCTAGATTTTTCAATATTGCATTTCGACCCGAGTCTTTGGCAAACATTTGCACGATCTCTAGAGCCTTTCTAACTACCTGGGGGAAATCTTTGAGGAAGAGGATGGAGTCATCTATAAACAACTTCACTAGGAGTTGGTCATTTTTAGGCAAGGACATGCATTGGATCTCCCCTCTCATAACACTATCTTCCAGCATTGTACCTAGTGGGTGAGAGCCAATTGCAAACAAAAGAGGGGCAAGTGGGCATCCTTGCTTGATTGATCTTTTGACCTCAAAAGCTCCCACAATTTTGTTGCTAAACAAAAGCCGACACATCCAAGGCCCGAAGCCCAAAGCTTTCATGACATCCTCAATGAACAACCATGTAATTCTATTATAGGCTTTGTCAAGATCAAGCTGTAGTAGGACACACTCTTACCTAGTGAATGAAGCATAATCTATACCAACCATTCCTACCAAGATGTTATCATGAATAATTCTTTGTTTGATGAACCCCTGTTGGTGAGGAGCGATAGCTCTATCCAAAATGGGAGAAAGTCTTAAGGCAATTGACTTGGTAATAATTTTGTACGCTATTGACATCATGGTTATGGGACACTAGTGTTTTAATTGAGAGCAGCACATTTGCTTTGGGATGGGTTTAATGAGGCTCCTATTAATGCTTGAATTGAGGGCCCCATTGAGCAAGGCCCAATTGTCCATTAACATTATTGGGGACTTTAAGTCCTCCCATAATTCAAAGAAGACCTTGTAGTTAGATCATCCCATCATGGGGATTTTTCTTTGCCAAGCATCTTTAAATAGAAAGAAGAATTCCTCCTCTATAAAGGACTCCTCCAAGGGGTTAGCTTTTGATTGCGTCTATGTTTTCTTGATTCCCCTCAAGAGCTTGGCTCTTGCTTCCTCTATTTTGGCTGATTAACTTTTCGGTTATGATTTGGCTTAAGTGAACAAGCATCATATTGGCCATTTCTTCTTGGTCATGCACCTCATTCCCCTCCCTGACCACTAGCAAGTGGACCAATATCTAACCTCTCTTGAATTTTAAGGCCCTGAAAAAATGTGCTTGATTAGCTGGCTCAGGCTATAGGTAGGTTTCCTTGGATAAACGTGTGGCTTTTCTAACTTTTTGAGCTATCGATAAGCTAGGTCGGTTTTGCTTTGCAACCACCTTCTCTAATCAGCTTCAGAGGAGGTTGCTTCTTGCTTTTTGATGGTAAGTTATTTAGCTTCAACTTCCAATGGCATAAATTTCTCTTCTCAAGATTTCTTCAACCTAGGACGTGTAGTTTTGATTGGTTTCTAAATGATTCTGATAAAGGAGTCCCAGGCTTTAGGATTACCTGCATAGACATTGTTTCCAAGCCTGCACAATTTGTTTTTTGGCCAAGCCTCTAAACAGTGTTTCTTCGAAAAGATGTGCACCCGTTGGGATAAGCTTTTTAGCTCCTTTAGGGTCTTGTCCTTCTTCTTTGACTTTTTTGAGTTTGACGGAGATTGGCAAGTGATCTGACAACCATTGGGTAGTAACCATTTTCATAACCAAGAGAGATGAAATTAAGATGACTTGGTGAGAGCAGTAGCATCTGTCTAGTTGACAAGTTGTTCATGCATATTGAAGGCTGGTGTATGTGAAGCATAATTGGCTGCTCCATGGGCCAATCTCCCACAGGTCCACCGATGCTCACTTCTCACAAAGGTTAATCCATTTAGATCTAACATGCTGGAGGATCCTTTTCTATCCTTCCTCGTCTCCACCATATTTAAATCTCCGATCAGGAGCCACTCCCCTTCAATAGGGAGGTCTTTAAGTTGCTCCCATAATCTTGCTCTTTCTTTCGCAATGCAAGGGCCATATATGTTGATAATGGTTACCGATTGATTTGCCTACTTGAATTTGACTCCAAGAGCTCTCCCGGAAGGATGATTGAAGACCACCTTAAGCTCTAGGTCCCTATCAACAACGGAAAGGACGCCACTATAACCATCAAAATACCTTCTCCATAGAACACTAGCTTCTTCCACAATGCTTGTTTTCTTTTGCTATGAGCATCCAGATGGTGCTCCTCGATGGCCCAACAATTGATCTCCTTGCCCTTTCTAACTTCCTCTCAGAAGAGGGAACTCTTCTTGCGGATTTTTAGGCCTTTCACATTCCACGACTAGATAGATATCTTTTCCATTATTGAGAAGGGGTATTAACTCCTTTGCTTCAAGAAACTCCTCCTCCATGCCCTCTGTTCCTCCTCCATTGGTGATTTCTCATTCATAACTTGAGCACTTGGCTATTCATTTGTCATGATATTCTTTGGATGTCCCGCAAAACTTCAAAGATGTTACCATAGATGAAAGGGGTTTTGCATATGTCTGGTGGAGCTTCTTTCATTTACCCTGCTACCCTCTGTGCCCAAGAAGTTGAATCTTTTTATATTTGATAGTAATGTTTCTTATGTTTTTGTTTACTTCACTCTAAACAATTTTGTTTGGATGGTGTGACAATTTACACAGTGAAAGGTTTGCTAAACTTTGTATGTTTTTGCAACCTCTCTCGTATGGCCTTCTCTAGGCAAGGGAAAAAAAAAGGTTTGAACTTTGATGACAATTAGTATGCACACAATCTTGAAAAGACACACTAGAAGCTTATAGGCCAGGGAAAAAAAGTTTGAACTTTGATGACAATGTTAGGGACACAATCTTGAAAAGACACACTAGAAGCTTTTAGAAAGATGGTCTAAGTGGTTATTGTGATTGTAAGTTGTAACCTCTCAAATACAGACATAACATAATATCTATCGACATATATAAATAAGCCTCCATCTAGGCGTTGAAGTATCCATAGAGTATCCATCTATATCTATACTATATCTAATGGAGCGTAAAATTTTCAAGGAAGGAGAGGGACTCCACGTGTTAGTCACTCATTGGTTCACTTTAAAAAACACTTACACAACATCTAATCTAAAATGCAAAAGTGAAATGTCTATACTATATCCAATGGAGCTTAAAATTTTCAAGGAAGAGAGGTCCTCCACGTGTTAGTCACTCATTGGTTCACTTTAAAAAACACTTACACAACATCTAATCTAAAATGCAAAAGTGAAATGATAGACTTTCTCATAACTTAAGAAATGAGAAGGCTTTTCAAATGTAAAGTCAAAAGAGTTTCTTATCTAACAAGAGTCAAAAGAATAGATGTTCCAATTTGATTGCATATAAAAAAAAGGGATAATTTTAGTGGAGATTTTCCTATTTAGTGCAAATTTTATTTTTGATTCTATGCCATATATAATGCAGCTTAAAATTTTCAATAAGAAGAGACCCTCCATGTGTCACTCATTGCTTCACTTCAAATAAAACCTTACAAAATTCTCATTTCTCTATGGAATCTATGAACCTGTCCAACCTCAATTTTTAACTTTTCAAAATTAACAAGTGATAAATCACGAGGCCTGCAACTAAGAAGACAAGACTTTAGTAAAACTTAGGAAAAATTATCAAAATACCGCTCTAATTTGTGAAAATTTCCAAAATACCCTTCAAATTTCAAACATTGCTGTAGGGCTCTAGGCTAGGTAGACTAAAATTGAAACCGAGACATAATTGCCGGAAAGCGCGTGCGCACACACACAAGTGTTGATCTGTTGAAGAGTTGTGTTACACACTGTGAGGGTCGATATAGATCTTGAGGGAGAGAGTAAAGAGCTTAGCAGTTTCCTATTATAGACGTCCATAGCATTCTGTTTAGCCTGTAGGGGAGACGCATGGGCGAAGAGTGCATGAGAATGCACAAATTTTGAGGTGTCTTTTGTAAATTGACATGTTCTTGTGAGAGACAGAGAGCACAAGAGAGAGAGAGAGAGAGAGAGAGAGAGAGAGAGAGAGAGAGGGAGGGAAGGAGAGAGACGACGACGGTTATACAAAGAGCGAGTGCATCTCTTCCTTAGAGTGTGGAAGTTTCTCTATCTTCTTATTGTCACTGCCCATGCAAGAAGAAACCGCAAAAGAGAGATTAAGGGGGAGAGGGGACTTTTAAGCAGGGAAAAGAAAGCCAATCAGGAAATTGATTGCTCGTGTGTAGCAGTCCCATTACTCCTTAATATTACACTAATTTATTACCGCAGGAGAGGGGTGCCCATTTAAGTGTGGATCAGAGGCAAGAGCACTGGTACAGGGGTGGTTATATAGGATCAGGAGCGTCAACTCCAACGAACTAGTAGAATTAACATGCAGCTCTGACAAGGCCCAGGTCCCCCCTTCCTAGAATTGGATACTGGGAGACTCTGGAAGTCGACAGCAACTGCCCCATAAGCCATTGCCATACTACTACTGCTTATACAACAATTAGATACTACCTGTTAT
>NC_140959.1:58248022-58253022 GCF_014529385.1 Adiantum capillus-veneris | reverse complement strand
GCTTGTCTCCCCCTCCTGGACACGGCCCAATTCACCTGCAAGCATGTCCTGCAACATCTCCTCCATGCACCCCCTCTCCCCCTCATGCATGCGGACCAATTCACATGTGCCCTGTCTTGCTCGGAGTATCGCCTTGCCTTGCAACGTAGAGGCAAACGACCTCGGCTTAGTTGCCTGCCCCACTTCCCACTGCACCACACACACACACACACACACACACACACACACACACACACACACACACACCACACACACACACAACAAACCTTCCTCCCACCTACTGATGCTCATGGCGCTCCTAATCCTGCGCTTGGACTGTGCTCATGCCAAAAGACCCAGACCATCGCGATTCTATTCCCCCGCAAAAAATCACGGCTTGACACACCTGCAGCGCAAAAAAAATCGCTCCATTGCACCCACTCACTCACACGTGGCGTGCCTCTCTCTCTCTCTCTCCTCCCACACGTCACTTTCAATCTCTTTTTGCTTCACTTTTACAGCGGTATTCGATTAGATACCCCATCATTTGACGTGCTTGCAAAATTTGGGTCACACATATTTGGGTCTACCCATCATTTCATTAATTATTTTTTCAAGAGATTCCGCTCCAACTTAAGTTTCAAATCACATGTGTGACTTGGATGCGTTGCACGCGCGAGGTGGCCACGAAGGGAGCTGCTCCCTCCTGCAGTAGCAGGCGCCCCTCTGTGTGCTGCCGCCAGACCCCCTGCGCTGGTCTGCGTTGCATGTGGTCACTCCACCTACTTGCAAGCGACACGCACACACACACTGTGCGCATACTGCCACCCTCCCACGCAATAGCGCCATGACGAGATCCTCCCATGCAAGCGAGAGAGAGAGAGAGAGAGAGAGAGAGAGAGAGAGAGAGAGAGAGAGAGAGTTTTTTTTGCAACCCTCAAAGTCCTCCGACCTGCGCTTGTCTCTTACTCTCCTGCCCATGTTCTCATCAACGCTGGCAACATCCGTAGCCAGGGACACACATGCTGACACCTGGGACGCCCGAGGATCGCCAGGCTGGCGGCTCTCTCTCTCTCTCTCTCCCTCACTCTGACGCGTATCATCTGCAGCGCTTTCCTCCTCAAAAAATTTCCAGCATCTTCCTAGATTCTCTCTAATTTGTCCTGCTTGCAGAATTGGGACCACAATATTTGGCAGAATTTAGTTTCTATCAGAGTCTTTTCATTTTCTACCATCTTAGTCCTTACCCTTGATTTTTTCATTTCAAATTAAATGTTTGTTAAGGTTTGGAAAAAACCATAGTGTGACACATTGAGGGCCTTTTTTTCCTTGAAAATTTTAAGCTCCATTATATATTTTCTTCATAAACACCCCCTCCCCCCGGAATGGTCTCAGAATCCCTCACCTACACACCCATTGCTAGAGAGAGAGAGAGAGAGAGAGAGAGAGAGAGAGAGAGAGAGAGTGTTTTCTCGCTCGGCACACACACCTATTGTAGGAGAGAGACAGAGTGTCTCTTCATGTATGCATGCACACTTGTAGTAGAGATCAATAGAGAGGCTCAATGCTAGCACACCGCTCCCTGCATCGCACGGAGCATCACCTCTCTCTTGCTCGTCTTGCTCCCCCCCCCCCCCCCCCGTGCACCATCATCTAGCTCTTGCCATCTGCTCTTGTTGTCTCCTTCAAGGAAATCGGAGCCATTGCGCTCTGGCTCGCTCTATAGTATATCTCACCTCAAGCTCTGTGCATCTTCTGCCTATGAATTGCCAACCCCATTGCTGCTCACTAACCCACGCTTTTCTACGCTAACTGCAAAACAAGGAGAGAATTATTTGGGCTCTCGAAAGAGAGACAGACACGTGGATTTTCTTTCCCATCCTTTCACCTTAAAAAATAATATTTCTACCTTTTATTTTTGCAAATGCTTTCTTTCTTTGTAGTTTGACAAGCGGCATCTCTGAAACATTCTTGTTAAAAGAAATGCTTCCAAAATTTGACAAACCTAAATTCGATAGTCGAACCTGTGCGCAATGGCTCCGATTTCCTTGAAAAGGACACCAAGAGAAATGGCAAGAGCCGGATGATGGTGCACGGTGGGGGATGTGGACGAGCAAGAGAGAGGTGATGCTCCTTTCGACGCAGGGAGCAGTGTGCTAGCATTGAGCCTCTCTATTCTCTACTGCAGGTGTGCGTGCATCCATGAGGAGACATTATATCTCTTTCCTACTATAGGTGTGTGTGTGCCGAGCGAGAAAACTCTCTTTCTCTCTCTCTCTCTCTCTCTCTCTCTCTCTCGCTATGGGTGTGTAAGTGAGGGGTTGTGAGATCATTCCGGGGGGAGGGGGTGTTTATGAAGCAACAAGAGGGTAGTTGTTTGAAGATATAATTGCAATTGTGTGCCAAATAGGAAGAGTAGGGGGAGGACCAATGGAATAAGCACACACACGATAGTATGTAGCAAGGGAGCTACTATAAGGGGCATCATAGCTCTCTCTCTCTCTCTCTCTCTCTCTCTCTCTCTCTCTCTCTCTCTCTCTCAAGCGCATGTAGGCAATCATATCTCTCTCTTTTTGCCTTTGATGTGGGTACGCTAGCAAGGAGAGGGAGCCATGGGGGTGTCCAACAAGGCCAGTAGGAGGATTGGGCGATGGGATGAAGGGCGCACTTGAGCAAAAGCTCTCATAGGGGAGGAGGAGCATGAGAAATTGTTGCAAGCCATAGGAGGAGTCATTGCGTTGACGTGCATTCTTGTGTTGCCAGAGGAGGACTTGTAGGATGGGAGTCATGTGGAGCAAGAAAGGCAGGGTGCTTTTTTTTTTTTTGAGGGGGGGGGGGGGGGGGGGGGGGGGGGGGGGGGGGGGGGGGGGGGAGGGGGGAGGGGGGGAGGGTTTTCAAACAGGGGGACAAGAACAAGGGCAAGCTGCACATTCTCCGCATGGGCTCACCTAGAGCGAGGGTATAGACATAGCAAAGCATATGTGCATAGTTGTCAGGGTGAAGGGTTGCAAGGCATCGTAGGTGGGGAGGAGGATGGGGTGTTTATGTACATAGTAACTAGGGCAAAAGGTAGAGAATTTACTTTGATGAAAGTGAGAGAGGGAATCAATTGGTGCGAGTGTAGATGCAGTAGGCATAGTGCACACTCAGCCTGAAATTTGTGCACATTGCACAAAGGACGCGAGAGAGAGAGAGAGAGAGAGAGAGAGAGAGAGAGAGAGAGAGAGGGTCTCAAATAGTGCTTGGCAAAAAAATCAATCTAATCAAAGAAATTTTAAAATAAATAAGGGCACAATAAGACTCTTTTGGATTTTAAGTCAAAACTTATAATAAAACTTGGAAAATTTTACCAGTTTTCTTCAAGGCAAGCATGGAATCTAGACGGGAATGTGCAATTTTATTAGTAAAATTACATTCAACCTTGGTTTATTGCCAACATTGTGAATCTCACATAGCCTCTGTGTGTGTGAGGAGGAGGAGAAGAAGAAGAAGAAGAAGAGAGAGAGAGAGAGAGAGAGAGAGAGAGAGGTCTTAATGTCATAAGAACACATCAAGAGACCTCAAGGCTCTATCTAACAATTCTTGAACTAAAGATTTGGTGTTTAAGAAGGAACTGCGATAACCAATTTGCCACACTCAAAGATTAGTTTTTTTGTTTCCTTTTCTTATTCACTGAGAGAGATCCCAAAGATGTACCTGACATGTATGGAACTCAAAACTTTATGTGTGTGTGTGTGCGTGTGTGCGCATGCATGAGAGAGAGAGAGAGAGAGAGGGAGAGAGGGACGAAGAAGAAGAGAGTTTTTATTTTCATAAGAAAAATCCAAATAGTTATCAAATATCTACTCAACGAGGTCTTAATCTCAAGATCGAATAAGAAAGAGAGCGAACTTTCCATCTTCTTGGAATCAATATAAAAAATGAAGTACACTCTTTTCCTTGCTTGTGCGTGCGCACACACACACACACACACACCTATAAACATGTGTATGTGTGTGATCCAATGGTAATGCTTTTCTTTGCCGCAAGGTCACACACTAGTATGGGTGAAGATGGTTCAATTATAAGTGTTTGTTGACACGTGTCACTCAAAAAAGCCTAAAAAATCTAAAGTCATGTTCTTTCAAATGCTATTTCCCAAAGCTGCATTCAATTTTTAAAGCATGCTAAAAAAGGCTTTAGAGAACGAAGGGTCCTCACCTAGGGTAGAGGGGCCAGTATAGAGATAGCAAACTTGGGAGACAAATCCTTGTCCATCTAGTGTACCATTTTAATCGTGGAGAGGTGCAAATAGAAGATCTGCACAACACCTCTCTTCAACAAAAAATTGAGGGTGATCGACGCTTTGACAACGAAGAACGACACAAAATTCAAAACTCTATGTAGCAAGAAATGAGTACCATTTATAATTTTTACCCAGGGGGCAGTTAGAGCCATCGTGCTAACTAGGCTTGCACCCTTGATCTAAGTACGACAATTTTGCAACGAGTTTGCTAACCACCGAAGCACTAGGCATTGCATGTATCAACATCGGCTCAAAAAGATATACTCAAAAAGGGGTGGACGGGTCTCTCTATAGGGGACTGTCTTTTTACTGACCCCTTACCCTACTTGTAGATGTTTAATTCAAAATATAAAGTATTGGTTCAATAATATTTTTTTATATTTTGATTTATATAGAGTCCTTTTATTTAAGAACTTTACAAAAGATTCATTTTATTATTTTGTTTTATTATTCTCTATGTTTATTAAATCTATCTTTTTTATGAAGGCATTAAAATATTCTTTTGTTTTAGTTTTTCAATGTCTTTTTATTTTATTGTTTGTATTTTATTTCATTTTATTTACAAATGAAACCTTTTTTAATGTATAATCCATTCACGATTTAATGGATATATAATCAATTATATAATGTATATAATTATGTATGTATTTATATGAGTATTATATATTATGTATATTTATATATATAGATATTATATATATATATATATATATATATATATATATATATATATAAA
>NC_140959.1:57993323-58244610 GCF_014529385.1 Adiantum capillus-veneris | reverse complement strand
GAACTAAGTTTTTGAGGGTACCAAAGCACAAAGTAATTTTATACATAAGTTTAATTAGCATGGCTAACAATAACCAAGAGAGTAGAATGAACATTGATAACTTTGATTTTTCACATGAAGATGACAATGATGATGTCCCCATGTTTGTTAATTATCTTGTTACTAGGTTGCAACAAGCTATGGGAAATCCTGCTTTGCAAGCTGAAGTTACTCAATCAACAACTTCGTGCTTATGGAATTTCCTTTCCTCTCTAAGAGAAGAGAGAGCTTAGGAGGCCTCTTGATGAGACTTCCAAAAGAACATTCTCTCCCATAAGAGAGGAGGAATCCAAAGAACGAAAAAAGTAACAAACCCCTAAGTTCCTCTAAATATGTGGCCTTACGAAAAGGGCGGTCTAAACGATGCCAACTCCTCCCAAGAGGAAATGGTCAACCCACAATCCTTCTCCTCATCACTGTAAAAGGTAAAAGAGAAAACAAAGGAAGAAAAGGGTAAGAAAGAGGTCACCTTCTTCTCCCTCTTCTTCACCTTCCTCCTCTTCTGACAAAAGAAATTGCTATTCTCCAGAGAATACAAGAGGGGAGGACATCAAAAATCTTACCTTGCATGGCAGAGTTTCCAAAAGCTCAATAAATTCAAAGAGGGGGGAAATAGTATTTCTTTTCTCACCTATGATGGCAACTTTGGTGCTACAGACAAAGTATTGGCCTTCATCCAACAGTTTGATGCGGCCTTTGGAGACGAGGGCTTCACGGAGTCCTCTAAGCTACATCAGGTAGCTATGCACTTCCAAAAATCCACTCGTCAATGGTGGGCTAGCCTTCGTTGGCAATGGTGAAGCCCCAAAGACATGGAAAACTCTATGAGTTTCCATCATGAAGCAATTCCTTGCAAGTGATGCAAAGGATAAAGTGTTTATTGAATGGCAGAGTTTGAAGCTTCTCTCCCATGAGTCTATCCACAAATATGTGGACAAGTTTGGGATTTACATCACAAGGCTATTGTCATTCAAAAAATAGACTTCGCGAGTAAAAGCAACAATTATATGCAGGATTACCTGAAGAAATGGCCAATTATGTCAACTCCCAATGGCCTGGTTCTATCAAGGAAGTAATCTACCACTCTATGGTTGCTTCGTGCATCAATTTCCAACAAGGGGTTAAATGGAATGCCAAGACAATGGAAAACAAAGATCAAAATGAAGCAAAGGGGAAGAACAATGCTCAAAATTTTCCCAAGGCAACTCTATCAACAACAATAAAGCTAAGGAAAAAGGAGTCTACAAAGGCAAGAATCGACTTTCTCCAGAGGAGCTAGAGCATTATCACAAAGATAACCGGTGCTTCAAGTGCTGGAAGCAAGGAAAGGCCTATCGTGCTTGCCCCCAAAGAAATGTGTTCAATGAGCCCCCTAGAGCCTCTATGGTTGAATCTCCAAAAGAGGATGCTCATTGCCGAGGATTTCTCCTTTCCTATGCTTGGAAAGATATACAAGAGCATGATGCCTTTATTTTTTTTGACCCTGGTTCAACTCACAACTTCATATCTATGGAGTTGACCACCAAGCTAAGCATACAAGCCCACAAGATGGGAGGTACATTGAAAGCCAATGGAGCTATCAAGGGACAATACATATCAGTTACTCCCTTACTTGGAAAATTGAGTCTTCATGTACAAAGCTATGTGGACAAAGAGGATTTCTTCAGCTCCCCTCTCAAATGTTATCGTTGGGGCACCATGGTTTAACCGCATGGCTTCCAACATGAAGTTGACCACCAAGCTAGGCATACAAGCCCACAAGATGGGAGATACATTGAAAGCCAATGGAGCTATCAAGGGACAAGACATATCAGTTACTCCCTTACTTGGAAAATTGAGTCTTCATGTACAAAGCTATGTGGACAAAGAGGATTTCTTTAGCTCCCCTGTCAAATGTTATCGTTGGGGCACCATGGTTTAACTACATGGCTTCCAACATGAATTTCCCTAAAAAGAGAATCTACTTCACCTATAAAGAAAAGAGAATGTATATAAATGCTAATGAGGCGAGGAACACCATATCCCTGGTAAATATGCTTGCTTTTGATAAGTCCATGAAAAGCTCTACTTCTGCGTATATGATTTTTTTTGGACAATTTGTAAATGATTCCAATGGTTTCATAAGTAGCAATAAAGGGAATCAAGAGGAATTAGAGTTGTCTAATTTCCGCAGTGTATTCCAAGATGTTTTTGTTGATGAAATCCCTAGTGAGCTACCTCCAAAACGAGGGATTATGACCATGCAATAGAGCTTCTACTAGGAAGCTCACCGCCTAACAAGCATCCTTATCGAGTTTCTCAAGCTCAATAAGAGGAGATCATGAGACAATAAGCTCAATAAGAGGAGATCATGAGACAAGTGCATGATTTGGTGGAAAAAGGGACGGGGATTCCTAGCTCCTCTCCATTTTGTTCACCAATACTTTTAGTGCAAAAGAAAGACGACACATATCACATGTGTGTCAACTATAGAGCACTAAACAAGATCACTATCTTCATCATAACCTATAGATAAATATCTCTCAATACGTGAGTCCCCACAATGCTCTACTGTACAGAAAAGTGTCATCTCGCTGCTGATGGGGGGGGTGAGAGAGCATGAAGAAGAATGCATCCCCTAATTTTGGACAATGGAATGGGTTCCTACATATCTCTCTCTCTCTCTGAGACACACACACACACACACACACACACACACACACACACACACACACACACACACACACACACACAGACATAGAGAGAGTCTGTCGGAGTTGTGACTACAACTGCTCCCACCTAGCCATGAGCTCTTTACTCTCTTGCTACCAAAAAAAACTCTTAGTGGCTCAAGAAAACTCATGCACTCCTATTTCCTTGTGCGCCCATCTTCTACTACCAAGCTCTCTCTCTCTCTCTCTCTCTCTCTCTCTCTCTCTCTTACACACACACACACACACACACACACACACAGAATGACAGGCGTACACTATTGACTATTGTAGGTTATTGAAAAAGGATGGAATCACATAGAATCTTAACTACAATCAATTTTCAAAGGGTTGTCTATGGTAAGGAGGACGACCCAATAGGGACTCAAAAACTCAATTTTGGTGTTGATCCAACAGGCCATGCAAATCAACCAAAAAACAACGCGTGGAGGCCCTCTCCTTCCTCTAATTTTTCAAACTCCATTATAAAGAGTATAGATAATGGACTATTGGATAATAGCAAAAATCTATTATGTACCCCAATGCTCAAGAAAAACCTAGGTTTAATATAATCCCACCTACCAATTTTCTCAACTATATCAAATGCACCTTGGAGGCCCTTGCCACATGTCATAAAGAGAGGGCTTGGAAGGGGGGGGAGACCAAGGCAAAGAAATAAAGAGAGTGGATTGGGTACCAACCCAAGAAAAGGGTCTCTCTCTCTCTCTCTCTCTCTCTCTCTCTATCCATAGGAAGAGCCACACACTCGTAAGATTTAATTTGAATGTTAGGACGCCCACAGTGATTGGAAGAAAAAACTTAGGTATAGTATAATCCCATCTAATTTTTTTGAGATTTATATCTAGTTGCAACTAGCTTTAATTAAGCAGGAGGAAGCGGGTTGCCGAGAAGAAGAAGATAGGTCCTTGATGGAAATATAGTGTACTTGCAAAAATGTTCGGGTATGTTTTCGGTCACAGTGTGCATATATTGTATTGGCTGGAGACCCATGTGCAAAGGATATGCCAAGGTCTTTATGTATTTTTTGGCGTTCTAAAAGAAGCCTTAGAGATGTGTTGGGTTAGGCATACTTTCGATGTTTTCAGTGATGATTGAGAGTGATGATTGAGACTTACCTTAAATGTTATTTTTGTTTTAAAACACCATATTAGAGATTTTGAGACTTTAGAGTCAATTCGGGAATGACCAACTTCTTAAAGATTTGTCCATATGGACAAATCTCAAATTGTTTTTTAAGTCCAAAGCCTTCCACAAGATAGTGAAAATCTCTTCCAAGCCATGCTCTCAAAACTTTGGCTAAAATTTGACCATGTGGTCAAATCTTCATCTTGTTTTGAAATTGGGAATTGGGAAATTCCCAAATTCACTAATATTGTGTTTTGAAGTATTAAATAGATATTTTTATTTCACCTTTCATTTCATTTCCTCACATGGCTTGACTTCTCTTGCATTTTATTCTTTTAGAACGATAAAGTGAAGCCTCACCTTGCATAATTTTAGTAAGTTCTATACATACATATATATATATACACACACACACACACACACACACACACACACACACATACATATACATATACACACACACGCACACACATACACACACAAAATATAAATTAAGTAAATATATAATATATATTATTGAGTTTTTTTAATTATATATATAAATTTATTTATTTATTTATCTATTTACACACACACATACACACACACACACACACACACACACACACACACATATATATTAATGAGCAAAATGTGGTAAAGAGAAGAAAAATCGGTGCAATGATGTCAAAACTTAGTTCAAAAATCTTACAAATTTCAAAAACTTTGCTAGTATTTTTCGTTTCCTTCTTTGCGAGAAAGACACTCGATTGCTTAATAAAAGAGACATTCTCGAACGTTGCTTCATCTTATATAATCGAGATAAACTCAACCTAATGATTTTATCACTTTCTTATTGTTTTTGAAAGCCATCGTGACCCTTTCACTTGTTTTGAGTTCATTCAAATCAAGCTCTTAAGAGCATTTAAAAAAAAAACTACAAAGGTTAGAGAACATAAATAATGTTTAGAGAATCTACAAAGTGCAAAGAAGTTTAGTGCACAAACCTTCAAATATAATAAATTTACCTCTAAAATTTTAAAAAAAGGTATGGTATAGACAAATGCTTGAAAAATACTCAATTTAATGTAATCCCACCTGTAAATTTTGAAATTTATCTCTAAATTATAGATTTGAAGGTGAGGAAAGCTACAAAGTATATAGATATTAAGTGTAAAAGCCTTCAAATATAATAAAGTTGCCCAAAAATTTCTCATATGAAAATTTTCCAAGTTTTTAGGAGAAAGCACTATACCTCAACTCGATTTAGTTGGCCCTCCTTTATAAAATTTTGAGATTTGCCTCGAAAATTCTAATTTGCCTTTAAACGCTCAACAAAACTTAGATTTAGTGCAATCTCACTTACAAATTTTGAGATTCACTTTGATTTGTCTTCAAAATTCTAATTTGCCTTTAAACGGTAGAGGAAACCTAGATTTAATGCAATCCCACTTTCAAATTTTGAGATTCACCTTTGAATTACAAATCAACTCAAAGAAGAGAGCATTGACAAAGCTCAAAGAGATCTAGTGTAAAAACCTTCAAAAATAGTCAAGAATTGTCAAAGTTCCCTTTCGTCATCCACCTTTGCCGTTTGTTGAGGTTTGCTCCTATCTTCGGCTTGCACATCTTTTGCCTTGGATTTGTCGGATTAAACCTTCCAAATCGTATCAACTCTCAATTTTGTCAATTCTTAATTTCGTAGATGTCTATGTCGATTTTTTATTTTTGATTCTCGATTTTGGATTTTGTCGATTTTGCTGATTGTAAAACCAATGATTATTCTCGCTCCCCCCCCCCCCCCCCCCCCCCCCCCCCTTCCCTCTCTCTCTCTCTCTCTCTCTCTCTCTCTCCATCTTTCATAGACACACACACACACACACACACACACACACACACACACACACACTCACTCACTCACTCACTCATACAAGCTGTAGTGAATGGTGCTCTCTCTCTCTCTCCCTCCCTCTCTCTCTCTCTCTCTCTCTCTCTCACACACACACACACACACACACACACACACACAAACACACACACACACACACAATGCATGCAAGAAATCCATAATATATTGTTGGACTACTATCGTCGAATTGTCGAGCTCAATGTACTTCATTAATGCAATGCGAATGTGAAAAGACTTCATACAATGCATCAACACCTTAGGGAATGGCACATCAACTTTTTCTCTTATTTCACACACATCAAGAGAATAACTCTCTCTCTCTCTCTCTCTCTCTCTCTCTCTCTCTCTCTCACGCGCGTGCGCATGCATACACGCACGAATACATGCATCTAGCTTTTGAACTTTAAGCATTGAGGTCAAAGATTATTTATGACATAAAAGGTCCATGCAAACCTCCAAAGGGAGGTCCATTGAGCAACACATGGAGAAAAACTCTTTATGGACTTCAAAACATAAAGAAAAGCCACCCTTGAAATGATTTTTAAAATAAAAGTGAAAATGAGGGCTGAGTGAAATTGCTTTAGCATTATAAAACTAGATAGAGTACATCTGGAAGCCAAAGGCTCCGCACTACGTGAATGTATTTTTATGGAAGGTAATTTGGGGTGCTCTACCGATGAGGGTGAAGATTTAGGAAAGAGGGATTGGGTTAGATCGATGCTTAGGGTGCAGGTTGGCTAGTGAAGATCTGACCCACCTCTTCATGGATTGTCCAACTATCAAAGGCCTCGTAGGGAAAATATGCAAGTGGATCCAAAGAACATGGAGAATTGGTTTTTACAAGACTAATCTATTCCTTGGAGGGAAGAAGTCAGGGGGTCCTGCTGTCCTCATCAGCACTCAAATCGTCAGGTACTTCTTCTTACATAATGTATGGCAGACAAGGAACCGCCGTGGATTTGAAGGAGGTCTTGAGGTAGCAAGCTTCACATAAATTATACAAGAAAGCAAAGTGCTAATTTGGACGCTCGGGCGCAAGCAACACTCGGGGGATTGGTCTAGGACTACTTGTGTGTGTGTGTGTGTGTGTGTGAGAGAGAGAGAGAGAGAGAGAGAGAGAGAGAGAGAGAGAGAGAGAGAGAGAGCTTGGTAGTAGAAGATGGGTGCACAAGGAAATAGAAGTGCATGAGTTTTCTTGATCCACTAAGAGTTTATTTTGGTAGCAAGAGAGTAAAGAGCTCATGGCTTAGGTAGGAGCAGTTGTAGCCACAACTCGTACAGACTGTGTGTGTGTGTGTGTGACATAGAGAGAGAGAGAGAGAGAGAGAGAGAGAGAGAGAGAGAGAGAGAGAGAGATGTAGGAACCCATTCCATTGTCCAAAATTAGGGGATGCATTCTTCTTCATGCTCTCACCTCCCTCCCCCCAACAACAGTGAGATGACACTTCTTTGTACAGTATAGCATTGTGGGGACTGACATATTGAGAGATATTTATTTGTAGGTTATGATGTTGATGTAGACATTGAAGCAAAAAGTTAAAATCTTCAAGTTTTGAGATTCACTTAGACTTGTCTCAAAATTTCTAATTTGCCTTTAAACGGTCGAGGAAACCTAGATTTAATGCAATCCCACTTACAAATTTTGAGATTTATCTTTGAATTCCAAATCAAATCAAAGACGAGAGCATTGACAAAGCTCAAAGAAATCTACTGTAAAAACCTTAAATAATAGTCAAGAATTGTCAAAGTTCCGTTCCGTCATCCACCTTTGCCGTTTGTTGAGGTCTGCTCGTACCTTGGGCTTGCACATCTTCTGCCTTGGATTTGTCGGATTAAACCTTCCAAATTGCATCAACTCTCAATTTTGTCGATTGTTAATCTTGTAGATGTCTATGTCGATTTTCTATTTTTGATTATGGATTCTGGATTTTGTCAATCGTGGATTGTAAAACCAATGCTTATTCTCCTTCCCATCTCTCTCTAGTGACGGTGTGAGAGCCCTCTCACCCCCCCCCCCCCCCCCCCCCCCCGCCTCTCTTTGTGTCTCTCTCTATCTCTCATAGACACACACACACACACACACACACACACACACACACACACACACACACACACTCACGCAGGATGTAGTGAATGGTGCTCTCTCTCTCTCTCTCACACACACACATACACACACACACACACACACACACACACACACACAATGTGTGGAAGACATATATAACGGATTGTTGGACTCCTATTGTTGAACTGTCGAGGTCAATGTACTTCATTAATGCAATGCGAATGTGAAAAGACTTCATGCAATGCGTCAACACCTCAGGGAATGGCACATCTACTTTGTCTCTTATATTCACACACATCGAGAGAATGACTCTCTGTGTGTGTGTGTGTGTGTGTGTGTGTGTGTCTTGCACACGCGTGTGCGTGCACGCGTGCACACGTGCACGAATACATGCATCTAGCTTTTGAACTTTGAGCATTGAGGTCAAAGAACATTTACGACATAAAAGGTCCGTGCAAACCTCCGAAGGGAGGTCCATTGAGCAACACATGGAGAAAAACTCTTTGTGGAATTCAAAACATAAAGGAAAGCCACCCTTTAAATGATTTTCAAAATAAAAGTGAAAATGAGGGCAGAGTGAAATTGCTTTAGCATTATAAAATTAGATAGAGTACATTTGAAAGCCAAAGGTTCCGTAGTACGTGAAGGTATTTTTATGGAAGCTAATTTGGGGTGCTCTACCAACGGGGATGAAGATTCAGGAAAGAGGGATTGGGTCAGATCGATGCTTAGGGTGCAGGTTGGCTAGTGAAGATCTGGCCCACCTCTTCATGGATTACCCAACCATCAAAGGCCTCGTAGGGAAAATATGCAAGTGGATCCAAAGAACATGGAAAATTGGTTTTTACAAGACTGATCTATTCCTTGGAGGGAAGAAGTCAGGGGGTCCTGCCATCCTCATCAGCACTCAAATTGTCAGGTAATTCTTCTTGCATGATGTATGGCAGAGAATGAACTGCCATGTGTTTGAAGGAGGTCTTGAGGTGGCAAGCTTCACAGAAATTATACAAGAAAGAAAAGTGCTAATTTGGACGCTCGGGTGAAAACAACACTCGGAGGATTGGTTTAGGACTACTTGTGCCTTGTTGTTAGCAGAGGGTATGCCTAGGATGGGGAAAAATATTGGCTATCGGTAATTAAAAGTTCTCAAAAGAACATGATAATGGACCTTATGTATCAAGGATAAGGGGGCGAGTTGGTTGGGATGGATGCCCTGATAGAGCATATGTAATTATGGTCCCTAGATGATGTCATGGCTCAACACGAGCATGACAAGACATTGTAATTCAATGGGTTGATTAATATAATTCACTCACACCACATTCCCATAGCGAGCAAGAAGCCAAACATATTGGGGTTCACAAGTTGAGCCGGGTCAGCACCGGACTGCTCGCTGTGGGAAACGGTGAGAGAAAGATGTACATCTCAAGAGAATATAGCACAAAAGAACACCTTGAATTGAATTACTTAAATGAACTAAAATATGAATACAAAAAAGTAACTTGATCGCAATAGGAAACAAGTGCTCTTGAACCCGCCGAGACTATGAGCGGAAGTGCAAATGCCAAATCTGTATGGCCTCAATGCCCTTCCCTTGATCTTCCCGACCACCTTCACATGCACTTGTTTTGCCGTCGCTTGCTTCGGTCTTCTTTTAAGTCAAACAAACCTCTAAAAATCTGCTAAAGATCTCCTTCTCCAGGCCTTGGCAATTCGTCGGTTCCAACCTTCTCGTCGCGCCCCCCGATAGCTCTTTGTCTTCACTTGGCAACCCCACCACCCTTTTGCAAATAAAATCAAATAAAAAAATTTAGATCAAGTACTAAGGTATTTTTGACTTTACATTGCCAGGACTCTCTCAAGTCTTCTCATTTTCTACCATCTTAGTACTTACCCTTCACTTTTCTATTTTCAATTGAGTGTTTTTTAAAGGCTCTCTTTGAAATGAAGGAGAATGTGACACATGGAGGGTCTCTTCTTCCTTGAAAATTTTAAGCTGCTTCACGGTGTATAGATATAGATATAAATATATAGTATAGATGGATACTAAGGCCTTTAGGAGGCCAAACAAGTGAAAGGGTCTCACGGTGTATAGATATAGATATAAATATATAGTATAGATGGATACTAAGGCCTTTAGGAGGCCAAACAAGTGAAAGGGTCTCACGGTGTATAGATATGGATATAGATATAGATATATAGTATAGATGGATACTAAGGCCTTTAGGAGGCCAACCAAGTGAAAGGGTCAGGACAACTTTCTAAACAATAAGAAAGTGATAAAATCATTAGCTTGAGTTTAATTATAACTATATAAGGTGAAGCATTGTTCAGAAATGTTTTTTTTATTAAGTGATCAAGCTTCCTCCTTGCAAAGAGAAATCCAAAAATACTATCAATTTTTTAAAAATTTACAAGAATTTTTAGCTAAGTTCTCAAATATCCCAAATATTCCAAATACACACTCATTAATATGTGTGTCTGTGTGTGTATAATAATAATAATAATAAGAATAAAACTCATTAATATGTGTGTGTGTGTGTGTGTGTAT
The DNA here is from genome assembly GCF_014529385.1 of Adiantum capillus-veneris. NCBI lineage: Eukaryota > Viridiplantae > Streptophyta > Polypodiopsida > Polypodiales > Pteridaceae > Adiantum > Adiantum capillus-veneris. The sequence goes on along the minus strand of NC_140959.1, from coordinate 58,234,231 downwards.
ATATATATATGTATGTATATATTCTATTTTTTTAGAATGCTAAAGTGAAGCTTCACCATGCATAATTTTATACACACACATACACACACACACACACACACACATATATATATATATTTATTTATATATAGATATATATAAAACAAAAACTCATTAATATGTCTGTGTGTATGTAATAAAAATGCACACACACACACATTAAAAAAAAACTCATTAATATGTTTGTGTGTGTGTAATAAATAAAACTCATTAATGTGTGTGTGTGTAATAAAACACACACACACATATTAATGAGTTTTTTTAATATATATAGATATATGATTTACTAGAATTATGCATGGTGAAGCTTCACTTTAGCATTCTTAAAGAATAGAATGCAAGAATAGAATATATATATACATATGTATATATAGAATTTACTAGAATTATGCAAGGTGAAGCTTCATTTTAGCATTCTATGCAAGAGAAGTCAAGCCATGTAAGGATGCGAAATGAAAGGTAAAATAAAAAGATCCATTTAATGTTTTAAAATTGAAATTACAATCAAGGTAAGTTTAAATCATCACTGAAAACATTGAAAGTATGCCTAACTCAACTCTCCTCTAAGGATTCTTTTAGAAAGCCAAAAAGAGATTGCACCCACACATCACCTCAGAGAAACTTCTTGTTGGCAAGAAAATTTGGGTTGCGTAGTTGTGACAACAGATGAAAACTTTGAATATGGATCGAAAGAGTTACTTTCTATAGGGGCCACTCTTAGGGTTGGCACATCCATCCAATTGATGAGTTTTGCTTGACCAGAACATGAACAATTAGGCATCATTGATGAGAGACATAGGTGCAAACAATGTATGACCCATCATAACCTTGCACCTAGGGTTTATCTTGGTCGTAATTATGCTCATCCAAAATTAGAAATTTGTAAATTTATGAAAACCTAGAGTCCCTGTAGAATGAGCACCAATAATCCATTCGTGACCACATAGAGCGGTACAGAGATGAGCATTTGATTGGAGCTAACTCTATGTCAAAAGCTAAACACATAAAACAAGACAAAATTATGTGTATCTATAGAGGGGGATCTAATTATTTGGGGCCAAAATATGTGTAGATAGAGGGGGATCTAATTATTTGGGGCCTTCTGTAGGTGCAAGTTATAGTTCCAAAAAGGGATCAAGTTTCTTTCAAGATGGGTAAGCTCACACAAGACACCCTAGGTTTGGTGTAATTCCACATGCAAATTTTGAAAGTTAACTCAAAATTCTAAAGATAGGTAAGAAAAGCTACCAAGTATGGAGGAATTTAGTGTAAAACCATTAAAAAATATAGGACACCTATTGAAAATTGTATCTAATGGCTCATATAATGAACCTTGATTTTCAAGGATAGATTTTGGCTAGCTTATTTATAAATTCTGCAAATACCTTAAAGTTTTGTAAATATGCTTGAAAAATTCTCGAAATAGACTGTCTTTTGAAAAATCAAGGTTGAAAAAAAAATCTCTTTTAGTGGAGTGAATTATGAGTGTACATACTACAAACGCAAAGCATGCAATGTCAACTTCATAATCTCAATTTCAAAGAATGAAAGTTGGTGCTTAAAAAACTTGAAGCTTCCATACTTATGGGAAAGAAGAGAAAAAAGTAAACGTATTTGTGTGCTTTGTACTTATGGGAAAGAAGAGAAAAAAGTAAACGTATTTGTGTGCATCTCCTTCACATGTTTCTTGCATGATTAGAAAACTACGAAGAAACCAACACGTGAAGAATCACATCTATTTGAAATTAATTATGGCTTTGTGAGGATTCTTTTTGACTTGTAAGAGCTTGCAAGGTCTCCACTCTCCATCTCTCACGCAAGAGTGGATGTACAGGGCCCTACATAGTCCCTCTCATCCACGGTGATAGAGCACATTCGCACATAAGCACAAACAACATTTTGATGACGCTACTAGTTTTTGGTTTCTTTTGTGAAATGAAGCTTTATAAGCTAAGTCTGCCAAAACCGACAAAGTTGGCTAGAACAAGGCTTTGTTTGGTCAGAAGATGATAAGAGATTTGTCGATGCTCAGTCTACTTAAGGGCAAGGAGATGCTGCCGTTGTCATTAGCTTTACTCCCACCCTTCACTCATGCAAATGGACTCTAACTAATGGAAGCCTCTCAAATGCATACCTTGGCCATAGACCAATGACCAAGCTAGTTTTAAAGAGCGTTGATGTCATGAGTATACGTGAGGGAGCGAGCGAGCTCCAAACAAAACCTTCTGATCTAGGCACAATACGGACTTTATCAAAGGAAGACTTGGTCTTATAAGCTTACATTCTTGATTTTGATTGCAATTTGGCTACACCTAAGGTGACTTGTCAGATACTATTTCTTCAGTAATATCTGGAAGGCCAGGAACTGTCGTGTCTTTGATAGCGACCTCTATGTGGCTAGCTTCTTAGAGATTGTACAAAAACGCAAGGAGATAATATTTGTGGTAAGTAAAAGGAATAGTTTGGATGATTGTCTTAGGGAAACCCTCACCATCCAGTCGAGCCCTGTTTTATAAAGGATTGGGATGTTCACAATACTAAGGTACTATGTACTTGTAACTAACCTCGGATGCAATCCTCTATCCCTCAAAGCTCTGCCTGAGCTTGAGGCCGATTTGTATATCTATTGGTGACTTTATAATATAATCACTCACAATTGTGAGTTTTGAAAAAAAAAAAAAGAGACACCTAAGGTGACAAATTGTTGGACACTATGTATGATGATTCAAAGGCAACAAGCCATTGTTGTTGTGGTGCTTGTCGTATAGAAAGTTTGTAAAAAGAAAGAAGAACAAAAATATAGAGAAGAGCACTAAATTTTTTGGTGGATGAGTGGGACTTCCGTCGCCTTCAAACGACGATGCTACCTGCTGCAACGAGAAAAGAGAAATTAATAAAAGCTAATTATGAAGATTAAAAGATTTCTTTTTTCCTTTTATAGTAGCTCATTATTTTTCTCCGAGAATCCCCCTAAAGTCTCATCATGCGTTCATTTAGAATTGTCCACAATCCCACATGCCTTCAATATGCAATAATACATGATTGCATCTTTTACTTTGCCAAATTCACAATTGTGAGTGATTGTATTATAATGTCGCACAAAAAATTACAAAACATCCTCAAGCTCAAGCCAAGCCTTGAGGGACAGAAGGTTACATCAGAGCTTACTCAAAAGTACCTGGTAGAGTATTGTTACAAAACGCTTAGACCTTTACAAGGCACCACTCTTCCGGATGGTGAGGGTCACCCTAGAAGCCAATCATCTCAGTTATACCTTTTACGTACCACATATATTATGTCCTTACTTTCTTGTACAATCTCTGAGAAACTAGCCACGAAGAGTCGCTATGAAAGACACAGAGGGGTCGCTATGAAAGACACAACAATTCCTGGCCTTCCAAATATTACTAAGGAAATAGTATCTCGACAATTTTAGTACATATTAGAAGTGCAGAACTTCGAAACTATTTCCTACCTAAACACATATCCTTCTTGAAAAACCTTATCTTCCACGTTCTTTGTATCTGTTTGCAAGTCTTTCTTGTCGGGCCTCTAATAACTGGACATTCCATGAAAAGGTGGACAAGGTCTTTGCAAGCCAATCTGCACCCAAAACATCTGTCGGGCTTGGTACTGCTGTCGAGAAATTTGCGGTCTTGCCAGGAAAGCACCGAGCTTATGGTTGTGAGAGTTTGTGAGATCTTTGATATGTACATTTCCTATAGTGTACATATGCATTAAAATAAGTGTATCTTTGAAATCATGCCACCTAGTGTCCCACTAGGATTTGATTCTCTCCTAGTAGCTATTTAAAAAGAAATATAAGAAAAGTATAAAAAATACGTAGAATATATATATATTGGAGTTTACCCTAGATATAGGATCTAGATAGGGTGTGAGATGATAATGAAATAGTAGAAATAAAGAATCAATGCTTTTTGCCCCAAGTTAAAGAGGCGGAGCTATTGATGCTTTTCCCATAGTATTTTCTGATGGTAAAGTAAGGATAGGTTACCCTCGAGAAAAATAATAGGATGAGATAGAAGGCTTATTATTATACTTAAATATGCATATGTACACTATAGGAAATATAATTATGTATCTAAAAAAATACAAGATAGATCTTGTAGCATGCGTTCCCACTATGTACGTGTCACAGCACGACATCCACCCCCTCTAAACCTGCACATCCTCCGGTATGTGCCACATTGTCTCTTTGTAAGATTAGACCTCTTGTACATCTTCCTTGTCTTCTTCTTCACTGGATGATTCGAGAGCTTCATGTTCACTTTGATCTTCACCTGTGTTTTTCTCTTCTTCCTCATCAATATCTTCTAGATCATTGTCTCCTCTCTCTTAAACATTTTAATCCTTTTTCCTGCAATGGGAATCTTTACTTCTGTACCATCTAGTTCAGACAAGCTGTAAGTAGCATTTTCATGCACATGCTTTACAACATACGGTCCAAACCATCTTTTTGAGAACTTACGCATGACTGTGTGCTGGTTATCAAGGCTACTATCATACACTAAAACCCAGTCACCTTTGTCAATTGCTTTGCTCCTAAGTCGATGTCGCTTATCAAAATAGTCCTTGTTTTTCAACCTTGCATTTTTGAGTCGTTCTTTTGCAGCTTCAATGTCTCCAGGTCTTCTCTCTTGCTGCCTTATACGCAGTGCAAGGAGATCTTCCCTACTAAGCCCCTCTTGCCAAGGTAGTACATTCCATGTGGGAATTGTATCCTCAATAGGCATCATTGGATTTTGACCATGCATTAGCTCCGCAGGCATGTAGCCAGTTACTGAGCTATGTGTTGTACGATCAGCCCATAAAGCATATGGTAACAATTTTGGCCACTCACCAACTCTTCCTTCGCAAGCCTTGGCCAAAGCTTTGATGATAGGAGGATGCCCTCTTTCACTCTTTCCATTGCCTTCAGGGTTGTAAGCTGTAGTAAGAGAAAGCTTGATCCCTAATCTAGAAAAGAACTCCCTTGCTTCTTCGGCATCCAGTTCACCTCGATCTGCAGTGATTTTTCCCACACAACCATAACGGCAAATCAACTCATCAAGAAGGAATTTGCACACAGCTTCTGTGGTCTTAGCTCTTAATGCTCTTCCTTCAACCTGGTTAGTTAGGTCCTCTCGTGCAAGAACCAAGTATCTCATCTGCCAGAGTCCTAAAGGCATCGTGACTAGATCCACAACCCATTTATAGTGCATGGCTAGTGGATATGTAGGGTGCAATCCATCACGATGTCGAACATTTGAATACATTTGACAAGTTACACATGACTCTACAAACTGAGATACATCTTTATACATACCCTTCCACCAGTATTTTTCTTTCAACTTGGAGAAGGTTGCCCACACACCCCTGTGTCCAGCCCATAGACTCTCATGAAACTCTTGCATGAGCTTTACTTGAGTCTCTTTTTACATATAACCCGTTGTGGTGTAGCACCCTTTTGTTTAGGATGCTTCCACAAGTAACCATCCCTTAAAAAGTACCCATATGCTTTCCTGCGTATCCTCTTGAATTCTTGTTCAGACCAATCATCCTGTTTTGTTAGAGTACTCAAGTACCTTCCAATAGAAATCCAATCACCTTCATAAAGATCTTTCAAGAACAATTCAAGTGAATTAGTCATGCAGACATTGTTACCTTTGACATGAGAGATAGAATAGAATTTTGTGCCTACATCATCTCCCTCATCAATCATTTGTGACTCATCTTCATACCTTGCCCTTGATAGCATATCTGCCACTGTATTGTCTTTACCTGCAATGTGCTTAAACTCGGGATTTAAGGACTTAATGTAGGCAATCCACCACAACATAGCAATGTCTGGTGTTGAGCAGCTTGTAATCATCCCAAGAAGTGGTAGACAATCTGTTTCTACAACCACACATGCACCAATTAGGTACTCTTTCCCACTTTTCAAGGCTGTAACCATACCCCATAACTCTCTCTTTATCTGTGGATAGTTTCTTTGGCGAGCACTTAGTACCTTTGCTCCAAATCTTACCACATACCTGTGTCCTTCTTTGTCATCTTGCCCTATTGCCCATCCAATCCCTGTAGGACTGGTATCTACTGTCACAATCACTGGCCTTTGACACTCATAGTCTACCTTTCTCAAAGTCGTTGCTGACTGGAGTAACTCCTTTAGCTTTTTCATGGATTTTACATGTGCTTCTGTCCATTTAAACTTTTGATTCTTTCTAAGCAGCTGATAAAGAGGATCAGCTACATGTGCATAATGTGGAATCCAAATAACATAGAAGACACATGCTCCCAGAAACCTTCTAGCCTCAGTGATGCTAGTGCATGTTTCTTTCATTCTTTGGATGGCATCTACCTTTGATGGACAAGGTTTCCTACCATATGGCCCGCACATGTGCCCCACAATGAGCACTTCTTTGACACCAAACATAGACTTTTTCCCTGACAATGTAAGATTCACTTCTTCCAACCTAGACAAAATTTTATCACAATCATTTATGTGATTTACCACAAACCTGCGACATCCCTTGAGATCCAAAGCTTCATCTTTGTCACTTTCTTCACATCCTTTGATAGGCAAATCATCAATGAAAAGCATTGTGATTTGAGGAATAAAGTCACATAAGACCTTATTCATCCCATTCATCATATGTGCAACCGAGTTGGTTGCTCCCTGTGGCAAGGTACACATCCTTACCAAACCCAAAGGTGTCCTCATGGTTGTCAAGTCTCTGCTTTCGATTGCAAGCTGAAATTGATCATACCCTGAGTAGAGATCCCCCATTGAGTAGATTGCCCTCCCTGCAAACGCCTCTGCAAATTCATCTACAATTAGACCTATACCTACATTTCTAATTGTCACCTTGTTCACTGGTTGCATATCTTGGATGAAGCGTAGAGAACCATTCTTCTTTGGAACTGTGAACCACCTGTTTGAGTATGGAGCACAAGAAGGCTCCAAGATTCCCATTTTGATTTTCTCATTCAGTAGCTCTACTAACTTTGGCAAATGAGCCTTTGGAACCGGAATAGGCCGCAGATTCCAAGGCACATGAGGTATTGTGAAAATTACCATAGGAGCTACAATATAAGGATCAACACATCCTATCTCATGTGGCTCAAATGCAAAAGCCTTACCATGCTTTGAAAGCATTTCTTTGAAGCGCTTTGTCTCCTCGTGTGTTAGAAACTCCTCGCAACCAATCTGCAACTCTTGAAAAGACTCCTTTGTGAAGGTATGCCCGATCTTTTTAGGATTCCGCAAACTTGGTTGTAAAGAAGCCTGTTCAATCTTTTCCCTGTTGTTGGGTGGTAAGGGTGAAGCTACTAGTTTCACCTTCTTTGCTACACTCTTGTATTTAGTTTCAACATGGACTTCTGGGCCAACTGTTTGGCTTTCTTTAAAGGCTTCTATTACTTGATACATTTCCATAGAGCAAACTTCCACAACTTCATTTTCAAGATGCAAACTAGACCTCATTATAGCATCAAGCTCACCCATAGTATCTACAAAAGAAACTTGTTCACACAAACCCAAAACATTTTCAGTAGGCTTTAGCAACCCACTCTTTTTCATGCCTATTTGTACATTATGCACATATTGCCTCTCATATCTCTTCAAATCTTCAAAATTTGTAAAACATACTGATCCATTCCTTGTTACCAAGGAGCTCATTGAGAAAGTTTCACCTATTTTTGGATCAGGCGAGACCCTTTTTCTTTCTGTACCACTGCAATCCCGCTTTACAATGGTACTTGGCAAAAACCCATCATTTCTCTATGATCATGAAACTCTTTGCTTACCTTTGGTAGAGGATGTTCTCTGAGGTTGTCACGATTTCTTTCATGGTTTATACAGACTGTGAGAAATTGGACAGCTCGTTTACCATCTTTGCTACGTATTCTAGCATATGCTGAACCATCGTGCATTACCTTTGTTTCCATTCGAACTCCCACAATGTAGGGTTGTCCAAGGATGAGATGATATGAAGATGTATCCTGTACAAAGAAGTTTTGGTCAATCTTTACATCACCTATTGTTACCTTCACACCTAGACATGCTGCATACAATTCACCGGATGAATTGTTTGCCACTTTTACCATCCAGCCATGATCTGTGTCCATCGGCCATTTGCACTTGTTGTAGAGACTCTTTGACATTATGTTTATTTCTGAACCATGGTCAATCAAGGCAACAAATGGCTCTTCAAGACCACCTACCTTGACCAAAGTTTCTGTAGTAGCCCTTGCCCAATGACTTCGTGAATAGTAACTCTTAGGAATATCTTCAACTTCTTCATCATCATTTGAGAAATACACTTGCTTCACTCTCCCACTAGATTGGTAGCATCCTACCACAGCTCCATCATTCTCCTTATTTTGCAGTTGCATCCCTTGTGTCTTCGAGGTTTCCCCTTCAACCTGTGGACGAGAAACTTCAGCAAGGGTTTGCCTCTTCCTCTTGATGATGTCAATGATCTCCTCGTGGAATTCACGCTTTGCAATGCCAAGAAATTCTCCCAGAGTGAACTCAATCTTGCTATTCAAGATCCTTTCCTCCAAGACTTTCTTTAAATCTGTAGCAACCTCAATATCAGATTGTAGTTTATAAGTTGGGCCTTTTGTCTTACCTTTTGTTGGCTCTTTCTTCTTTCCTGTTGTAGACTCCTCCATGAGTACTTCAGGTGGAGATGCTCCTTTTGTTGAGGGTGTTTGAGAAGGAATTGAGTCACTTCTTCCCCCAGTTCTAGAAGCTCTTTTTGATGGTCCTTCATCAGCATTCTCATGTCTGCGCTTCTCTTCTACAATTGCCTCATTTTGTTGGCATTTTGTAATGTAGGCATGCACTGACAATGAGTCCACTGGATCATTCCATCCCATTTCTAGACGTATGCAATCACCTGCTTCATGTAGAATCTCATTTGTAAGCTTTCCCTTTTTAGCTAATTGCATGACATTTGGCCAAATTTGACCATGATGGTCACTCATCTCTTCATCACAAAAATGCTCAATTTTTACTCCATAAGTAGCTGCATCAACTGAAGAGGTGGCATGCTTAGTTCCCATATCTTCAACTAAGGTTTGCATTCCCCCCTTCCCGAAGTTAGTTCTCAAGGGTAGACCTGTCTCTCTTAAGTGGATTTTACCATCCTTAAAAAAGACAACATCTTTTGACAGAGCATCACTAAAATCATCACAATCCCTTCTTACATGGTCTGTACTATCACACCAAATACATCTATTAACAAACCCTTCTTTGGGCTATTGTCTTTGCCTAGGAAGTGGCCCTGATGGTTGGCCTTTGTCTTCAAGCTTTGCAAGCTTCACCTTCAAGTCACGCATTCCCTTCACAAGCTCATCTAGCATGGACTCATCAAACTTAAGAGCGATAAAAGTAGGCTTTACCATTTTGTCAGGAGTTGAGGTGGAAGGACTTGTAGTGTTTAGTACCATCTTGTCCCTTCTTCTTTGTCGTTTGGCAAGCAGTGAGACACCACCTTCAACCTCATTCCAGTCGGTCTTTAGTCCTTGCTCAGTATCTTTATCTTCAAGAAGAAGCTCCAAATTTTCTTGAAACTCTTTACCTGCAGCTTGTAAGAAAAGATCTGTCTTTTCTGCATCTAGTGTGGCCCTTTCTGTCCTTGTGAGTTGTGCATAGCGCCGCTCAAATTCCCTAAGTAGTTCTGTTATTGATAGTCCTTGCTTTGGCTTGACTACCCATTCTAAGAATGTCCTTTTGGTCACTCTCTCAGAGTCCTCCATGAAATATTCCTCCTTTAAAGCTACTTTGAGTTCTTTCCAATTTCTCCCATGCCCATCTTTAATTGCCCTAACATGCTCCCTAATTTCTGGAGCAACAACTAGCTCAAAGCTTTGAATCATCTCACCTTCTGACACGCGATGCAGCTCCATCTCCTTCACATACTCGCGTAAGTACTTGGTTACATCTTTGCCATTGAATTGATCCATTCTGTTGACGACCGCTTGTATGGCCTTCGTTGCTGAAATCTCCCTTCTTTTAGTGGCATGTTGTTGTTGCATGAACATTGCAAATGCTTGAAACATTTACATTGTTGTTGGGTCAAAATGCATACCCTGTTGCTCAACATGATCACCCATGGTTACCCACAAACTCTCACCCTGGCAGTTTCGCGTCGGGTTCACCAAAAATATGTCGAGAAATTTGCGGTCTTGCCAGGAAAGCACCGGGCTTATGGCTGTGAGAGTTTGTGAGAGAATCCAACAAAAACTATATGAAGGAGTTAAACCATAGATGCCATGAAGACTAGGGTTTGGAAAGAAGTGCAATCAAAGAAGACTCACTCTTTCTCTCTTGCACTCACACACACACAAAGAAAGAACGCAAAAGAGAATGTTAAAACAATACGAAGATGAAAACATCAAGGCTATGGTCATATCGTATCATGGGTAATATGAAAGGGTTAATGGATGAGTTAATGGCATTCAATCTTGGCTGACCAAATAGGCTACGAATTGTTCTTTGGAATTGTAGTTTTGTGCTTACCATAATATAGATATTTTGTCTAGTGATTGGGATTAATTGTGTGTACAAATCCTCTTGGTTCATAGCAAGATAACTACGCTTACATCAAAAGAAAAATTATAGTCTATGAGAGGTAGTATGATGGGATCCGGTGATAGAAGTATTTCATTGAGCCTTTCAGGGCCGAAGAGAAACACTATACGTTGTTGAAAGTGTATTTTACGGCTAATCCATACGTTAATTCTAATAGATCGTACAGAGTGAAAGCGATAGAAATGATCATCATGTGGGTTATTCATCTAGGGTAGTATGTGAGAAATGTAGATATGAGAGAAGTGAAGAGATGAGAAGTTTCCCTCCCAAGCCCTATTCTTGCCCGTAAGCAATAAGGATACTGCGGGGAGAGATGTACCTGTAGCAAAGAGAACCTAGAGAGGATGAATTACTAAGAATGAGAGAGATAGGTTTGGTTAAGGAGATGAGATTAGATACATATATATGTATATGTTGGATTAGAGATGAAAATGAAAACAACAAGAAATCAAGAAAACATCAATGTAGAACACATCTTACTTGAAACCCTTCGGCACCATTATTGATGGGAGAGAAAAGAAGAGTGGATAATTCCACTTTGATTGATACACCAAGTGCAAGACCTTCTTTGATTAGAGTTGATCTTCCAAGGATAGCTTGTTGCAAGAATGGCTAGTCTTCCTCTAGGAAAAAGTGTAGGCTTGGGCTTATGTTAATGGCTAAGTACAATTAGGCGTTACTACTCACTCCCTCATGAATTCCTCTAATCAATGGCTTAAATGTTTGAGTTCTTTCCAAGGAAGAAGAGGTCCCCTTTTATAGGTGAAGGGAACCCCCAAGGGGTTACACAAGAAGAGAGGAGCCAGTGTGAACATGAATTGGAAAAGTTGGAAATGAGCTGTCCTTGCATGATGTGGGCAGACTGGGGTCTAGTATTTTGATCATATCTCCTCAACCATGTCTCCAAATAAAAAAGTAATAATATGGGCAAAAACTTCAGCTCATTAGCTACGATTTTCATTTTAAAATTGTTTTCCAATTCGGATTGGAACCTTGTGTAAAAAATTCATCAAAATAGGGTCCATTTATGGCAGCAAAAGTCTTCATGTGGTCTCCTTAGCCTAGACTTTCATTTAATTCACAAGGACACCTCATGCCATATGAAAGCATGACATTGCTCCTTGACAAAGTTTTGTAATCATGCTTGCAATAATGCATTAAAATAAGTGTATCTTTGAAATCATGCCACCTAGTGTCCCACTAGGATTTGATTCTCTCCTAGTAGCTATTTAAAAAGAAATATAAGAAAAGTATAAAAAATACGTAGAATATATATATTTTGGAGTTTACCCTAGATATAGGATCTAGCTAGGGTGTGAGATGATAATGAAATAGTAGAAATAAAGAATCAATGCTTTTTGCCCCAAGTTAAAGAGGCGGAGCTATTGATGCTTTTCCCATAGTATTTTCTGATGGTAAAGTAAGGATAGGTTACCCTTGAGAAAAATAATAGGATGAGATAGAAGGCTTATTATTATACTTAAATATGCATATGTACACTATAGGAAATATAATTATGTATCTAAAAAAATACAAGATAGATCTTGTAGCATGCGTTCCCACTATGTACGTGTCACAGCACGACACCGCATGCTTGAATCTTGATGCCTATTGGCAAGGCCCCCCGCAATACCTTCCACATAAATATCTTCATAAAATGAGGCAACTGTGGATTCCAAATGTTCTTTGTGACCTCAACCCATCTAGCCTCCGTCCATTGTTTCTTCCATTGCTTGTTCAAAGGGTCAAACCAGTCAACCTTGTGTACTAACACTTGGTAGATTCCCTTGGTATGAGGTTTAAAGAATTGGCTACTAAACGTCCATTTCCAAGATTTCCACTAAAAAGTAGATTCACTGATCGGCATCATAATATTGTCCAAGCCCTCTACTACTCAAGTAGCTTCTCAATGCCAGTAAGTTGAAATTGGGCTACTACTCGGTCAGAGGATTTTCAACACTTGTTGTTTCTATCCCAGAAGTGGCTCAACCAGTGGAGTCCTTTATTGTTGATCCTGCCTGTAGTTTCTCTCCAAGAAGGGTTCAGAATTGCACCAGCAACTTTAGACAGACAAGGTAACTAGTGCGCAATGGAGTTTTGGAAGTATCTGATTAATGCACCCCATTTCAGTACCCTTGTTGCTCTATTTCACTTTTGCACCAGCTCTCCCATGATGCCACCCAGTCTCAGGCTAGACCACCTCGAGGCTAATAATTTGTCGTGCACCTCCAGCCCTTTACATTGACCACCTTCAGTCACAATTTTTCCTTGACTATCATCTCCTTGGTCATGATAGCTCAAGACTGGTCTTGTTTTGCAATTGAAACCACAAACTTGGCACATAGGGCCTTCACATGAACTAAAGGATCGAGAATTCCAAGGCCACCTTGGGCCAACGGTCAAGCAATACCTTCCCACTTTGCCCATTGCCACGATGACGAGGTTTAGTGTTGTTCCTCCATAAAAACGAGGCTTTCGTAACAGTCCAATAGAAATCACATTGTGGTTCTTTATGTTGATGATTTGATGATCACTGGACCAAATGAGAGACATATTGCTGAATTTAAGGCTGATTTGAATGCTACTTTGAAGATGAAAGATTTGGGGCTGTTGCATCATTACTTGGGTATACAGTTTAAGCAATGTGATGGTGGTATTGCCTTTTGTCAGAAAAGTTACATAGAGACATTGCTATGTAAGTTTGGACTTGAGGATTGCAAAGCTATTTCCACTCCCATGGAAACAGGTTTGAAGTTGAGTCTACATGATGCCGGCGATCCTGCTGATGTCACTCTTTACCAAACTGCTGTTGGCTGCCTCATTTATGTATGCAACACGAGGCCGGATATTCAGTTTGCAGTCTCATAGGTCAACAAATTTATGTATAGCCCAGGGTCTAAGCATTGGCAGGCTGTCAACAGGATTTTTCGCTACCTTAGTGGCACTTTACATCTTGGCTTGTTTTATCCCAAGGGGGGATCATTGCTGCCAGACTTACATGCTTTTTTGGACTCAGATTGGGCTGGTTGTTTTGACACACGAGTGTCCACAAGTGGTTTTTGTTTCATGCTTGGTAGTTCATGTATATCATGGTTGAGCAAGAAGCAACCTACTGTGGCCACTTTGAGTTGTGAGGTTGAGTACAGGGTAGTCTTCACAGCTACGGTTGAGTGTGTATGGCTCAGACGCCTTATGGCTGATTTGGGTGGACACTGCCAACACTATCTACAATGACAGTCAGAGCGCCTTGGCGAGGAACCCAGTTTTTCATGCTCACACAAAGCACATTGAGGTGCATTACCACTATGTCAGGGAGAGGCTCTCAGCAGGAGAGATCGGCTTGGCTTATGTGCCAACACAGGACAACCTTGCACATCTTTTCACAAAGGCATTGTCTCGTGAGAAGCTTGAAGCTTGCCGCAAAGCTTTGGGCTTACTTCCCTTTTTGGACTAATCCTGTCCTCGGGGCATGGCACTTCCCTGTGCCAGCTCTCGTTCACTACATCACTCTAGGGGGGATTTGTTACCATATACATGTGGTAGTGATGAACACACTAGGACCGCCGGGGCATTTTTTCCCTCTTTAGGAGGTTTTTTCCCCCGTGCATTGTATATACGCCCATCACTCTAGGGCTATCCATCTTTCCATTGCACACTAAGTAACACACCCTCTATTGTGTGCCTTGAGCTTCCTTCATCTTCTCCAAGATGTGTGTGTTTCTCTGCAACCCTTAATTCCAACAATTTTCCCCTGACCAGACCGATGGGTCAAATGAGTTGTTTTTCGTCAGAGAGATCAATCTAGACTTCTCAATACTACATTTCAACCCAAAAGCCATAGAAAATTTCTACACAATCTATAAGGCCTTCTTGCTTACCTGAGGAAAGACTTTCAGAACGAGGAGGGAGTTGTCTGCAAACATCTTGGCCAGAAGCTAGTAGTTACCAGGAAAAAATACATGATTGCATCTTGATAAATGGCTTTTTTAATCCTCTATAAACATCCCAAAGTATTCCTTGCATATTTTTCCTTGCATCATTGAATAATCTTTTTGGAATTCATCGAAAAGACTTGAGTCTTCGCGGCGAATTTCAAACTCAGAGAAAACCTTTCCGAACGAGCAATCATAAAAATGAGCAAAACCCAACAAGATATAAATAGAACTTAAATCATAAAAGGAAACATTTAGCATCAAATTACATATTATCTATCTATCACTGTCCCTGAACACCTCAAGCGTTCCTCATGGAAACTTCAATCATCCACCCTTATATTAACCCCTTGATTATCCAAGGTTATGCTCCCTCGTAGGAGGCATAACACTTAGTTGTATTCAAACTCCTTTCAAACATATGCTATAGTAGCCAAAAGGAATATACACTTTTGGAAAGAACATTACAAATCCAAGTGCACATAGGTAAAGCATTTGTAATTTCATATATAGCCAAAATGGAATGTAATAATGAGATGATGCAAAATTTCACCATGTTGGTTACATTTTTTAGCTCTCTTTTGCTTGTTTTTATAAGATTTAAACTTTTCATCTCTCTTCCTCTCTGTCTCTCTCTCTCTCTCTCTCTCTCTCTCTCTCTCTCTCTCTCTCTCTCAAAATCATGCAATAGCCAAAATGGAATGTAATAATGAGATGATGCAAAATTTCACCATGTTGGTTACATTTTTTAGCTCTCTTTTGCTTGTTTTTATAAGATTTAAACTTTTCATCTCTCTTCCTCTCTGTCTCTCTCTCTCTCTCTCTCTCTCTCTCTCTCTCTCTCTCTCTCAAAATCATGCTTTGATTAATTAAAAAATAAACTATCCTAAAGTAAGGTGACTGCCGCATCATTCCATTTGCCAATGCACAAAGTCATCAATGGCCCATCCTGAAGAAATGGAAGAGTGCCAAATTTGTTTTTAATGCCACATGAAGGTTTTGATATAGTGCAAAAGTGAACGAAGAGGCTCTCCTTTTATAGCAACACAAGTTCACATGCAGTGCCTGCGATCAATAGGTTCAATGAGTTGGATGCAGTAGCATCCATGGAAATTCAATCGACAGATTCACCATCATTAGCATCTCTATCTTCTTAATCATAAGATAATCTACCATGCCCAAAGGGCTTGATCATCTTCCCCTCCCTTCTTGTGAGACTCTTACAAGATTGCGATGCCTAGTGTATGCAACAACTTGGCTTTGCTCATGCGGCTTCCTTTAATCTGTCCGTTGTAATGGTGACGAAGCCTCTCCACTACCTTGTGGAGTTGTCTCACCCCTGTTAGATGCTACTCTATTTAGCGAAATCTGAACAAAGTAAAATCTCATTGCGCACCTGCCTGAGCACATATCCCACAGGGTACCCCCTTCAAGGGCTCATTGGGTTATTGGCTACTACAACCAATAACTTTGACACAACGGTGTCGGCTAGGAAAGGTGAATATGAGGGTCCATATTCATTGGATTTGGTTGGGCATGGAAAGGGCGTGGAATAGGGTTAGCCAGAGAGAGAATAGGGCATTTACAATTGCGTCAAATCTCATGAAAAAGAAAGATTTTTTGTCCGCATACCCTGAAAAGTAGTGAGATTTTTGTTTTATTGTGGTAATCGTGGCTAAGAAGACATTGAAAATACATAGCCACTGGGCAGTAGCCTGTTGTTGTGACGGGTTGATTTCACACCCCTCTTCCACAGCCATTGACTAGCCCTTTTTGTAGTAATTAATGAGGAATGTTGTGGGAACCGGGAAGGCACAACCAGGCTCAAAGGCTAAAAGCATGTTGGAGGCACATTACCTGAAGCAGGAAGGTCAACCTTCTTCATTTTGACTAGTGAGTATAAACAAAACCCTTAAAAAGGAACTCTTCAAATTTCAAAACTCAACCGCACTGACGCGGACTCTTTGTGAGAATTTTTTGAGGACCTCGGACTCTTCCAAAGTCCCCATTTTGAGTTTTCACGGTGAACTGCAAAAGAGGAGACAATTATTAATGAGGACTTCATGGGCAAGGGCGAAGCAGGTGATGAAGATCATCGAGGTACTACCGACATGTGAAGGGTAAAGATGGGGCCGAGGTGATTGGTGCGAAGGCATTGAATGTAAGCAATGATTCTTCTAGAATGAACATGAAGTACCCTCTAATTGCCAAAATAGGGAAAATTTTCAAAATACCCCTCTAATTTGTGGAAATTCCCATAATACCCCTCAAATTCCAAAAATTCCCAAAATACCTTTGTATCTATTTTGGTTAGATTTATCAAGATCTTTCAAGCTTTATTCCTTTTTGACAATTGAGATCCGTTTTTAAGTGCTTAGCACGTAATCTATTATAAATTACCTCACAAATTATGTGGAAATAATGAAGCAATTCATCTCCAAAGCTACAAATTCTTATGAAAAGCTACAAATTCTATTATGTTTGGAGATATTTAATCTCACAACCAGGGGTATTTGGGGAATGGCTCGGGATCTTTCAAAGAGTTATTTTGTGTGTGTGGAATAGAGAGGGAGAGAGAACGGGGTTCACTTCATAGTTGCATGCTCACAACAAGCAATCCATGGGATCTATGCCATTTGATATGGGGTGGCAAGGTGCTGGAATAGCAAGCAAGGGACTAGCGCTAGAGGGGTTTTCACTGCTTGTGTCCTTGTTCAACCGCACGGCTAGCTTACCCCTCCACCCTCTTCTACGGAGAGTTCCACAACAACGCCCCGGCTCAGCCCATTGGGCAACCACCTTCATGGAAGGAGCATCTCATTCTGATTAGCTCCTCTCTCTGCCACTTGCTCTCAGAGTCTCAAGTGGCCTCATTTAGCAAAGTTTTAAAGTCCTCTCTCTCTCTCTCTCTAAAAAAACTGCCTGAAAGAGTGCACGCGCACTCTTTGCACGTGTTCAGAGAGTTTTTTTAGAGAGAGTTACTAGAAAGAAGTACATACATCTCTCAAATCTAGAATAATGAAAGTGTAATACTACTTCATGACAAGATGAAATGTAGAGAAGAAGTAGACTAATGAGAAAATAAGGATAAGATTAATCAAGAAGAGCTTACACTAATTACAATGGTTAGCACTAGCCTCTCAAGCATGGGCATTAAGCTTAAGGTTAGGCCAAAGAGTGAACACTCTAGAGAGAGGGAGCTCTAAAAAGTGGATCCTCAAGAGTGGATACTCAAGAATGAAGCCTCCTTACACAAAGGCTTCCTTTTAAAGGCTTTCATCACTTTCCCCTCTACTATGGGTTTGAGATCGAGCCCTTAAACTACCATACACAACTTTGGAACTCCAAGTGAGCCCAAAACTTATACAAAATGAGTGGGAAATATTATGCACAACCACAGATATCTCTCGCTTGATGCATATTCGGTGTAGCCTATGTTAGCTGCTGCTAACATTCCCCCCTTCCTAATTTGGCGCACGTCCTCGTGTGCCGGTGAAGCAAGACACGGTGACATGGTAAAAAGTAAGTCCATGGAAGAAATATTGAGCTGCAAAACATAACATTAGGAGAAATATGAACCTTGCATGGGCCTTGTAAGGAATCCTAATTTTTAGGGATTAAAGCTAATGGTGTGTAGGGTTAAGGGGACAAGGGAATTCAAGAAGCTAGTTTTGAGTAGGCTTTTCTAGCCTTTTTTTTAGACACATGTAGGATGTGGACCTAAGAGGTCACCTTCTCTCTTTAGCTTTTTGAAAGTGAAGGGAGTAAAGAGGTGTGGCCACATCATAAAAAACGTGGATCACTAAGAGCCAAAATTTGACTTTTTAAAAAAAAAGTTAGTTTTACTTATTTTTGACTTAAAACTCCCCCCCAATATATATCCATATCAAAAAAATATTTTTTGACCTTTTTTAAAACTTACAAAAGCACTAAAAGTTCAATTTTTCAAAAAAAAAAACTCCCCCCAAAAAAAAACCTTTCTTCTCTCTTCCTTCTTCCTCCTTTCTCCCTCTCCTCTCCCTCCCTGCCCCCTTCTCTCCTCCTCCTCCCCTCTCTCCCTCTCCCCCACTGTCCCCTTCTCTCCTCCCATGTTCCTCCCTCTCCCTCCCTGCCCCCTTCTCCACTCCCTCTCTCTCTCTCTCTCTCTCTCTCTCTCTCTCTCTCTCTCTCTCCCCCCCCCCCACTACCCCCTTGTCTTCTCCCATGTTCCTCTCTCTCCCTCCCCCGTCTCTCTTTTCATCCTTTTCTTCCTCATGCAACAGCTACCATGGTGCTCAAGGACATCACAAATCATATGCATACATATTTGCTTGTTCGCAACGTTTGCACCGAAGTCCGCACGTGAGGCCGAGCAGAGGTCATCCCAGGAACGTCGTACCATCAGTGAGATGAATGTTGACGATTCTTCAATATCTTGCTAATACCATCACATATTTGAATAAAACACCCCTTTATGCAAGGTAACAATATACTTCTTAGTTTTGATTGTGTTCTTCTTATCATAAACTTTGAAGTCTAAGGTGTTGCCTCTACTTGTTTTGTAGTGCTTGGCACAAAGGTTGCTTTTATGCACAAATAGTGAAAGGCTGCAGGTTAGAGAGGCCAAGTGTCACCACTTTTCCTCTAAAACAGTCTTCTTTGTTACATCTTGCAGGTAGGTGCTTCAAATCCATTCTTATTAGGGGTGGTAATCTCATCGTAATGTATATTTTTGTATTGTTTATTCCCAGTTAGATAGAAATACTTGCAAATTTGTACAACATATACTTAACAAGTGTCTTCATTATATAGCTTGTAAATGTTGAATTCATACATGTTTTTGTTACAAGGTGACCTCTTGCTATTCTAGTTGAGTGGCGTTGTTTGCAAGAATGGCTCAAGGAACTGGCATAACATGAAGCTTTTACAATGGCACAAAGCTCTCCTCAGCGGCAATGTGGCTCCCACTACACCAAAAATCATTATGCTAACATGGAGAGATCCCTAGTAGGACAATGCAAAAACTTTTCATCAGCAGCAACACACCCTTTCCTAACATGAGGACACTCCTACCAAATATATTTTTATGTGATAGGTCACCCCAGGAGCATACCATGTCATGGAATGGATGTAAGAACTGTGACCGTACTACTCCTTGGAAGTTTTTCATAGATGTATGTTTATCAAAGTTAATGAGAATAAATTTGGACTTTTTTGTTTGTTGATGTGTAAGAGCACTCTAGGTCTACCATATTTTAGATTGCTTGATAAGTTAAATAAAATTTGTAGTCATTTAAAGTGTAAGTTTGTTTTTGTTTGGTAAGATTGTACATGAGAAGACATAATAAAGTATAAGAGATTTTGACGGAATAAGCCTCGATTAGATTCCTACCATGCACTTGTGACACCAGACCTCTCCTTGAACCCTTTGATTTCTATCATTGTGGGAAGTCCAAGGGTGGTCTATTTTCAAATTTTTAGCAATAACTTTTTAAAAAAAGGAAATTTTGGTTATTTTAAAGTTTGTACACAGTCTAGGAGCTCATTCTGATTGTTTTCCTTCAGTTTCAATTTTTGATCGAGGGCACTCCTTGGAAGCCACTTTTGAAGGTGTTAGGGTGAGATTTTGAGAAAGTTTTGTATGTAGGAAATGCAGTCCTTAACACAATAGAAAACATTGGTTCTCTGAGTATTTTCAGATTCCATGGTTTTAATGCCCGTTCGAACCCGTAGATTAAGGAAAAAGTAAGAAATGTCTGTTTTACATCATTTTTTAAGAAATTGCCAACTTGCACGTTGATTTTTTGAAAATCCGAGTAGGATATGATTTTTTTGCATCACACATGGTCGAAGAGCGCGACGAGATGAACAAATTTATGTGAGACAAGCCCAGACAGATTCAGAGCCAATTGAACACTAGAAGCTCTTGAAAACAGCCTAAAAGTTCAACACTGGTTTGCGCGCCCTTGTGGCCCCTCTTGTTGAGGGTCCCTGGGCCCCTAAAATAACAAGTACAAGCTTTTTGTTAATGCATGGCCATGAGATAGAACTGGGCAGTTTAATGTGTTCATAGCAACCCCTCCCCCCCCCCAAATGGCACATACCTAAACCTTGTATCATGCTTATCAACCATTTTTTACTTCCTTGTGTCCATCCCCTATTCTTGGAAATATCTTGGTCCCTATTTGTGCCTGGATGGGCATTCTACGTGCCGTTGTGGTCCCTCTTGTTGAGGGTCCCTGGGGCTTCAAAATGACAAATAGGAGCTTTGTTTTAATGTATGGCCATGAGATAGTGTTGTAGTGTTTGATGTCCGGAGTATTCACTATGCGCGTTCACCACAATGGATTGAAAGTAGCCCTTATAGGTCTTACCTACACATGTTTCTGTAACTTCACAAGAATATAAATTCCCTTCTGTTGAACACATGTGCTATGTTACATATACTTTAGTGAACTCCCAAGGTCAAAGGCCTCACAAATTTTGTGCACTTAGAACATTTAGCACTAGAAATCAACCAAACAAGGAGCCAATTTTTACTTCCTTGTGTTCACCTCGTGTTCTTGGGAATGTTTTGGTTAAGCCATTTATTTGGTATTTAAAACCACATGTGACCCCTATTGCTATAGTATCCAACCAAAGGTTTCTTGATTAACAGTTATATAGGTTCGAGTGATACATATCTTCTATGTTAACAATGCATGTATCTATAATTTATATTTACACTTTTTCTATCCAAATGAGCTACATAGTAAAAATCAAATCCGCAATTCAACAATTAAGTTCACAAGGTGATAGCTATTGGTATGATCTTTAGCAATACCAAATAAATAGCTACCAATAGCGAATGAATAGGGATATTTAAGAAGGTTTGATACCAAAAACTTCTCAACACTACTCAAAAAGGTGGGAACTCAAAGGCTTTATAATATATATGATGAAACAAGAATCAATAATAAGTCACCCCTATATATCTACACCTCCATCTCAAGTTGTCATTTCTCTAAGTCAAGCTTCGCATATGCATAGTATGGAAACAATAACATTTTGGAAAGCAAGGATTTAGCTTTGAAATGTTGCTATTGATATATATTCAACATCCCCAAATGAGGACATCTTGACAACAAAGGTTATGATCCACTTAATAAGAAAAACCATTAGTGATTAAACTGAAATCAAAATATTGCATGAATTTCTTCATGGTGGAATGATTAAGACTTGAAACTTCAAACATCCATAAAAATCAACAATATTTCTCAAATCTGTATGAACCTCCAGTAGTCTAAATTAAATACTCTCACTCAGTGCGACACCATTTAACAAAAAGAAATATTTATATTGCATTTATAGAGGAATCCAGCCTCATAAAAATAATTACAAATGGAGACAATGTTGTTGCTGTTAGGCTTCTCTTACGAGTATTTGTCTTTCTCATCTAGAGATTCATGTACACGAGTATTTGTGTGTCTATGACACTAGGGAAGATAGTAGTACTATAGCGATGGCTTTTCTAAGAGCTCCTAGAGAGTACCTATTGGTTCAAGATTCTACAAAAATCCTACTATTCTTATCAAAATCTTTTAACACCGTGTCATGAGTTTTTTGGAGCAAGGGATTGCGCATATGTACATATACATGCATGGTGCATCAAATAAAGGATTGCCCATTTTCCTTAGCCAGGTGGTTATGTGGGGCCCACATGTGTACAGGTAGGACAGGGTGTACATAGTGCATCGATTTTCACTATTACCAGTACCACTGTGTTTTTTCTACAATAAGGAGAAGTTGGTAGCGCGTAAAACTTCTCGAGGAAGCTATCTGCGGGCCGACGACATGAGGTAAGCAGGTGCGTCAGATGGCATCTAGTGGCGTCAGGAGGGCGAACGAGGTCAAAATTTGCACGCAGATGAGGACGGACACAACGTGGGTGTTTTCTTGTGAGAGTTACGCAGAAAGATCATCATTAGGACCGCTTTTTGGGGCCACCTCACGTGGTTGCAGGACGCATTATTGAAAAGAAATGAGTGCCAGGTGTGCGGATGATGCAAAAAAGGTGACAACTATGCACTGCGAGGTCAGTTTTTGGCCTGTTCGGGGTCCGTTTGAGGTCATCTAAAAGGCCAAGGGTGCCCAACTAATAAAGCTAAGTGTGGGAACTGAAAAAAGAGAGAGAAAACCAGAAAAAACGTGGAGAAGAGAGGAGGAACAGCCGCAGGTGTGTTTTTGCTCATTTTGGAGCCTGTTTTGGCCGTAAACTGCTCATCCGAGGTCGGATTTGAGCACTTTGACATTGTAGACTGGGGTTTTGGGCCATTCCGGACGCGATGGCGCTGTCGATTTTTCCAAATTCCTCACTCTTTTCCTGCTGTTTTTCTGTGTAAGTTTCTCCTATGAGCGAAGTTTCTGCTCTAGTTTGTGATTGTATCTGGCTTATTTTACCCATATTGTGTGAGCTATTTGCCCCATTGGTGTTGGCCCAAGCTCAATTGTATCTAAATATCAGAAATTCTCCTCTTTTGAGCTGAGTGTTTTGGGTGTGTGTGTGTGTGTGTCTCTGTGTGGAGTGGGCAAGTGGATAGTCTCTCTCCTCTCACTTCAGAGGTGTGTTCCCTGTCTCGGCCAGGTGTGTTGTCTAAGCCGAGTGGTGCCCCATAGTGTGTGTGTGTGTATCTTCCCAAGAGTGTGTGTCAGGTCGTTATAGAGGCGGTGTGTGTGTTTTCATCCCGCTCATATTCTTTTGGCGCCCCCACGGAGGATCTTCTTTGAGTACCTTCTGCTTCGAGCTTCAAGCTTCGAGCTTCGGGATTACAGGTTGCAGGTTGCAGATTACAGGTTACAGGTTACAGGTGACAGGGATAGGTACAGGTACAGGTGATTCACACAGGTACAGGTAGCTGGAGTACAGTGATATACTAGCAGTGATGTCACTTGCAGTTGTTGTGGGAATGCATCACTTGGCGCCTATTTGAGCGCATTGTCTGCTGGATTGTACGCTACTTGTGGAAACTGCCATTGTACGCATTTGTGGAGCCATACTTGGTTGTATTTGGCAGTCCCAGCCATTTCTGAGACTTGGTCTGGAAGATAGTCATTTCTGAGACTTGACTATATGCGATTTGCATTAGCCTTCGTGTGAGGGTCGATAGCGTGAGGTTTTTATTGAGCTGGGGGATTCTCAAATGTGGAGATCCTTTCAGTGATACAGGTAGCTGGAGCACCCTTTTTGTGACCTCGCCATAGGCTATGTACTAGTGAGTCCTACTTGATGCTCGGGTTCTATTGTTAACAGTTTATGCATACATAGACAGTCTATATTTTGGGTTCCTACTGCTCTACTTCTGGGGAAACTCTGTCGAAATTTTCCCAAGTTATGATGGCTGGTTTTTTGGTATTTTGAGCCATTTATGATGTTATGCTGCTGAAATTTTGGCAAAATCAGTGGTTGAGTCAGGTGTGCCTTCTTGGGAGCTTCATGGTTGGCTTTAATGGATGATCAAAATGGCCCTCAGTTCACGCCTTTTCATTTAACTCAAAGAATTGAGATTAATGTTCATGTGTCCAGGAAGATCTTTTTCCAGCAGCGCATAGTCTTTATGTTTGGGCCAAGAAGATTGAGAGAGATCCTGGAATGTCCTTTGCCTGTTGTAATTCCAATGATCAACTATGAAAACTCATTTGATGTGCATGTGTTTGTCCTTATCTAAAGTTGAGCTCCATTGAAGTTTCTAGGGATTGGGTAGTGAAAAGTTTTGGGTTCTTGCACGTGTGTTTGAAGGGGTTCTCAAAGCATCATAATTTGGGTAGCCATGGCTTTCTCTTATCCCGAGTTTCATGGAAGAAGTGATGAAGATGTGGAAGAATTTTTGGAAAAGATGGAGGTTGCCTGCATTAGCAACCAGATTCATGACCCTACGCAAATGTTACGCCTTCTCCAAATTTGTTTGAAAAGTGATGCACGAGTTTGGTCTAAAGCATTTGAAGAGGAGTTGCGTGTGGCTGATCCACCTGTAAGGTTGAGTTGGGACAATCTACGACATGGGTTGGAAGTGGAGTTTGTGAAGATAGAAGATCCTGACAAAGTGTGGCAAGAAGTACAGGCTTTGGTGCAAAAGGAAGGTGAGCCAGTAGATGCGTACATACGTAAGTTTTCATTGGCATGGGAGCGAATGTGCAAGGCTTTAGCACCACAGGTACCCCCGCCTGACATGATGAAGAAGGACAGGTTCTTGACTGGTCTTTGGGAGAATATACGTTGGAGGGTGGAGCTAAAGAAGCCTAGGACATATGAGGATGCACTAGAGGTAGCAAGGAACAAAGAGTGGAAGCTGAGGAAAATGAGCCAGTTAGGGGTGGAGTCTTTGCCAATGAGGTCTGAATTTCAGCCTATAGAGTCTTTACAAGGGCGCATGTCAGGGGTTCATCATGAACCAGTAGTTACTACTCAGGTTATGCCAGCAGTGGTCACTACAGCAGTGCAAGATGATGGGCTAAGGCAAGACATGAGGCAAATGGTATATTTGATGAAGAATCTCAGCCTAAACATGCTAGGTCAAGTGGGAAATAATCGAGGTCGAGGGAGGTTTGCAAATCAGCAAGGAGGTGAAGAAAGGCCTAGGAATGGTGTTGGACAAAGCAATGGTAGATTTTGGAGGCAGACGCCCACATGTTATAATTGTGGAGAGTTGGGTCACATCAGCCCGCAATGTGATAAGCCACCAAGGATGGGAGGAGACATGTATCCATTGCCAAGACAGGTGTTAACTAGGTCAAATGATTATGGCATCGAAATTAAGGGAGACGAAGGAACCAGTGGACTGACCCAGGAGGAAAAGGGAAAGACAAAAGTGCTAAGTGTAGTCACGTTGGAGAAGGCATCAAATCTAGAGGATACATTAGTGATGCCTATTGGGAAGAAGACCACAGAGGATAAGGAAGGAAGAAGTGCCCCAGGTCCTAGTAAGAAGAAAGGAAAGAGCCATGAAGGCGAGGATGTCAAGGCCAAGAGGAAAAGGAGAGCTCGTCGAAAGTTTCATGTTTCAGATTTTCCACTAGGGGATGGGCAACTAAGCTATGACTTGAGGGAGGATCTGAAGAGCAGGAAGGCAGATGTTACTTTTGGGCAGCTTATAGAGATGGTGCCTAAGCTGAAGCGACCGTGGAAGAGGATGGTTAACCCAATGGAGAAAGAGCCAGAGAGAGGTTCAGTGAAGGTGTTGGCAATGGACGAGCTACCAGACATTTGTCCAATAGTAGATGTGTGGCATAAAAGGAAAAATTTGGGACAAGGTTATGTGGATGGCGGAGCCCAAATATGTGTCATAACACACTCATGCATTGAGAAGATGGGTCTCACAGTGGTTGGGGTGTCAGGTTTTCGGATCAGATTGGCAAACCATCAAAAAGTAAAATGCTTAGGTGTTGTAAAGAGCTTAGAAGTGGAGGCATATGATGCAAATGCAGTGGTTGATTTTCATGTGATGCCAGCAGGGTTGGAAGCATATCCTATTATACTGGGAAGACCATGGTTACGTGCAGTGGGAGCTATTCAAGATTGGCGACATGGTACGATTAGCCTCTATGGAAAGACAGGTACCAAGAAGCTTTATAATATGGACACAAGGAAACGATTAGAGGAGCTTTATGAAGATGAGGATGAGTCTAGTGATGAAGACTCTTCCACGGTGACAGATGAGGACAGTGATAGCACTACCAGCAGTGATGAGGATGCTGATGTTGCATTTCTTTTGATGGACAAAGAAATCCAGGAGATTGGTTTAGTTGCATTTGCGAATGAGGTTGAAGATGAAAGTGAAGGGCCTTATGAAGTGATTGAAGGGCTGATGCAAACCAAGGTTGAGTTGTCAAAGAAGCAAGAATTAATGACGCAAATGATTAGTGGAGACCTCTCAGCTATGGAGAAGGATATATATTTGCACATGCTGGCTAGTTTTCCTGATTTGTTCATTACTTCATATGAAGAGATCAGAGGGTTCAAGGGCGAAGAGATGCATATAGAGCTGAAAGAAGGTGCTAAGCCAGTGCGGCAAAGGCTAAGAAGGATGGGTCAAGAGAAAATGGAAGCCTTGCGAGAAGAGGTGGACAAGTTGTTGAAGGCAGGGTTCATAGTCCCTGTGGAGACCACAGAATGGGTGAGTCCAGTAGTAGTCAGTCCAAAGAAGGATGGGAAGTGGAGGATTTGTGTAGATTTTAAGCCCTTAAACACAGCCACTACGAAGAACCCATATCCTCTTCCATTCATCGATCAGATCTTGGATTCAGTGGTAGGTTATGAGAGGTACAATGTGTGTGATGGTTTTTCAGGCTATTTTCAATTGAAGATTGCTCTTAAAGACCGCACAAAGACCACTTTTATTACGCCATGGGGCTGCTATTGCTACACAGTATTGCCATTTGGGTTGTCAAATGGACCTTCCTTCTATCAAGAGAGAGCGAATTGGGTGTTGGAACCATTCATTGGTAGTTGTGTTAAAGCTTTTATAGATGACTTCTGTGTTTATAGCAGTAGGGCTGAACACCATGAGAAGCTGCAGATGGTATTGGCTCTATATGATGAATGTGGAGGACAACTAAATCCAAAGAAATGTCATCTAGCACAGCCAAGGGTGAAGTTATTAGGCATGGTGTCAGAAAATGGCATTGAGGCTGATCCAGACAAGGTTAAGTCTATTATTCTTCTTCCATCACCTAGGAGTACGAAGCAATTGGCAACCTTTATACACAAAGTGAAGTACATGGCAAGGTTTATTCCATTGTCTTCTCAGCTTCTTTATCCATTACAGCAAGTGGCAAAGCATGATCCATTGCAATGGGATGACAAGTGTGAAGAAGTGTTTCAAGAGGTGAAAGAGGTGTTAGGGGGGTTGTCAGCCATGCAGGCTCCTGATTGGGAGAAAGTTTTTTATGTAAATCCATCAGTAGGGGATGATTCCATTGGTGCCATGCTATTGCAAAAGGGGAAGGGCAGCCATTATATGAGGCCAGTGTATTGTGCAAGCCGAGTGAAGTTGGTAGCGGAAAGAAAGTTATCGGAAGTAGAGCTAGTGATGGCCAGTGTAATATTTGCTTGTCGACGATTTCGTCATTACTTGCTACCACGGCCTTTTGTTTTCTTGACGAGTTAATTAATGGTACTAACATGTCAAATGTGGTGAAGAAATGCGTAATTGAGCTGCAAGAGTTTGAGTTCTCTTTTCTAGTGGAAGATAGTACAAGGGCTACCCTAGCTGATTTGTTGACCTACAAGGAGAATCTCCTTATTGTTAAGGAAGAGGTGGTGAGAAAGGTAGTTGAAGAAGTGCCATAGATTAGCAATGCACATGTGTTGTTCTTTGATGGTTCATACAGAAAGAGCCACGATGCAGCTTCAGGAGGTATAGCACTTTATGATCCAGAGGGGAAGCTAGTATGCAAGAGAGGGTTCAAATTGGATGCGCATAGTAACAATGAGACTGAATATGCTACATTGGAATCCGGATTACACATTTGTTTGAAGTATGGGGTTCAAAGGTTGAGCATAAAAGGTGATGCCTTGTTAGTGGTGAAGCAAGTGCTGGGTGTGTGGAAGAGCAAGAACACCTCATTGAAGGAAATGTGCTTCAGAATTAAAGGCCTCTTAAAAAAGTTTGAAGCATGGAGCATCAGACACATTGAACGTGCTCTAAATGGAGAGGCACATGAAGCAGCTCAAGGCATGATTGGGGAGCTATTCGTGTTGAGGACCAATTTACCTCTTTATCATGGCCGGGAAAGTTTGGCTCAAGAAGAGGAGTTTTTGCTAACAGGAATCATTCCAAAGGAGATTCAGAAGTCTAAGAAGTATGGCTTTGTGCGTAGAGCATACAGGTACAAATTGATTGGTGATGTCTTATACATGAAAGGGGCTGATCTTGTGTTGAGACGTGTACCTTGGCGGGAGGAGCTTTACAGAGTGTTGGAAGAGAATCATGAAGGCGCATGTGGTGGCCATTTTGCTCTAAAGATCACCTTGCATAAGATTTTGCAAGAGGGGTATGTATGGCCTAGTTTGCACAAGGATGTTCACCATTGGTGTAGGTCTTGCAATAGATGTCAAGCATTTGGGAAGAGAGTGTTGGAGCCAGAGCTACGAAAAACCATTATGGCGTTTGATGTGTTTGAAAAGTGGGGGATTGATGCAATAGGCCCCTTACCTATCACAAGCACAGGCAAAAGCTATATCTTGACGGCAGTGGACTATCTCTCTAGATGGGCAGAGGCTATAGCAGTAAAACAGATCACTGCAAAGGATGTGGCAAAATTTGTGTATGATGAAATATGTTGCAAGTTTGGGGTGCCATTAGAGCTACTTTTAGATAAGGGGCCAGGATTTAGAGCTAAACTGCTAGACTTCTTATGCACAAAGATGAAGATTAGGCACCAGCATACGACTCCTTATTACCCGCAGTGTAATGGCTTAAATGAAAGATTCAATGGTGAGTTGGTACAAATTCTTTCTAAAGTGACAGAGCACCAAGGAAAGAATTGGGATTTGGAATTGCCTAGTGCATTATGGGCTTACCGTACTTCGGTGAAGACAGGTACAAGGTTTACTCCATTTCATTTGGTGTATGGAAAGGAAGCACTATTGCCTGTGGAGGTAGAGTTGCCTGCGGTCAAGATGTTAGAGAAGTTGCTTGGGTCGCCTAGTGATGCATTCAAAGAGAGGCTCTTGCAGTTACAAGAGGTCCAATTGGATAGGATGAGCGCATTGGAGCATTATGGGCAGATGCAGGATAAGGCTTTGGCAAAGATAAATGAAAAGGTTAAAAGTAAGGGTATCAAGAAACATGACTTGGTTTTGCGCTACAATAGTAAGCTGGACAACACCTTCCAAAAGAAGTTTCAAATTAAGTGGGAAGGCCCTTTCAAGGTAGTGGAGTGTTTTCCAAATGGCACATATCAGCTGGCTAACCTGGATGGTGTTCTACATAAGTCAAGGGTAAATGGGTTGCGTCTTAAATTGTATCATGCTAGATTGATGATGGTGGAGCAAGATGAGCTGTCTGTGGATCAAGCAGTGTTGGTGAGGGATGAGGAGACCTGTGATGCGGCGAGTCTCATATCTCTCTTTGCTGCTGCTGATCATGAATGATCTAGCAGGCTAGGGGATGGGCAAATTATGTCAGGAGTTTTTTGGAGCAAGGGATTGCGCATATGTACATATACATGCATGGTGCATCAAATAAAGGATTGCCCATTTTCCTTAGCCAGGTGGTTATGTGGGGCCCACATGTGTACAGGTAGGACAGGGTGTACATAGTGCATCGATTTTCACTATTACCAGTACCACTGTGTTTTTTCTACAATAAGGAGAAGTTGGTAGCGCGTAAAACTTCCCGAGGAAGCTATCTGCGGGCCGACGACATGAGGTAAGCAGGTGCGTCAGATGGCATCTAGTGGCGTCAGGAGGGCGAACGAGGTCAAAATTTGCACGCAGATGAGGACGGACACAACGTGGGTGTTTTCTTGTGAGAGTTACGCAGAAAGGTCATCATTAGGATCGCTTTTTGGGGCCACTTCAGGTGGTTGCGGGACGCATTATTGAAAAGAAATGAGTGCCAGGTGTGCGGATGATGCAAAAAAGGTGACAACTATGCACTGCAAGGTCAGTTTTTGGCCTGTTCGGGGTCCGTTTGAGGTTATCTAAAAGGCCAAGGGTGCCCAACTAATAAAGCTAAGTGTGGGAACTGAAAAAAGAGAGAGAAAACCAGAAAAAACGTGGAGAAAAGAGGAGGAACAGCCGCAGGTGTGTTTTTGCTCATTTTGGAGCCTGTTTTGGCCGTAAACTGCTCATCCGAGGTCGGATTTGAGCACTTTGACATTGTAGACTGGGGTTTTGGGCCGTTCCGGACGCGATGGCGCTGTCGATTTTTCCAAATTCCTCACTCTTTTCTTGCTGTTTTTCTGTGTAAGTTTCTCCTATGAGCGAAGTTTTTGCTCTAGTTTGTGATTGTATCTGGCTTATTTTACCCATATTGTGTGAGCTATTTGTCCCATTGGTGTTGGCCCAAGCTCAATTGTATCTAAACATCAGAAATTCTCCTCTTTTGAGCTGAGTTTTTTGGGGGGTGTGTGTGTGTGTGTGTGTCTCTGTGTGGAGTGGGCAAGTGGATAGTCTCTCTCCTCTCACTTTAGAGGTGTGTTCCCTGTCTCGGCCAGGTGTGTTGTCTAAGCCGAGTGGTGCCCCATAGTGTGTGTGTGTATCTTCCCAAGAGTGTGTGTCGGGTCGTTATAGAGGCGCTGTGTGTGTTTTCATCCCTCTCACAACGGTAGTGAAATGTTCCTCACTGAACAAAAATAGGGTGATTTCCATCTCTGCACATGGTTGCTTGCTCATGTCCTCTCAAAACAAGTTGACTCTGTAAGTAAACAAAATATTATGTGAGCACAAAGTTATAAAGTACAAAATGATATCATTCTAATAATATAATGACAACTATACAAAGAATAAATTATAAGAAAAATCTTTGATGACTTTCCATAGATAACACAACTTACTTACATTGTGAGACTCAATCACATGCTACAAAAGTATAGATGGCGCACCAAAGCCATCAACAAAATAGCACCACCAAATGTTATGAGGTGTGAAGCCTAAACATTGAAGTCCATAAAGAGGTTAATTCCCTCCAGCATGATAAACTTAAAGATGAAGATGATTTTAAGCTCTGAATGTAAGCTACAAGGGTAGTTTTCTCACCATTCTATCTTTATGTTGGAGATGAATCCTTGTAATGCCCATGCACTATTCACACCTCCTGTTCTTGTGGTATGCAAGTCATGTGAGTTGATGCTTTTTCCACCTTCGGGAGTAGAGGTTTCCATGTAGTGCGAGTGAATGAAAGTAGAAGGAGGAGAATCTTGTTTCATGCTGTAATGGAGGTGAGAGAAGGGAGAAGAGCTAGCTTGGTGTGGAACTATGTGGTGGGCAAGGGGAAGAGATGGGGGAGAAGCTTGCTTGGTGCTACAATGGAGATGGGAGAAAGCTAGCAGAGAGATAATGTTGGACTATAGGGGGTACATGTGATTGTTGCAGCCATGGAGAGCTTGGAAAAGGGTTTGTAGAGAGAGAAAATCACTTTTTAGCTATAGAATAGGTTTGGAAAGACTTTGGAGGGTGAAAAATGATGTTTTGATTTTTTTTGAAAAATTTTAATTTTTTGGAGTTTTTTAGTGCACGTTTTTGACTTTTGGAGGTCAAAAATACTTTTTTGACCATGAAATAGGTTAGGGGACTTTTTAAGGAGGGAAAACTTGAAATTTGATTTTTTTTAAAAATTTAAAATTTTTAATGTATTTTTAAATCCGGGCCAAAAAGTGGGGGGAAAAAAGATCAAAGTGGTCCCCCCCTCTCCCCCCCTCCCTTTCCCCTAGCCACCTCCCTTACCTTCTCACTAGGTAAGAGGCCATTAAAAGGTGTAAGGCTACCTTGTCCCCCTACTTTTTTGAGGGTATAGAGTGTGTCTACCACCCTCTTCCTATTGGCTGGCCTCTAATTAACCTTAATCCCAAAGGGCCCCTAGAGGGTTCATATTTTTCCTAATGAGAACAAGTAATGAGCATCAAAGACCAACAATGATTAAAACATGAAGTACAATGAAAAATCATGCAAATTTTTGCTTCTAAAAGATGGGTGAATCATAGTAAAACACTAAACAATATAAAGCAAAAAAACACTTAACTATTATGAAGATTAAACCACTTGAAATTTCAATTTTGTGCATGAAACACAAGCAATCAATTATGACCCTAGGCTAATGCAAGTTCATAAACCTACTAGCTTAAAAAATAAGTGACCAATCTTAATAAATCAGTCAAGCCTATCATGTCTAAGGGCTATAAAAAAGCTCCTAATCTATTAGTACATTGTCAAAGCTTTTTGAAGCTCATGGAAGTTTTGTTTTTTGTCATTCATAAAAAAAAGTAAAACACATCACAAGGCTACCACCCCAAGGTAAGTCTAGGTGCGACTCTTGGCTCCTTGAACCCTCAAGAAGGTGTTCCAAAAGCCTACATAGCCTACCAAGGCGACAGCTAACCCCTATCAACCCAGGGCATCGGTTTAGGACCTTGATCAAGCGAGCCAAGGTGATTCCCCTCGTGTGCCAAGTGCCAACAAGGGGCTAGGCCCCACATAGACACAACATAACATAGAAATTTTCTTTTCATGTGTCTAGTAGCATTTTTGCTACTTTTTCTTGACATTTTTTTCTTCATTGTTTCATTTTTTAGCACTTTTTTATTGCTTCCTATATGAGATGCTAATGGCAATTGGACTAAAGGACTAAAGCCTAATCATAGCCCTAGGTCATGTTAAAAATGAATGGAGTATTAAAACTATCACTAAGAGTATAGGACTAATGAGAAATGAACCTACATTAATTTAAGGTCAAGGCCAATTACCTATGATTAGCACACATAAAACCTTTTTTTTTAATGAGTTAATTTTCACAAAGCAAAGTATTGAAACTTTAGTATGCCTAGCTTTTGAGCATGAAAGGACCATAGCTTAGAAGCAAAATTTCACTTAAGCCAAGCATAGAGAATGAAGAGATGAACAGAATAACAAAATCATGGAAGGATTACACCTATTTATGCTCTTTGTGCATCCTCGAGCAAGCATCCCCTTTGTAGAGAAGTCTCTTTGTGAATCCTTGTGCATCCTCAAGCAAGCATCTTTGTGCATCCTCAAGCAAGCATCCCCTTTGTAGAGAAGTCTCTTTGTGCATCCTCGAGCAAGCATCCCCTTTGTAGAGAAGTCTCTTGATCTTTTTATTTGGAAAATAAGCTGATTTGAAGCTAACTGTAAACACAAGCTCCAAAGGCCTTTTATTGAAAAGCCACACAAAAAACATTAATGAAAACCTAAAGCTAGGGTATTGCATACCCGAATTTTTCAAAGAGAAAAAACCCAAGGAAAAAAAGTGCCTTTGGTTATGCACATGGTGCTCATTGTAGCAAATTGATACATACATAACAACAACGAGAGAGATAAAATGAGCCTCTACATAAGAAAATTTTACAATTTCTACAACCTCTCATGCACGATTCAAAGTAGATTAGTTTCTAGCTCAATGAATATGGAATTAAAAACAAGCCAAGAGCTGAAAATAATGCAACTTTGAATGTATTTGAAGCGGCTCTCAATAGCCAAATTTTACAATTTAAAGCTTTCCAAAAAGTTGGCTAACAACTAGCTCATGGAATTCTACAATTTTAGAGCATTCTATGAGCTAGAGATGACTGCAACTTGACGAAATGAAAATGCATGGCTCTTACTAGCCAAATTTTATACTTGAAAGCTCTCAAAAAGTTGGGTAAACACTAGCTCAAATGAATAAATTTAACTTTTGACCAAGCTATGAGCTAGCATATATACAACTTTTATCCAAACAATTGGAATGGCTCTAAATAGCCACATTTTGCAATATTTTGCAATGATGATCCCTTCTTGGATCAATGAAAGCACACCCCTGTCACATCCCTTCAAAATAAAGCTCAATTGTTAGGGGAAAGCATTTGTTATTCAATCACAAGCACTAAAAATCACCCACAAACCCAAAATGATATCTTATGGCCATGCGAGAAATCTCAATGTTTTAGTGCTTTCAAGGATTTTTGCATACATATTAAGCACTAAAATGCAAAAGCAATGTCAAGTCCAAACTTTAGTGATCTCTTTTTTTTTTCCGAGAAAAAGATTCTTCTATTAGTTAATGAAGACTGCCCGTAGGGCTACAACCACCTCTGCAAGAGAGGGCTACAACAAACATGATGGGGAGACTCTCCCAATGAAAGAACAACATATATACAATGAGGCTAAATCAAGGGATGGGAGGAGGGAAGAGCCACACAGGTGGTTGGTAGTGCCATTTGACCACACCTTGGACAATGGTGTAGAAAGGCCCAGGCCGCCAGAGTCGAAGGAAATTGTCGTAGCGCTCCCGCATGCGATCGGAGCTACCCTGTAGTCCCTCAAGCTGTCCTCTGAGAGTATGGATCAACTCTAGCCAAAAGTCATGAACAGTATCTGCTGGTGGCACAGAGCGAGCCTCAAAAATGTGGAAATAGCGGGCCCACCAGATGAACCAAAGTGTTAGGTCACTGATGAGCTCCCAACACTCCTCTCTCTCACTGCACCATTCCTGTGGAGTAAGCTTTGTAGCAGGCTGGTGAGATTGCCCCCCCTGTATCACTATCATCCTGCTGGTAGAAGATAGCTCAAGCTGAAGTGCCGGGCCCGCGAGAGAGGACCAAGAGAGAGGACCAAGCTGCTATCCCCCAAGTGTATTGTGTAGCTGTTGAGAGAGTAGGCATTAGCCGAAGCACTCGTAGCCACACCTGCTGGGCCGAGGGACAGTCCCAAAGACAATGACGTTGACTCTCCACCAACTGGTCACAGGCTGCACATGCAGCCGAGAGACCACTATGCACAAGCCAGCTCCCTACTGCTGTAGCTCTGTGTGCAACCAGCCACCAAAAAAAAGTGACGCGCCTCGGCTGTCTGGAGTCCCACAGCCTCTGCCAAAAGGCTGCCAAGAACTCGACTATGAGGCCCTCCTCCTGCCAATGACGTGCTACAGTGTGGCGGGCCTCTTTCTATGCTCCAAGTATATGACGTCCAAGCCGAATAGTGTACTAAAAGAAGGGGACTCTTGGGTGGTCTGCAGAAGAGAAGGGGTCCCTCCATATCCACTCACCAGGATCCCATTGTACTCGTGCCAGTGGACAACACTCCCAAGCCCAAAGCCTCCAGTGTCCAGTCTCAAGAGCTGCTGGGTCAAGGTCTATGACGCAAGTCCTCCCGCAGATGCCCACAACTCGGGTCCTCTAGAAACAACAGTTTGCTACCAGTGGGGCCTCTACTGCAACTCGCTGTAATCGTCCCCCACCCTGAAGCTCGAAGAACAGGGCTAGGACAGTCTCTGAGCAGGCCCTGACTGAAATGAGAACCTCCAGTTGTGTGAAGGCTCCTATCCACCGGGGTGCTACTGGCTCGAAAGGCGTGAGCCACTCAGCTGGAACTGACTCTAAGATGTCTTGACACATGCTCTACACCCCTCTCATGCCCTGTAGCTGGAAACCCTGCACCTCCTCTAACAAACCTGTGAACTCTAGCCAGTCACCTAGAGAGCGTGCTGGACCTGCAGCCATGGGACCCCAGGAAACATGAGGCCGACTACCAACCAAGTGGCCTCTTTGATTGCTAACCATGGGGTTCCAAACGAGGGGCTGCTGTAGACGCTCCTCCGTGCACGTTGGCTGTCTCTGCTCCAGCCCACGCCATAAGATCTCCCAAGAACGAAGCAAACTCATAGCAAAGCGGTCCTCCAGTCTCTTGCTCAAACCAACTCGGTGCATCTCTGTAAAGATCCATTTGGTCAAAGGTTGCCAAGGGCCTCTTGACTGAGGCACTCTGGCACGAAGCCTCTGCAGCAAAAGCTCCTTCTAGGGCTCCTTGCCTAGAAGAAGTTCTCTAACCCCCATGAACTTCCCAAGAAGGGCTTTGCTCTCCCTGAGAACAAGGAAGCATGATGACCGACCAAGCCACCTTGGCTCGGGCCATCTGAGTGTCACATCCTGACCAAAGGAAGTTCCTGATCATCCTCTCTACCTGGATGATACAAGAACTCGAGAAGATCCAGCAGGAAGTGATGTACCACATAGTAGCCAACAGCACCTGGTTGGCAACTACTACTCTACCAGCCAACAAAAGTCGTGCTGAGCTCCAATGTAACAACTTTCTCCTGATGGATAGGAGAAGAGGATCAATCTGCTGCTCGGAAGACAAGTCCAAACCAACCTGACAACCCAAGTACCGAGCTGCAATCCCTGGGGGAATCCATCTGAAACCCTCTCCTGGCATCCAATCTGGCACAGGAGCACTACCAACTGAGAAAGCCACTGTCTTTCTCCATTTGATCATTGCGCCTGATGCACAACAAAAGGTCTCCAAAGCCTGCTCACATTTGTGAAGATTGGCCTCCTGGCCATCTAAGTACAAGGCTGAGTCATCGGCAAACTCAACGTCTAGTAGCTCATCTCCTCGAATACGTGCTAAGCCCCGAAGACCAACCTGCTGTGACATCAAAAATATGCTCATCGCCTCCACATAGAACAGAAAGAGAAAGGGGGAAAGAGGACAACCTTGTCTGACCGAGCGTGTAGCATGAAGCACTCACCTTTCCCTCCTGCCAAAAGCACCTGAGTGTGAGCCTGTCTGTACAAAGCTGACACCCTCTGATCCAAGCATCTGAGAATCCCATCCTGTGTAGAGTGCCCTCTAGAAAGTCCCAGTCAACTTGGTCGTATGCCTTCTCAAAATCAAGAAGAAGAATCACAAGGTCCTCACCACGGAGCCGTGCCAGGGCAGAAGCCTCCCAGAAAGTAAAGATGTTGTCAAGGATACAACGTTCCTTGACAAAACCTGTTTGAGTCCCATGTATAAGGCTCTCTAAAAGTGCCTGAATCCTCAAACTCAGAGCCTTGGCAA
The DNA here is from genome assembly GCF_014529385.1 of Adiantum capillus-veneris. Taxonomy (NCBI): domain Eukaryota; kingdom Viridiplantae; phylum Streptophyta; class Polypodiopsida; order Polypodiales; family Pteridaceae; genus Adiantum; species Adiantum capillus-veneris. Next base: position 58,197,147 of record NC_140959.1, on the reverse strand, counting down.
GAATTTTGTAGGCTGAGTTGATGATGGTGATGGGGTGCCACTATGGAATCTCATCCAAGGAGCCACCCTCCTTGGAATGAGGTAGATCAGGCCCTCACTCATGTTGTCAGGCATCACTCCTGTGTGCAAAATGTACTGAAAAGCACTACAAAGATCTGGGCCAACCAGGTCCCAGTACTCCAAGAAAAATCTGTGAGTCAACCCATCCTCACCTGGACAGCTACCACGAGGGAGGGCCCTAAGAGCCGTGTGCAACTCCTCAAGCTGAAGTGGCATCTCTAGCCTCTAGCGCATCTCCTCTGTCACAAGACATGGCATCTGTGCCCAAACCTGCTCCCTGCATGCATCCTGCCACTCTGAGACTGAGGCTCAGTCTCGACAGTAACTCACGGTAAAAGTCAGTAGCAAGTGCACGCATATCCGCGGGCTCACAAGCAACTGACTCATCGGGCCTCCTCAACTGAATGACCTTGGCATGCGAGTGCCGAGGTCCCACTTTCTCAAAAAAAGCACCAGTCACTCTGTCACCCACTTGAGTCCACTGAGATGCCTGTCGGTGAAAGGCAAACTCATGACGCCTCTCCTCTGTGCTAGCAAGCTCCTGTCCAGCCTACTATAACTGCTCCTCCAACCATGGACTGTCTGGATGTTGCTCCTGCATCCTCTGTAGTGAAGCAATGCCTCGTCTAAGACGCTGCTCCACCTCTCTCGCTGCAGCCCGGCGAGCCAGAGACTCCTGAAGAAAAAAATGGCTAAGCTGAGCTAGGCCTGAGGCCACTCTGTCTGCATGTGAAACCTGGCTATCCATGCCCTCTGTCCAGAGAGCCTCTACCCTCTCTCTGAGTTCCGAGTCCGACAAGACCCTCTTTGGGATGAGAAGCATCATGCTCCCACTCCTCTTCCTGTCTGCCACTATGAGGATCACTGGTGCATGGTCCGAGAAGGATGTCCCTGCTACGATGCCCACTGATCCCCCCAAGTCACTGAAGTGGTCACTAGTGTAGAAGCGACCTATCCGTGATAGATTCACTTCTCCCACTCCGCGGTCTAATCTAGAGAAGGCAAGACTGTCTGGGGGCCTCACAAAACCAGAGTGCTGCCATGTATTTGAGACCCTCAAAGTCATACACAACCTCTCCCAAGCTGCCAACTCGACTCCATGCACGTAGCATGGCTGCCACCAATCCTCTCAGAAGGGTCCTCCAAGATGTTGAAGTCCCCTCCTATACACCTTGATCGGCCTGCAGCAAGACTCAACAATCTGTGATCAAAACTCTTCACGAGCACTCGCCACATTGGGTGCATAGATGTTCAGGAAGCCCATAAGGCCACCCTGAACCTGCATAGTAATCCACTGAACCCTGCCTGGCACAATAGTCCCTCTGTCCACAATGGCTTGTTGCAATGAGTCCACAATAGTCATACATACCCCACCCTGGATGCCTCCAGGTCCAGAAGCAGCTGACCAAAAGGTATCATATCGTCCACGCAAAATCTGACCACATCGCCGAATGCGGCTCTCACACAGATGGTGCTCCTGAAGCATAAGGAGATCAATCATTCGTCCCACAAGGCAACACTGAAGCTCTTGACGCAATCGGCCCCGCTGTAGTTGAAACTGGGCCGACCTAGTCCCTGCATGTTCCATGAGATGATCCTCATGGACAACGAGAGAGAACAGATGCTGCCGCAGCAGCAAGACGAGCTATCTTTGAGGCTGGCTTGGATGGGGAGTAATCCGCATCCGAGCATCCTCTAGATAGGCGTGACTGTAGTGAGTGCCTAGCCCAAGCCCAAGCCCAAGCAGAGCCAGCCGTGCGTAAAGAAACCTCCTCTATCCAGGAGTCCTCATGAATGTATACATAGCAAGGCAATTACTGCATATCAGCAAAGAAGTACACCACAATGTGCCTACATCCTGCTGAGTTTGGGGGTGTCACTGCAAACTTGGCCAATGGCCACAAAGTCTGCAGGATATTTGTAACTCCAAGTTCTCCCATGTGGTGAGAGAACTCAAGGACTTGTGTATGCAACCATCCCACCACTGAGTCGAGGGACCACTCTGTCTCAATCCTACCACAGAGGGGGAAGGAGAAACCAAATACTACTGAGTCCAAGGCCTATGTCCCCCTAGCGGCGAGGAGCAAAACATGGACCCTAAAGCAGGCTACCTCATGGTCTGCTCTGTGGAGTCGCCGAGAAAACGAGTGAACCCGTAGTCAAATAAGTCCCAGCGGCGTCGGATGTCAATGCTTGTCAGACCATGAGGGATAGCTGCAAGGGAAGATGTCTGAATCTACAAAGGGGGCCGCAAGAAGGGCTGATCCTCTCTCGCTAGGTGACTCGTGGCAAAGGCGCTGCCAAGAGATCTCCTAGCCGCCGGAGAGGGACCAGTCTCCTGAGTTGACTGTGAAATTGGAGCAGGAGTGGGGGGAGCGGAGCAGAAGAGGGGCGGGATGGGGCAACAGAGGTAGAGGGGCAAGGTGGAGAGGCAATGGGAGCAGAAGGCGGGGGGGAGGATGAGGAAGACGGGGGGAACTCTGGGGGGTGAGCGGTTGTCGAGGGTTAAGTAGAGGTGGGGGCTGATGCAGGGATCTCCTCCTGCTCAAGAGGACCAAAGCGGTTCCCCGTGGGAACCCATTTTTGCCGGCACTTAAGGGACACTCTGAGTGCCAGGCTGACGCCACGGGCCTGATGCCACCTCTTCTCCGCTGGAGCCCTAGGCTCGGAGCGTGGCTCTGCATGTGTGTGCTCTGCTGCTCGCTGTGGTTGCGGGCCAGCCCTGACAGGCTGGGGCTGAGGCTGTGGTGCAGGTCGTGGCCTCCTCCGTGGACAGGCCTTCGCTAGATGGCCCATCTGTCGAAAAATGAAGCACTGGTTTGGGAGGCCCGAGTACTCCACACTCTGTCTGAACCAACCTCCACTCACCCGAGGCAGAAGGATAACCTTCGGGAGAGTGTGGGTATCTCTGACCAAAACTCGAACTGAGGGGATGCCTACCGCCTTGGCAGCTACTGATCCTGCCGTACGAGATGTCTCCAGGATAGTCCCAATAGCAGAGCCAATCCTAGAAAGAAGTGGTAAGTACTCCCTTCGTAAACCCGGAAAGCAGACTGAGATGGGGATGTCTGCCTCCTCTACTAGAATACTTGAAGCTGGGTCAAAACCATGTCGCCACTGTTGAAAGTGGGCGCGTGATGCTCGGATGGCCAGTGGACTCATAGCTATGACCTTGGACGCCATCTCGGAGGTCTCGAACTCAATCTGATAGTAACCCCATCCGAGAATTTGGACATCCAAGATCTTGCCCACCTTTACGAGAAGACGGGCCTGGAGAAGGTCTCGCAACTCTCCTCTGCTAGGTCGGGTGCCGAGAATCTTGCAGATGACCGAAGTCTCCTGCAATCGCTCTACCTCTGCGGCAAGGCTCGCTTGCTCTGTCGGCGAGAGAGCAAGTCGAATGGTGGGCTCAGCGGGGTCGCGTGAGGGGGATTCTAGCGAGTCTTTCTGTGGCAAAGCTGGAGCCTCCATCTGTGTCTACTGCTGTGTCGTAAGAAGAAGTCGATGGGACGATGATGCAGTCCGGCGCAAAAAGCACTGCCCCAAGAATTGAAGCAAAGCTAAGTGGGCCGAAATGCAGGGCTGTCGGGGTGAGAACCAGGTGGGCAGACAGACGGTCCGGGGGGGGCAGCGGGCTGGGGCAAGTGGAAACGCTGGCGGCAGCAGGAGGGAGTGACGGGGGCGGCAGTGGCATGAAGGCAGCAAGGGGCAGGTAGCGGGCGGGCGAGTAGGCTGGGCGGGACGGTACAGGTGGGCAGGCAGCGCGCAGGCAAGCAGCGTTGTCTGGCAGGCTGTGCGACAGTAAGGGCAGCGAGCAGGGCTGGGGTGGGGGTGGGGGGGGGGGGGGGGGGGGGGGAGCGATGGCGTGCGTAGGAGCAGCACAGCGAGCCAAACTTTTTTCCTCTAAGTGATCTCTTTTTGCTATGAAGAAGCTCAATTTTAGTGCTTTCCAATGATTTCTCACTCAATTTAAGCACTAAAATGTACATGCAAACCAAATTCAAGCGTAACATGTAAAATCATGCTCAATCATACCTCAAACTCTTTTAATGACTTTTTGCTAAATTTGCAATGATGCATACACAATCATAGCCCATATCCGTGCTCTTTAACTAGCAAATACGGCATTTATAGCAAATGATAGAAAGGACTATTTAGCCTTGCAGTGATAAATTTCCAACGAATCTCATCCACTAGTGCATGACAACATTTGGAAGTCAAAATAAGCATCAAAACCAAAACAATTGGCATCATTCCATGGCCATTCACCCCTATTTGATGCTCAACTATAGCACGTTTCGCATACATAGTAGAGAGAGGGAGAGAGATGAAGTAAAATTTCAACTATTTTGAGTGGTCAACAACAAGACCCAATTGGCCCATACCACTTCAAATACCATTCTACAAGTTAGTGACATACAACATTCTGACATTCAAATTAAACGCAAGCTCAACCATGCAAAGATCCTTTTCATTTGTCGATCCCGCTTTCAAACATCCTTGAATTTTTCTTCTGGTCCAATGTTATTGGTAATTCTGATTAATTCATTCACAATTCTACTCCAAAAGATCATTTGACATATGCAAAAATTACATCAATTCCACATTGGAATGCACAAATTTCAAACTAAATCAATCATAAATGAATGCATGCATGCTTAATTTCTAAAAAATTAACACTATTTTCACCCAATCAAGCAATGCACACACTAAAATATTAAGCACAAATGATCAAATTTGGCTCATTTGGCAATGCATCTAGGCTTAAAACTAATGATTGCACACACCTTTTATAAACATTTCACAATCAAGACTCATTTTGGTGCCTCAATTGACCATCAATCATTGAAAATCAAGTGGTCTTGGATAGGCACACACACTCAATTTTTGCCCAATTTTTTTGCAATTAGGCTTATCCAATGGTTGAATTCGCCTAGCATACAGATCATTTACATGATTGCATATTCATGTACCAAAAATTCCATTACTTTATACGCATGCACACATTCAAGATTAGGTGCACACACACTTGAAATTTTTGACAGTTTTTTTCCCCCCTCTTTGGTGCATGCACACACACAATGATTTTTATGCACACACATGATTTTTTCTTGAGAATTTTGCATTACCTTGACACAAACATCATTAATTAGTCAAAATTTACCATAAATTTCATCCCAAAACAATCAAATTAGGCATTCAAAGTATGTTAAATTGATTTACACACCTATTTTAGCAATAAATTAGCAACACATTGGAATCAATTTAACCACTCAAAAATTGAATGGACTAGGTCAATGCACTGACAATAGATTGCATCCAAGCTAATCCTTGCTCCACGCGATGATTCCGTCATGTAGACACATATGTGGCTCTTCCAAATTAGCCCAAAAATTGACCATTGTAGGCCAAAAATCAAACACTCAGATTGACCTTGCTCCACGCGATGATTCCGTCATGCAGACACATGTGTGGCTCTTCCAAATTAGCCCAAAAATTGACCACTGTAGGCCAAAAATTAGGCATGGATTAGCACAATTAACTTGATAAAAAGTGTTGATTCCACCTCTTGAAGGGGGTTTAACATACTTTAGACTTCAAATGTTAGTGGTTAGGTTAGCAAGGTTAGTCAAGATTAGTAGAAATTAGCATGAAATTAGTAAAATTAGCGTGGAAAGAAGCGAAATTAGTAAGGGTTAGCATGAAATTAGTGAAATTAAGGGTTTGGGATATTCAAGGGTTTGGGATATTCATAACTCAACATTAGCATCAATTTCTTGCACAACATCATCATATCAAACAAAAAAAAATGAGTTACACACACTCAAAAACCAACAAAATTAGTAGTGAAATTACTCTTTTATACACATCCTAAACTCACTGGCTTAGGTTATCGATCCCCGGCAATGGCGCCAAATGCTGGGAGATGTTGTAGCAAGACTCAATCGCAACTCACACAAAATTATCAAATCCGTGGATTGGCAACCCGGTTAGGACATGAAAGCACGAGCATCGGATGAATGGAATAGAGGATTCAAGAGATCAACTCTCCAATGTAAGTAGAGATTATCCATTGCAACACTAACTCTAAACTTACTTTAATTTTTAATCAATCAACTCTGACACACATCAAGTCCACCGGAATCCGACTTGCCATATATGAGAAACCCCAAGCACACTAATGATAAGCACACACTAATTACCACATGTCAATTACTGCACTTCATCAATAGCTACTCACACGAGGTGAATGGTGCTAGAGTTCATAAAACCTATCTACACACAAGCAAAGAATAGGGCACACACACAAATTACAAGATTAAGACCCAACTTAATCAACCTAATTTGTGATCCTAAATATCGTAAATCCGTTGCTTACGTAAGAATAGGAGTGGTTACTAGCAAGAAGTACATACATCTCTCAAATCTAGAATAATGAAAGTGTAATACTACTTCATGACAAGATGAAATGTAGAGAAAAACTAGACTAATGAGAGAATAAGGATAAGATTAATTAAGAAGAGCTTACACTAATTACAATGGTTAGCACTAGCCTCTCAAGCATGGGCATTAAGCTCAAGGCTAGGCCAAAGACTGAACACTCTAGAGAGAGGGCACTCTAAAAAGTGTATCCTTAAGAGTGGATACTCAAGAATGAAGCCTCCTTACACAAAGGCTTCCTTTTAAAGGATTCCACCACTTTCCCTTCTACTATGGGTTTAAGCTTGAGCCCTCAAACTACCATATACAAATTTGGAACTCTAAGTGAGCCCAAGACTTATACTCAGTGAGTGGAAAATAGTATGCACAACCACAGATATCTCCCGCTTGATGCATATTCGGTGTAGTCTGTGTTAGCCGCTGCTAATAACATCTTTCTTTAAATTTTGTTTACTTGGCCAACTCCCATGAAGTAGGGCACTTCATAGTTTCTAGCCTTCCAAAGGAAAGAGTGTGTGAAGTGGTATATTTTTTTTACATAAGTGAACAATAATGATGAGGTCTTGATATGAGTTGAGAGAGTAATGATCCATGGAGCTTGAGTTACATGCACATAATCAATACCATTGGCTAGAGCTGCAAGCTATTTATTGTTTTTTGGCACAAGAAAAACTTCAAATGTTCCATCTAATTCTTCATTCATTTGCTCGAGTTTTTTCTCGCTCGAAAAATCTCGGTTGCCACTCGGTAGGACTCAGTCTTTGCATACTTACAACACTTGAAAAAAAAGGGAATAATGCATGAAGAAGAATGCCCTGAAACTAAATATCTCATTATAAGTTTGTTTGCTGGCATAAGGCCACACAAGTAGCAACATTGACTATGTTACCATAGAGTTTTACATGACTCAAAATGGAAATCAGGTAGATCAAGTGTTCTTCAGATGGCACGATGAAGGAGACACCATTGATAACAAAAATGCATTTGTCTCTCTTCAACCTTACTTGCATGAATACAAACCAATTTAGTTACAAACATATGATCATTCTCTAGGACCTCAAAATGTATATCCTCATCATAATAAATTTCTCTCAAGCTTTCAAAGTGTAGATAACAGAGACCAATTGCAAGAAAAAACTATCAACCTACAGTTATTGCAAAGCAGTTTCATATATCTCTCTCCAAAACTATGCCCTATACATGAAACAATGAGTGCATTCCATGTGATTGATCATGAACTCCAAGTTTGTCAAGAACTCCTATAACACAACATCCCTTTAAACTAACCCATTTAATCTTTCAAATTGATTAAATGCTATAACACAAGCCTTTAAAGTGCATAAAATATGATTGGATCAAATCTGTTATCTCATTGTTTGCAAGGATTAAATCGTGCAAAGTAGAGTTCCATAAAGTCATACACTATTTGAAAAAGGAGGAGAAGGCGAGGAGGGGGGGGGGGGGGGGGGGGGGGATGGGGGAGGGTTCAAAGGGTTACAAAATCAAGACATATAGTACCTTGGGTCAAGGACACACAAAAGAAATCTACCAAGACAAGTCCCTACATCCTCTCAGCTAGACATGCTTGGGTAGCCTTTGACCAATATTTTGTCTATCACAAGAATCAACTACTTGCTTTTTTGCACAATCTTAGAGAAACTAGATGTAGAAATGTCTCCCTCAAAGACCCGCCGGTTCTTGGCTATCCAGACATGATGAAGGAAGCAATACCTAACAACCTGGACACAAATAAGTAGCACAGGGCTTCAAATCTTCTTCCCACCGAGGAACAGATTGGTCTTGAAGAACACAATCTTCCATGCTCTTTGGATCCCTTTACATACTTTCCCTTCTAGGCCTCTAATTGATTGGCACTCCATGAAGATATGGGTAATATCTTCATTGGCTATTCTGCACCCAGAGCATCTGCTATGAGACCTGATTTTGCACGTTGGACTTTAGCATCTTTTGATAGCCCCCACCAAAGAGCTTTCCACACAAACATCTTCAAAAATATAGGCCACTATAGATTCCAAATGTTGTTTGTAATTTCCACCCAGCGATCCTCTAGCCATTTTTTTTTCCAGTGGATGTTGAGGGGGATGAACCAATCATATCTTTGTGCATAAACGTCCTTGGTGTGTGGTTTAGAGAATTGGCTACTCATAGGCCATTTTCCAAGCTTTCCACTCGAATCTAGATTCACAAATAGGTGTTGGAATGTTAACTAGACCTTCCATGGATATATTCATTAGCAGTCTCTCAGCGTTAGTAAGCTGAAACTTGGCGACGACCCTGTCAAAGGTCTTCCAACATTTGTTGCTGTCGTTCCAAAAGTGGATCACACTTTGAAGTCCTTTATTATTTTCCTTCTTGGAAGTCTCCCTCAAGTAAGGGTTTAGAGGTACGCCAATAACCTTAGAGAGCCAAGGGGACCAGCTAGTGACAAAGTTTTGGAAGTATCTGGAGAAATCTCCCCACTCTAGTACCTCAACAACTGTAGAGTCATCTTCCTCACCAACTCCCCCATGGAACCACCCAAATTAAGGAAGGTCCTGCTTGGGGCTAAGACTTTGTCGTGTTCCTGAATTCCTTTCCACTGACCCTCCTTAGAGTGAAGCTTAGCCTTGTCCATCATCTCCTTGGCCATGATAGCCCAAGGCTACTAATTTGGCATGATGTCCCTTTCTTGTCAAACCTACAACTCTTCCATTTTTTTTCCAAACTCACAATAGTGAGTGGGTGTATGTATTAGAACCTTGATGAAATGTACAAAGAATCCTCAAGCTCATAACGAGCCTTGAGGTAACTACCAATCATACCAATTTACAAAGGGCAGCCCAAGGCTAGCCAATGTCCAAGATCACCTACTCATCAAGGTGGGGGGAATAGCCTTACTCTACTCATCCAAGTTGCTCCTTTTTCCAAGGGTAGAAATAATTTCCTTGGTTTCCTGGATCATCTCTATGAAGCTCACAATTGTCTAATCATTTCTGAATACCTGATGGTTCTTGGCCTTCCAAACATGTTGAAAATAGAAAAATCTAACTGTTTATATGAATATTAGTATCCTCGGGGGGGGGGGGGGGGGGGGGGGGGGGGGGGGGGGGGGGCACTTAATAATTATATGACTATCACGTGAGTGCATCAGAAGGGGGTTATTAAAATTTATTTTCTCTCACATTTTCACATACAAAAGGGTACCATAAAATGGAGATTGGAAAAAAAATTATAGATTGAATAGAAAAAGGGTGTATTCTATTTGTAAAAAAATCACAAATAAGGAGTTTTAAAAATAGTCTTTGAGCATATGAGATATACATAATTTATACATAGTGACCCCCCCCCCCCCCCCCCCCCCCCCCCCCCCCCACTTAGTGTCGCTTGACTTTTCATCACCATCCCTCCAAAGAACATATTACTCTTGTATAACACTATCTTCTAGGTCCTTTGGACCCATTTGCATAACTTTCCTTCTAGGCCACAAATGCTCAGGCATCCTCTGAGTAAGTGAGAGAGATTCTCACTTGCCTTTTCACCCCCCGAACACCTATCTGAGTGAATACCTCTGGCCATGACCTTCATTCTTGGCGGCAAATACCACCTTCCACAAAAATATCTTCATTGAAGATGGCCACTGTGGGTCTGAGATGTTATTTGTAACCATCACCTATTTTTGTTTCGGCCATTGCAAGACCCTTTGCTTGTTAAGGGGGGGGGGGGGGGGGGGGGGGGGGACCCAATCAATCTTTAGCATTAAAGTATGGTATATAATCTTGATTTTTTAGATGATCAAACTACCTACATTTGAGCCATCTCCAAGATTTCCATTCAAGGTTTGACTCATAGATAGACATCACATGCTTTTCTAACCCTTCCACAGCCCTGTTCACCAACAAATTTTTAGTGTCATTTAAGTAAAACTAGGTAGCCAATTGGTCTGCTTCTTTCAAGATCTTATTTTTTACATTCCAAACATGGGCCAACCATCAAAGACCTTTGTTATTCACCTTTTTGGAATTTTATCTCCAATACGAGTTCAAGAGTGCAACACCTACTTTGCATAGCCAAGGGGACCGATTTATTATGGAGTTTTGGAAATATCTGGTTAATTCTCCCCATTCCAGGGCCTGCATTGCTTTGTTACACTTTCACACCAACTCCCTTGTTTGGCCACCTAGTCGCAAGGTGGTACATTATGGGCCAATAATCTATCATGAGATTCTATCCCTTTCCACTGCCCTCCTTGGGAGACAAACTTATACTTCTTTTCCATATCCTTTGTCATAATAGCCCATTTCTGGACCTTCTTGGAAATTGATACCACAAAAAAATGGCACATTGGGCTTTTGCATGAACAACACGGTTGAGTATCCTGATACCTCCTTGCTCCATTGGCCTAGCGACTGGCTCCCATTTGGTCCACTGCAATGGAAAAAATCCCTTAGAGTTATTTTTCCACAAGAATATTTTTATTGCTTTCAAGAATTCTTTCCAATTGCACTTGGCCATCTTTAGGATCGGCCTAGTGAAGGCAATATACAAGAGCATGAACAAATTCATCACTTTAACCCTACTCAACAAGGGAAGTAGCACATACTCCCACCTTTGCATCTTGCCCCTTACTCTATCTAAGACCCACTAGAATCTTTATTTTTATGTTATGTCAATCCTCAGTGGGGCTCCCAAGTGTTGTTCTTTTTGTCACAATTTTTCCTCTCCAAATGGACGGGTCAAATGAGTCATTTTTTTGAAAGTGATATCATTCTTGACTTATCAATGATGCAGTTCAATCCTAAGGCAATGGAAAAATTTTGCACAATTTCTAGGCCTTTCTAGTCACCTAAGGCAAAGCTTTCAAAAATAGCAAGGATTCACCGTCAGAGAGGTTCACCAGGACTTGGTCATTATTGGGTAATGAAAACCCTTAAATTTCCCCTCTCATAGAACTAGCTTCAAGCATTGTAACCATAGGGTGAGAGACGATGGACAATAGTAGTAGGGGGGAGTGGGAAACCTACTCAATTGACCTTTTGATGGAAAACTAAAATGACCAGGGCATACATTCCCCTAATGATATTGTGGTTAGGGACTTTTGTCTCTAGGTTCTAAGTGATGCCTTGAGTACCTTTGATGAACACTTTCCAATGGTGCTGTGATGCCTTAGTATCTTCAAATGCTATGATACATGTGAGGTTCATCTTGGCAATTTTGACCAGCATTTGGCAGGTGAGAAATCAGAAACATCCCACAATTGTGTGATCACTTCCTAGAGAGTGTGCACCATATATGGATCAATTGGCATGTAGTTGTTGACGGGATTTGACAACACTTTTTAATTTGGTACCAAAGGTCTCTTGATTTTCCATGTATCATAATTCTCCCAGGATTGCCTTCTATTGACAGGGAGGAAAGTGATAGCGGGAAAAAGAGCAGTGCAATCGGGTGGCCTCTGTACTCGTGCACACTCCACAAACCACGCCTCATGCAAACAAGCAAAGAACAAAACAAAGGGGGCACCACCCTAAATTAAGAGGTTTAGGGACCTCACACATAGTGCACATAGGCAAGTGAGACTTCTGGCATTATGATGGCATCAAAACATATGGCAAAACACATAGAAACGAAGCTTAGGGACCTTATGTAGCATATATATACACAAAACATTAGCTTAACAATACAACGGCATCTTATCATACATAACAAGGATATAGAGAAGCAAGCCAAGGATGGCATAATCCCTTGTCAAAAACAATCAACCCAGCAAGTAGGTATAATCCTACTTGCAACACATCAATACCTTAGAGAATGATGGCGAGGATGGTGGCCATGGAGCATGAGAGAAGACTCCTTATTTCGGTTTTAGGGCTAGTAATGTAGCATACTAGAGGGAGAGAGAGAGAGGGAGAGAGAGTAGAGCTCCATCCATAGCTCCTCGTTGTGAGCAATGTCGTCATAGCTTCATTGCTTGGTGAAGGGGGTGAAGTGTTGTTTTGAGTGAGAGAAGGCCTCCTTATATAGGTTTCTGAGAGGGTTTAGGATTTGGGATAAACATGCTTAAATCCGCTGATTGGGGTTACTTTTTGCTTAGGGTGGTCAACAGATTGAGGTCACCTGATATGTCACCATCAAGATATTCTCTAGAGTGATGTGAGAGGGGAGGGTAAATGCTGATTTTTCTGATTGTGACACATGGGGATAAGGCCTTGACCAGCATTTAAGAGCAGGTAGGTGGCTGTTGAAACTCTAGGTTCTGCACATGTCAGGGGGGGACCTGCTGGGTCCTCCTGAATATCAAATTCTCAAAAAATCCTCAACCATGGCTTCTTTTGACATGTGTTCTTTGAAAAAATCAGCATGTCTCTTTTCAACTCAAAAGTCTTTATCCCTGTTGACTCACCTTTACCATAAGATTTTCCCCTTTTCTCCTCCTGTAACTGCATTGTTGATGCCCAATCACTGCTTCTAGTAACAGTGAATTGTTACCTACCAAATACTTATGGTGTAGTAAAAAATATTTACCATGGGTAAAAAAAGTTACTGTAGGTAAAAAGTGATTTGTATTTACCATGTAGGTAAAAAATATTTAATGTGGTAAAAATATTTACTGTCGGTAAAAAAGTGAAAACGGAGTATGCTGTGCTGTGAGTCCACACGAACATCCTCGTGTAAATTTCACTAGAAATTCACACCTAGAATGGGCTATTCTGTAAGATATAGGTTGTAGGCATGCATAAGAGCTCGTTCCCACGTATCTTCTGTCCATGGCACTTTTTACTCTTTGGTGCTTGTGAAGTAGATTTTTCTTCTCTTTCGAGATCCCTTGGACTAGAGTATCCTCATCTCCCCAACAACTGACTGTGCCTTTATTGCATCTTCAGAAGGGGTCCTAAAAACCATGCATCATATAGCCCTCCCCCTGAAGCTAGAGGTATTTGATGCCTCTAGCTGTAGGTTGTGCTACAATAGGGTTCTCTTGAATACTTACCCACCTGGTACCAATTGAATTTGCCATGTTACTGCTTTCTTGGCTGATGCACCCTGTTTAGTCCTTTCTGATGAATAATTGTATCCATCCATGACTAACAATTGGTCTCCTAGACCCTTGAAAGCCATACCCCATCCATTGTCAATATCCACTTTCACTGGTAGCATTCTCTTTTTTTCTTTTTTTCTTGTCTTTTTTTCCTTTTTTTACTTTTGCCCAACCCCTCGTTGAGCATTCATGCTCAACCATAGTATTATTTAGGTAAAAGATGATTGTATAGAGAGAATTATATAACATAGAGCTATAGACTGCATAAGAAAAATGATAGTATAGTGGCTATATAGATAGGATAGAGATAGAGAAAAAAGCATCTGCTACTGGATCACCCTCCAGGGTCAAATGGAAAGCTCAAAGCTCCCCCACGCATGGTGTAGAATCCACCTGGATCAAAAGTAAAGCATTGCTCATTGCCATCAACCTGTAAAACATGTATATCCAAGCCTTCCTTTGCACTTGTAGGCCAATAGACAGGCCACCCTTCTAGCTCTTTATAGCATGGAGCTTCGTCACCCTGCATCCATAATCCTTCGTGTCCACTATAAGCATACTTGCCATCACTTGAGAAACCTGAATCATAAGCAGCTATCCTACCATCTGCTACAGAACCCTCCATGGTATAGTCCACTTCAAAAAAACCTCGCCATTGACACAAAAATATATGTAAAGCAACCACCAATAACACATGTATCCATAGCATCACATAACATAGCAAGACCCTGCCATTTGCCTCCACTTGCTGCATAGCCAAGCAAACCTGATCACTTTTAAAACCTGTATCCAAACCCTCTGTAAACGTCTCCACAACCATCTCTTTATACTCAGAAACATGACCTACTAGAGCTTCAACCTGTGCAAATACCTCATCACCAACAAGGTTGACGGCACCTTCCTTTAATTGGATATGGTGTTGGGTTACCGTCACTCCTTTAATGTGCTCGGAATCAGTTATAAAGAGGCCATCATGCTTCTTTAGTACCTGCAAATAGGGTTCTCTCTCTTCTTCTAGTAGGTCCTTAGCTAGCATCTCCTCTAAGCCTGTGGCTTCTTCCTTGTTTAGAGAGTCTTGACCACCTTCTCCTTCTGGGTTTTGCAGTATTATACCCATGACTTCCAAAGAGCTAGCATCCTCCTCAGATGACTCATCCTCAGATGAAGAGCAGCTGCTTGTGCTCCATTCATCCATAGAAGTCTCCATCTCTAGGTCTTGTTGTCTACCATGCTTCATGTCATACACAATTTTTTGTTGCTTGCCACCTACCTTATGATTTGGTCGCAACTCAAGGGAACCTGTCTCCCAATCTTGCCTAGCTTTCATAGCCATAAGCCAAGGTCTTCCAAGGATTAGCGGATAGCCCTCTCCCTTAGTTGGGATCACATAAGCATCAATTGAGATTGCAACACCAAAAGCTGAAACCTTCACTCCATTAACCTTTCCCACACAAGCCACCCTTACATTATTTGCCATCTTAGCTTGTAAGGAAGTTTGCTCGTTTACTTACAAACCCAACCTGTGCATTAATTTCTCTGTCATAGCACAAATCTCGACTCCACCATCTACGTACACATTGGAGACTAGCTGACTCTTAATCTCTGCATCAATGACTGGCACGATATCCTTCATGCCTCTTGCACTAATAGACCCAACTGACTTTGCCTTAGCCCTCCTGGTGCTGACCATCTTAGACCAGGTTCTACGCATCTTTGGGGAAAGGTGGAGGAGTTACTGCCATGAAATCTTTGGTCCTTGCTTACTCACATCTGCTACCAGGTCGTAAGGTATGGATCCTACCCCAAGTGGAAAGTCTTCTACTCCTATGTGCCTCCTTGACCTACTCTTTCTTTTCTTGTCTCCTATCACTTGGGAGGAACCCTCATTCCCTTTATCCGGCTCTGAAGCTTCCATTTCATCAGTTCTTTGTCTCCTAACTCTCTTTATTGGCATGGCAACAGCTTCCTCCATTTTTTCTTTCCCTTTATCCTTACCATTGTCAAGACTTATGACAGAGACAGCCCTGTCCTCCCCTCCCGATGGTAGTGGAGGGATCTCTGTTGGTGCTTGTGGTGGTGGAGGAGGGGGTCTCAATATTTGGATTGGTGGAGCCACGTGTGCATTTTGTCCATTTAGTGGCCTAGCTCGAGGAGGAGTGACTTGCTGGCGAGGAGGCTGTCTTTGATTACCATTTCCTTGATAGCGTCGTGGATGGGGGCAATAATACATGCCGTGACCTACCTCTCCACAGTTGTAGCAAATGTACTCACGTGCTTGCCTTTGTCCTTCTTGTCTATTTCGTTCATTTCCTGGCTGGGGATCCCTTACACCTTGAACCAGATTGATGGACAGGCTCTCTAGTTGATTGGTGATTTGTTGAAGTAATTCTTGTTGAGAGGACTCTTGGTCTGTTTCTCCTGTCCCTGCTACTACCCTTGCCGTAGGTTGAGCTAGCGGTGGAGGCTCCATTCCCCCTTGTAGTTGAGCTTGGAATTTTAACTTCCTATCCTTCTCCCTTGCATAAGTCATAGCTTTATCAAAGGTATCTGGGAATTTACCTTTTACCTTTTCTCAAAGGATGGGGTAAAGCCCTGCCAGGAAATAGTCCTTCTTTAGGCATTCTGGCACCCTTTCTCCTTCACCTAGTGATGCACACCATTTCTCCCACAGGTTGAAAAACTTTCCTTCATAGCTTCTATAGTCATTGGGTGATGTTTGGCGTAGCTCTAAGAGCTGTCTCCATATCTCCTCTGGAGGCTCATGGCGGCGAAATTCTTCGATGAAGGCCATCTTTAAGGACTCCCAGTCTCTTCTTTCTTCAGGTGCCAAAGTTTGATACCATAATTTTGCACCTTCCCTCAAGACCAAAGGAAAGGCCCTTAACTTAGTAGCTCCGTCATCCCTTCCTGATACCAGAAAGGCCATTTCCAAATTATCCAAAAAGTCTGGAGCAACCTCCCCAGGCTTACCATAAAAATTAGGGAAGGCCATAAGTGAGAGAGTAAATAATTACACAAACAGCTCCAATTTATTTTAAAATAGAGTATGGTAATTACAATTTGGAGCTTTAGCACAACTTAGCTCAAAATAGGATGAAGATCGACACATCAAAGGAATGGTAATAGTCTAGTAAGGGTAGAATGACAGGATGAGGAGAGCGCAAGATTTCCCCAAGTCTCTCGGCTCCAAACAACAGGGCTATTCTTTGCTGATAAAAGATTTTTCTATCAATACAAATATTCACACGGATATGACGCACAAAATGGAAAGGAAACATGCGGGGATTATCATTCTAATTATTGGCATCCATACTTACACACAAGAGCCTAGCTTAGTTGCACCACCTTGGGACCAATGAGCCTGATCAGCCATAGAAGGTCAGCACCTCGGATCACTTCGACTCTTCCTGATGCATCTGCGAAGACGTAAGGCGTGATGGCAACACTTTGTACAATGCTGAGCCTTTTAGCAAGCAACAATTGGATGCTATTACCATAATCAACATGACGAATGAAAGTGACACCATTAATGTGCAGCACATCATCAACTAAGATAGTTTCCTTAGATTGAGATAACTTCTTGAAAATTAGCAGCAAAGGTAGGGCAGGGAGGCTTTTCACCCGGTCTCCAAAGCACTTTGGACAATATCAAAAGTGATCTTCATATGGACAGGAGGTTGGATTGGGATTGGTGGTGTCTGGATTCACAAAGTGCACTGGGAGCACTCGCAGACGGGCGGCAATCTTGTAGGCAAGCCTTCGCCTCTTTGCTTCAGGAGGATTTAGGGGTGAGAGTCGTGGTTGCAAGTTGGAGGTTGAAGTTGGTTGCTCAATAGTCTTTTTCTTGCCTGTAGTGGTCATGTAATCCCTTATTATTGAGATTAAGCCAAATGTTACCTTACGCTTGAGCACGCGCTGCGGCCTTGGGCCACTTAGGTGTAGAGGTGATCTTCCTCCTCTTAGTCGGCTCCTCAGGAAAGAGAGGTCTGGTGATGCTTTATCCTCCCTTAATGTGTGTCAGAGTACCTTCGTGTATGTTGATGTAGAGTATTTCAAGCTCGTGTGCGTTGGAGGTTTCTGGAGCACTCATAGTGATAGCCGTTTTTCAGCTCTTTGTAATTGCCACAGTGAGTTACCTCACCCTACCAAAATCACCCAAACACTGTGGCTATCCCTACCATTTCACTGTACATAGGCGTGCGTGAGTCACGGGACTTTTCCCATATCTTCTTAAAAAACCCTCAATTAGCTAGTCATTGGGCTAGTTGAGCCAAAAATAAAATAAAATAAATAAATAAAATATAAGTATATTATGGCCCATGCATATGTAAATATTTCTTTATATATAGGGCCTAAATAAAAGATTTTTTCATAATTATTTTGGTATTTAATTAAATATTTCTACCTAGGTGTGTGTTATTTATGCTCTGTACATTGCCTCACCATTACCACAATTTTTTCTTCCCATTTTTCATACTCTTTATTCCATATAGAAATATTTTCATGTAAGCTTCTCTTATATTTGGTGTAACTCCACCCCAACAAAAATCCAAAAAAACTAGTTTTATTTATGTGTATATTTTTTTCACTATTTTGATTTTTCCCTTCCTACATCTATTTTGTTTTTTTTCTAAAAAATTAGAACACCAAAAATATTTATCTTTTTATGGTAGCCTCATAGAGAGAGATTTATTTTGACCCCTTTATATTTTTTCCACTTATATTAGTTATATTTGACATGTACATATTTTTTAGACCCCTCAATATTTGATTTTCTTAGTTGTACTATTCACTTATATCCTAATCTCAACAATATCTTCAATTATAGACCTACCAAATAAGGTCAAGGGTAGGTGGCATGCATACATGCACTATGGAGGGCTCACTCTTGGAGGTATTCAAAAGAATCATCCAAAGAAGGACCCCACAAGGACCTTTGCAGTGGAAAAAAACGATCGGTTTTGCTGAATTTTTAAAGTTCACTTGCTCTCCGAATTTGAAAAGGTAATACAAACAAAAGTTGTAGCTCGTGGGCTGAACTTTTGTCTCAAATTTTTTCATATTTTTTTGAGCTATGATTTTTTTAGTGGACCCCAGTTTTCCCATGCTATGCAGCCACACTCTCTCTTCCACTTTATCATTTTCCTCTTTCACATACACTTCTCCACTCATCATCCCCATCTCTCTCACCACTCCTCTCTGCACACTACTCACCTTCTCCTCAACCTTGAAGAATAAGAGAAACCATGGTGAACTCATACCTCCCACACACAATTCCATTCCAAAATTGACCACCTAGTCTCATTTTTCCTCCTCCAAATTACCCATATCTATCAAAAAACCACAAAATTCAGCCTCTTCTCTTAAAAGACAGCATCATGGTGGTTGATTACTCAGCTTCAATTATCTTGTCTCTCAAGGAAGGTCAAGAGTGGAGAAAAAATGTACCGTCAAAGCTAGTGGACCGTCAACAGGCGTCAAAATCGGCCCTACTCAAGACACTTGGAGCATCAACCTTGTAAGAAAGCCACCTTTTCTTACCTCTTAAGAGTTTTTTTCTTCCTTATTTGTATCCTACATGGATACTCCCATTGTAAATATCCAATTCCATTTGTAAATTAATACTAACTCTACTAACACTAACCCACTATGAAAAGTCCTATCACCTCCATTTCTCTCCTCTCTCTTTCCTCACCAACTTCTTGATAATTCCAAGCAAAAGAAATTAGATAAATTGCTGAAAATCTAACCCAACCATGGTTAGAGGAGTAACCCTAGCCTTCAAAATTGCTATAAAAGGAGGATGTAGCTAGCACAAAGGGGGAGCCATAAGCAAGAGCACTATGCTATAGCTTGAGAAGCCAAGCTCAACCTCTCTAGAAGGAGCTCTTGAGTGGAAGCTCATTGTCTTATGCATGTGCATGTGTTGTAATAGGGGATTAGCAAGGGAACTCTATGCCATTGTAAGAGAGAGAGTGATCATTCAGTTGAGAGTAGGAAATCTATCATTTCTCCTACTAGTGTAAGCCCAACATTTGCTGAATCGAGGAGGGTGGATTTGGACTAAGCTTGGATACTTTGTCTCCCTTCCAACGTGAAGTAATGGACAACAATGATGCGTAAGTGTCTTGGTGTTTTTTTGGTTAAGTTCTTGATAGCTTGTCTCTGGTGTTGTCATTAATCTAGCCATAAATCCCACATACTGTAAGAGGGCGACAGGGTGGAGAGGACTCCCCTGGCCTTAAGACAGTGATTGGGGTGGCTTTTCTTGTGATGTGTTGTGGTGAAATTTACGCAAGCTATGATACTAATCTCACTTTGATTTGTCATGACAGATTTGTAAGAAGGTATTAATGCAACAAGCACCCCCTCCCCCTTTCTCTCTCTTTCTTACATATATATATTTATGTTTGCTTGATCATTAACGATACACTTCAAAGCAGCCCGAGCACCATCTCTCTCTCTCTCTCTCTCTCTCTCTCTCTCTCTCTCTCTCTCTCTCTCTCTACGCGTCCTAGTTCGCATCCAAAACTAGGTGGTGCCCCAAATTTGTGTAGGGTTAGGTTGCGGGTTTGTGTGTGTGTTTGTTGTTTTTCCAACCCCAACCCAATTGAGCAGCACGGGAGCCTTGAAGGGTGTCTAGAGGTTGCTCTTCTTGTTGCCCGCCCCGGACCGCCTCAATAGGTTGAGAGGAGAGGTATATCAAGCTCTTCTTCTCACTCTCCTTCGTTGGCGACGATCACGAACAAGGCATGTAGAAGAACTTACTTCTTGAATTTCAATGACACTACAACCTGGTAAAAAGACCTCGATGAAAGCTTTTAAGACCTCTAAAGCCTCCTCCTCTTCTGTTCTCCAATTTGCAAACTCCTCACGCCATTCGTCCATGTTGTAGATTGCACATCTTCATTGCTTGTGGACTGAAGGTCTGTGTAGCCCTCCTTCGTGGGGGCACCAAAATGATAGCGGGAAAAAGAGCAGTGCAATCGGGTGGCCTCTGTACTCATGCACACTCCACAAACCACGCCTCATGTAAACAAGCAAAGAACAAAACAAAGGGGGCACCACCCTAAATTAAGAGGTTTAGGGACCTCACACATAGTGCACATAGGCAAGTGAGACTTCTGGCATTATGATGGCATCAAAACATATGGCAAAACACATAGAAATGAAGCTTAGGGACCTTATGTAGCATATATATACACAAGAAATTAGCTTACCAATACAATGGCATCTGATCATACATAACAAGGATATAGAGAAGCAAGCCAAGGATGGCATAATCCCTTGTCAAAAACAATCAACCCAGCAAGTAGGTATAATCCTACTTGCAACACATCAATACCTTAGAGAATGATGGCGAGGATGGTGGCCATGGAGCATGAGAGAAGACTCCTTATTTCGGTTTTGGGGCTAGTAATGTAGCATACTAGAGGGAGAGAGAGAGAGGGAGAGAGAGTAGAGCTCCATCCATAGCTCCTCGTTGTGAGCAATGTCGTCATAGCTTCATTGCGTGTTGAAGGGGGTGAAGTGTTGTTTTGAGTGAGAGAAGGCCTCCTTATATAGGTTTGTGAGAGGGTTTAGGATTAGGGATAAACATGCTTAAATCCGCTGATTGGGGTTACTTTTTGCTTAGGGTGGTTAACAGATTGAGGTCACCTGATATGTCACCATCAAGATATTCTCTAGAGTGATGTGAGAGGGGAGGGTAAATGCTGATTTTTCTGATTGTGACACATGGGGATAACGCCTTGACCAGCATTTAAGAGCAGGTAGGTGGCTGTTGAAACTCCAGGTTCTGCACATGTCAGGGGGGGACCTGCTGGGTCCTCCTGAATATCAAATTCTCAAAAATTCCTCAACCATTGCTTCTTTTGACATGTGTTCTTTGAAAAAATCAGCATGTCTCTTTTCAACTCAAAAGTCTTTATCCCTGTTGACTCACCTTTACCATAAGATTTTTCCCTTTTCTCCTCCTGTAACTGCATTGTTGATGCCCAATCACTGCTTCTAGTAACAGTGAATTGTTACCTACCAAATACTTATGGTGCAGTAAAAAATATTTACCATGGGTAAAAAAAGTTACTGTAGGTAAAAAATGATTTGTATTTACCATTAGGTGAAAAATATTTACTGTAGGTAAAAAATATTTACTGTGGTAAAAAATATTTAGTGTATGTAAAAAAGTGAAAACGGAGTATGCTGTGCTGTGAGTCCACACGAACATCCTCGTGTAAATTTCACTAGAAATTCACACCTAGAATGAGCTATTCTGTAAGATATAGGTTGTAGGCATGCATAAGAGCTCGTTCCCACGTATCTTCTGTCCATGGCACTTTTTACTCTTTGGTGCTTGTGAAGTAGATTTTTCTTCTCTTTCGAGATCCCTTGGACTAGAGTATCCTCATCTCCCCAACAACTGACTGTGCCTTTATTGCATCTTCAGAAGGGGTCCTAAAAACCATGCATCAGAAAGTAGGGTCGATCTTGAGGTATTGTGGTGCAATTCGGTAGATTGCCTTGTCATGTGGTCTCTTCATGTTGGGTCAACAACACAACATAACTCAACAAAGCCTTATTCTCTGAGAGTTACGAAACGTTGTGTTGATTATGGTTAGAAACATCATTTGTAATAACTAGGTAGTCTATTTGTAGAAGCCGGGGTGCAATGGCACTCCTAGATTGTAAATACCAAGCCATCTGACCCCTCAAACTCTATTTTAGGTTTAACCTAAGGTGACCTTAATATATAAGGTACCTAGGTCATTTTGTAAAGAGAACTTTAATCATAATCATAAATTTGAAGGTGCGGTCGACTATGTTTGAGAGAGGAAGAGAGAGAGCGTGAGCTTCATCCTGGTGCTACTCCCCACTCATTCATCACATTGGAGATCCGACTACACCATTGCATAGCCTCGGCAAGAGCTACGCGACAACGCCAAGCGTTCCTCATGGAATGGAGCACATGTGCTTGGACATCTACTAGCTACTTGTGGCCGTAAGTATATCAAATGATGTCTGTTCTCTACATGCAAGTAGTCATTAGAATTGTGGCGACATTAGCTACACATAAATACTCATAAGCTACACATAGGTACTCATAGATTTTAGTTTTGGGCACTTTCAGATTTTGGCTCTGTCTTTATACACGCATTTTCCACATATGGGTTTAGAGCTAGGGTTTTGAGTGTAGGGGCTTAGGGATAGGTGTACCCTAGTGAGGGGATGGTGTTCCTTGAGTTTCATATGATTCTGGTATGGTTTAGTGAGTTTCCTTCCGTTTGTGTGTATGTGGGTTGAGTGGTGTAGTTGAGAGTAGTGAGACTCTAGATTGTGGTTTAGTTGGCCTTCCAGAGTGTTGTATGTGTAGGATGGTCTCAGCCTGACAAGCTAACAAGATCTCCTCGTGTGCCCATCGTGTCATCTGTGTCCTCGATTGACATTATGTTGATCTAGGTTGTGTTGCATGCACTTTATAGGTGGTGTGATTCGCTCCCGCAACATTGGCGTCGTTGTCACGGGATACAAGGACTTAGGTAGGTATTCTTACTAACACTTGTGTGATGGTTGCTTGCTTTAGTTTTGGCTTAAAAAAGCATTTATTTAAGTGGATCCGAAAGAGGTTATTCTGAGATCAAGTGGATAGCCAAGAAACGTGTGTCTTGTTGAGGGTCTGCGCGACTAGGTAGATTTAGTTAGGATTTGTAGATTAGAGTAGTTGTTGTGGTGATTGAGTGGTTTGTGAGGTGATAAAATCGTTTTCTGGTCCGCGTGTGGCATTGAAGCAGTTTTCTACTCATAGATGCAAAACCCCATATGATTTGTAGGAGTAGCTTTAGGTAAGTGATCTGATTTTGATCTAGAGCTATTCATCATTGATCTATTTGCTAAGTGCTTGTTTGCATTTGAAAATTACAAAAAAGGTTGCTTTTGAAGGTAAAAGCGCAATTAACAGCTTTTTGTTGATATTTTTTCATGACTGATTGATGTTGAGCATATAAGAGAGCATGTGCAAGGGTTCTGTGTACAAAAACTGTAAATCTATTAAATTGAACATTATATGCGTATAAGGTCTCAAGGGGCATCTGAAGACCAAATTTGAAAAAAATTGTCTGCACTAGTGTGTTCAAAAGGGGGGTTTTACCTCAAGTATAGATGGAAACTAGAGTTTTGACCAACTCTAGACACCCAAAAGACAAAAGACGGAGTGTCTAAAACACAAAAAAGAGAAACTTGAGATTCTGAGCACATTTTTGCATGAAACTTGGAACAAGTGCTTAAAAACCAATGCCAGAGACTTGGAAATGCTTGTGGATGAATTTTGTCCAAAAATTCATCAGCAAACATAATACGTGTATGATATTTGAGGGTGATTCTGGTAGCAATTTTGAACTTTTGACATTTACCCATCTTCTGCATGTTGTGCTGAGCACATACACCAAATTTCATTTTAGTTTGGTTTATAGATTGAGAGTTAAGGAGATTTTACTCTTTCAAGGGGTTTCCTTGTCAAAAGTGATGATTTTGTGCATTTTTGACATCCAAAATTTGTTGTGAGTACATATTCTTGTTCTGCACACTAAGGGGAACCTACGGTAGAAACTGAACTAAGATCTGAGCAAAAGACATTATACGCGTATAATGTCTTAGAGGCCAGATCTGGAGTCAAAAGTTACATCTGAGTGCACCCTTGTGATCTACAACATTTAGGAAGTATATAGGCCAAATTTGACGCAATTTTGAGCTTGCAAAGACCATAAGACGCATCGAAGCAAGTGAATTCTTGTATTGCCCATAACTTGCTCAAAAAGTATCAAACTTCAATTTTGAAACTTGCTCTGAGTTGCCAATGTAGTGAGGAACCTTTGGAGTGAAATTCACTTCAAACTGACTAGCTAGACATCTTACGCATATGATGCATATAGGGCATTTTTAGAGGCAAAAATTGAGATCTGAGCATACTAGGGTGTTAAGCACCACAAGACAAGCTCACATACCAAATTTTGTCAAAACCTGAGCACATAGAATTTATATGTGTATGATGTCTCAAGGCCCGATCTGAAAGTCAAATTTCACTTTTGACCACATAGGGGGTTGGTAAATGAGGTGTTAAGATTTCTTGAAAAATTTCAACTCATTTGGACTCATGCTTTTGCCTGTAAAGAGATTTTTGCAGATACAAGAAGGTGAAGGTGAAAAAGTGGTGATTTTGAGCAATCTTTGTTACCATATACATGTGGTAGTGATGTGTGTGAACACACTAGGACCGCCAAGACATTTTTTCCCTCTTTAGGAGGTTTTTTCCCCCGAGCATTGTATATACGCCCATCACTCTAGGGCTATCTATCTTTCCATTGCACACTAAGTAACACACTCTCTTTTGTGTGCCTTGAGTTTCCTTCGTCTTCTCCAAGTTGTGTGCGTTTCTCTGCGACCCTAATTCCAACAATTGGTATCAGAGCACCCGGGCTTAGTCGCCAGCTGCTCCAACACACGCCTGCTCACTTTCTCCGATTTTAGTGAGCTTTGGCGAGCGTTCTCAGGTCGACAAATATTTCGGGAGAGCTCATTTCAATCTCCGTTTCCACTACAGACAGGTCTGCACAGGAAATTTTGTCATTTTGTGTAGAATTTCTGTCAGTGCAGTTTTTTGCATAATAGGTGCCTTACAATCTTCTATGGTTTGTGCTATATAGCAGGTGTTGTTCCCACTCCGTTTCTCCTATTTTTGGGCAGTTTTCACATCAGGTGCAACATTTACCATGGCTGACAACAATAACACAGATGTGTTCAAGATGTTTGCTGCTGAGGACAGGTTGGATGGGGACAATTACCCTATGTGGACTTATATGATGCAACACGTTCTTGTGTCAAAGGGCGTCTGGATATTGTGCAGGGCATTGATGTACGTCCTAGTTCTGAGTATGTAGGCGATGTTGAGGATGTTGTAGGTCTTGCTGCAAGGATTGCTGCTGTTAGAGTTGTTTTGCCTACGGTAGAACAAGCTCGTTGGGATGTTAAGGATGCGCAGGCTCATGCATTGATTGCATTGTCTGTGAAGCGCACCATTGTTCCTCACATGCGTTCAGCAAAATCTGCAAAACAGGCTTGGGATATTCTGGCTGGTCTTTATGCAAGTCGCAATGAGGCTAAAATTGCTTTGCTGCGTAAAGAGCTGGAGTCAAAGATTATGCATGAGGAAGATTATATGGACACTTTCTTTGCTAGTGTCAAGGATATTAATGAGCAACTTATTTCTGCAGGTGAAGTCATTTCAGACAGTTCCCTTGTGCAGACTGTTCTTGATGCCTTACCAGACTTTTGCTAGTACTTGGAGACTTATGACCCAAGGAAATCCTGACGTTGTCAAGTTTGATGCATTATGCACATTGCTGTTGCAAGAGTCACTTTCCAGAGAAAACAGGACTAGGCAGCGTGCTATTGAACAGGCTTTTATTGCTTCTCAAAGAAAGGGTGGTAACATCAATGCAACCACTTCTTATGGTTCTTCTGCGAGTGGAAAAAATTATGTTCCTAATGCTTCTGCTGGCAGCAATTCGTCTTGAAATTCTTCTGATAAGGGCAAAAAGAAGATGCGTTTCCATTATTGTAAAGCTAATGATCACTTGATCAAGTTGTGTCCTAAGTTGAAGACCAAAGAGGCTAAGAAGAAAGAGGGTGGTTCCACTGCAAATGCTGGTTCCACTACAAATGCAGCCATTGTTGAGTCTTCTGTAAAAGAAGACTGTAATGCTGATGTTGATGTAGAATGGTCTTTTAGCACATAGTGCACTTACAATCCTGTTGTCCATGATGCATGCTTGTCAGCTGTGCTGCAGATTCACATGAGTGGTATTTCGACAGTGGTGCTACAAAGCACATTACCTCACATCGTGAATTGTTTACCTCTCTTGAGTCTATCCCTCATGGGAATTCAGTCACTTGTCCCAACAATGCCTCTTATCCGGTTCAGGGAGTTGGAAAGATTGTGCTTACTGCTGCAAATGGCTATTCCTTCACAGTTGTTGATGCACTTTATGTACCTGGGATCAAGAAGAATCTCTTGTCTATATCCGCACTTGCTAGACTTAGACTTGTAGTCAAATTTGTGGATGCCAGATGTACAGTTCATGATCTCAGTTTTGGTGATGAAATTGTTGCATCTGGCCTTTTGTGCCATGGGTTATATAAGCTCACTTTGTATGACAAGTGTGGGAAAAATTTTTCAAATGCTGTTGCAGATTCAAGGGCTATTTCAGATGCAAAACTTTGGCATGCACGTTTTGGTCATCTGAATTTTGCCAGTTTGTTGCGTTTGCAAAAATCTGATATGGTTGCTTCTTTGCCGCCTCTTGAAGCACCTGTCAAACATGTTTGTGAAGGTTGTATTTTAGGTAAGATGCAGCATTCTAAGTTTCCAAAGGATGGTTTAGTTCGGGCCACATGCAGGTTGCAGCTTGTGCATAGTGATGTTTGTGGGCCCATGCAAACTCCGTCCTTGGGAAATTACCTTTACTTTGTGACTTTTATTGATGATTACTCCAGGCATGCATGGGTATTTTCGCTTAAAGCAAAGTCCAAAGTTTTTATATGCTTCAAACAATTTCTGGCTATGGCTGAAAATGTCTCGAAATGTACTATGGGCACCCTCCGTTTTGATCGAGGGGGGGAGTATACGTCTCATGAATTTAATGCATTTCTGGCTGGTCGTGGGATAAAACACTATTTTACAATGCCGTATACACCTCAGCAAAATGGTGTTGCTGAGAGAAAAAACACGTCACTGCTGATGGAAATGGCACGATGTATGGTCAAAAGTCAAGCTTTGTCGCATTCTTTTTGGCTTGAGGCCATCATGTGTGCCACTTATGTACTAAACAGGTGTCCTACAAAATATTTTCAGTCTATTACTCCATATGGAGCATGGCATGATATAAAGCCTTCTATTGAGCACATGTGTGTTTTTGGCAATTTGGCATATGCTTTGGTGCCACAAGTGCAGCGAAGAAAATTGGATGATAAGGCTGTTAAATGTATTTTTGTTGGTTATAGTTTTGAAAGCAAAGTTTACAGGTTGTATCATCCACAAACAAAACGTATTCTAGTTTCACGGGATGTAGTGTTTGTGGAAGATTCTGTTCAGCCCTTGCTGTCATGTACTAGAGACAGTAATGTAAGCTCACATCATATTTATGACACTTTGTTGCCTCTTTTCAGTGGTGGAAAAATGAATGTAAGATCCAACGAGGCAAATGTACAGCCTATGGAGGTTTCTAAAAATGTTACAGATCAGCCTATTACTCATGCAGATGTACATGATGTACTTGATGAGGAAAGGGCTGAAAATGAGCAGGCTAGAGGTATGCCAAAATGGCTGGTGCACACTTTGCATGACGATAAATTGGATACACCTTTGTCTAGTCGAACTCGTTCAGGCTCTCACGATGCATCTTATGCATCAGATTGTTATGCTTTGGCTATGTCTAGCTTACATGATGTTGAGGAGCCTCTGTCTTTTGATGAAGCACAAAATTCAAAACATTGGATGGCTACCATGAAATCAGAATATGATGCACTTATAGAAAATGACACATGGACTTTATGTGATTTTCCTCCTGCATTGGTACGAAGTGGGTTCACAAGTTGAAACACAAACCGGATGGTGAGATCGATCGCCATAAGGCTCGACTTGTTGCAAAGGGTTATGCACAGCAAAAAGGCATAGATTATGAAGAGACTTTTGCTCCCACTTTTCGTATGACTAGTGTACGTTTTCTATGTGCATTGGCAGCTCATTTTGGTTGGGATGTACATCAATCAGACACTGTTACTGCTTTCTTGAATGGTGACATATTTGAGGAAGTTTATGTAATGCAGCCTCGCGGTTTTGTCATAAAAGGACAAGAGGACAAAGTGTGCAGATGTAAGAAGGCTTTGTATGGGCTGAAGCAATCTCCTCGTGCTTGGTATGAGAAAGATGACACTCATTTGGTTAAACGAGGCTTTGGTAATAGTCCAACAAAAAGCACATTGTATGTAAAGCGTGAGGGTGATGTACTTCTCCTTGTGGTTCTTTATGTCTATGATTTGCTGCTCACTGGACCAAATGAGAGACATATTGCTGAATTTAAGGCTGATTTGAATGCTACTTTCAAGATGAAAGATTTGGGGCTGTTGCATCATTACTTGGGTATACAATTTAAGCAGTGTGATGGTGGTATTGCCTTGTGTCAGAAAAGTTACCTAGAGACATTGCTATGTAAGTTTGGACTTGAGGATTGCAAACCTATCGCCACTCCCATGGAAACAGGTTTAAAGTTGAGTCTACATGACGCTGAAAATCCTGCTGATGTCACTCTTTACCAAACTCCTCTTGGCTGCCTCATTTATGTATGCAACACAAAGCCAGACATTCAGTTTGCAGTCTCATAGGTCAACAGATTTATGCATAGCCCAAGGTCTAACCATTGGTAGGCTGTCAAGAGTATTTTCCGCTACCTTAGTGGCAGTTTACATCTTGACTTGTTTTGTCCCAAGGGGGGATCATTGCCGCTAGACTTACATGCTTTTTCGGACTCAGATTGGCTGGTTGTTTTGACACACGAGTGTCCACAAGTGGTTTTTGTTTCATGCTTGGCAGTTCATGTATATCATGGTTGAGCAAGAATCAACCTATTGTGGCCACTTCAAGTTGTGAAGCTGAGTACAGGGCAATCTTCACAGCTACGGTTGAGTGTGCATGGCTCAGACGCCTTATGGCTGATTTGGGTGTTGGACAGGACACTGCCAACACTATCTACACTGATAGTCAGAGCGCATTGGTAGCTGCAAGGAACCTAGTTTTTCGTGCTCGCACAAAGCACATTGAGGTGCATTACCACTATGTCAGGGAGAGGCTCTCAGTAGTAGAGATTAGCTTGGCTTATGTGCCAACACAGGACAACCTTGCAGATCTTTTCACAAAGGCATTGTATCGTGAGAAGATTGAAGCTTTCCGCAAATCTTTGGGCTTACTCCCCTTTGTGGACTGATCATGTCCTCAGGGCATGGCACTTCCCTTTACTCATGTGCTAGCTCTCGTTCACCGCATCACTCCAGGGGGGATTTGTTACTATATACATGTGGTAGTGATGTGTGTGAACACATCACTACCACATGTATATGAACACAAATGTCCCGGCGATCCTAGTGTGAACACACTAGAACCGCCGGGACATTTTTTCCCTCTTTAGGAGGTTTTTTCCCCCGAGCATTGTATATACGCCCATCACTCTAGGGCTATCTATATTTCCATTGCACACTAAGTAACACACTCTCTATTGTGTGCCTTGAGCTTCCTTTGTCTTCTCCAAGTTGTGTGCGTTTCTTTGTAACCCTAATTCCAACAATTTTGACATCCAAATTTACTGTAATCACATAATCTTGTTGTATGCATCAAGAAGTACCTTGGGTAGAAATCTAAGTGAACTTTGAGCCAAAAGACATCATACTCGTATGATGTCTTATTGGCCAAATTTGGGTCAAAATGGACATTTGAGTATACCCTAGTGTCCTAGAGCATAAAAGAAGTCCCCATCCAAAATTTCATTGAATTTGGAGCTCATTTGAGCTTGTAAAGGCCAAAAGACAGATCTAAACAGATTCATGTTGGTATTGATCATATCTTGCCCAAAAAATGTCCAAATTGAATTCTGAAAGTTGTCGAGAGTTGCCCAAATGATAAAGATCCTCTAGACTAAAAATCACTTGATTTCGTCACAATAGAAATCATACGTGTATGATGTCTCTAGCCCTAATTTGGAGGTGAAAACTCACATTGAGATTTTGGAAGTGCCTAGTGACCAAGTTTCAACAAATTTGGGTCATATTTGGTCAAGATACAAGCAAAAATCCTTGATCCTGAAACTGTTTGAGTGTTGTTTCAAGTGCAGTTCACCAAAATTGCTCTAACTTTTGATAGACAACTCCAAATTGAGTCAGGTATAGCCAGGATAAAAGCTTACGGGCAATAGGACCAGTATCCAAGGGTCAAAAGACCACCCATACTTGAATTTTAGGGACCTGACAAAGAGCCAAAGGTGCTTATTAAGGACTATCTTGAGAGTATTGAGTGGGCCTGACATTAAGAAAGCTAAGATCATCAGGATGGAAAGCCAATCTATGGATCCTTTTGTAGATATGACCAGAGGTATGCCAAGCCAAGCAAGAACTGCTGAAATGACAATCTATCCACATTTTGACACAAGCCCAACTACATTGCCACCATCATTGTACCTAGATGCAACCATAGGACATGAATTTTATAGAGGTGGATATTTGGTCAATGAAGGACCACTGATACCTCCACCAAACATGAGAATTCCAAAAAGGGAGCCACCTGGATTCCCTTCTAGAGCGATAACGAGAGATGAAGTGATCACATAGATTTCAGACATGCGTCCTCAAGTGAATCTATCTAAAGGACCATATTTAACATCACCATCTCCTATAACTTACTCCTATCCAAATCAGAGCACAACCTTGAGAAGATATGATACTGAGAGTTAGAGTGACACATATTCTCAGAGGAGTGATTCACCAAGAACCCAACCCTACCTTCTTTGGTCTATGCATTGATCATTAGGAGCAAATGGTACCTGACTTTATGCAAGAAGAAGGCAATGAAGAGGTCACTATTTGCAATGTGGTAATCATGCTTTTTTTGTATGCAAAAGATGTAGTGCTTCTAGCACACACTTTAGAAGATGCACAAAAGCTTATGGTTGTCCTTGAAAACTTTTTCTTGCATAGTGGACTGATTGTGGAATGAATCCAAAACAAAGGTTATGCTTGTGAAAACCAACCATAAGGAGAAGCCATGCATTGTGTACAACAATGAGACACTTGAAGTTGTTGAGAGCTTTAAGTGCCTTGGCCTTGAGGTTCCATCAATTCACAAGTGGCATGAATGTGCTATGTGTTTTTTGGAAGCGAGAAAGAAAGCATATTATGCATTTGAGAACATGTGCCATGAAGGTAACATCAAGTGCTGGGTTCTCAAGAAGTACCTTTTTGATGCATTGGTGACACCGGTTCTTCTTTATGGAGTTGAAGTGTGGGGTGGGAGCATCTCAAAGTCTACTTGGAAAGAGTTTGAGAATGTCCAAAAGAGTTTTCCTACAGACTTTCTCCAAGTTAAGACACAAACACCATATATGCTCCTACTTCTTGAGTCAGGATCTCTTCCAATTGAGATTATGGACATGGAAAGGTTGTGGAGTACATGATTAAGATGCATCAAAACCCCTCACATTGACTTCCTACAATTGCATGGAAAGCAAGCAAAAAAGTGCAAAAGACGCATAAAAGCAAGATCTTGAGCATGATATGGATGCAAGACATAAAGAAGTGGTTTAAGAGATGGGATGTATTAGAATTGCTACATGATGCTTCAATTGACTCCCAAGTGAATGAAGCTCTTTTTCAATGTCAATGTATTACGGCTTGGGAGAAATCTAGTGGGTCACGCTTCATAAACTATACCATCCATAGTGCCCCCAACTACAAAACTATGTTCTTTCCCGAAAGAGGAAACTGTACTCACACTTACATGCTCGAGCCTATCCCCTTGTCTCGGCGATATGCACTATCGCAGCCATTCGGCTTAGCTCCCATTCCCTTCGATGTGAGACATGGCGTTGGGGTAATGGAGAAGAGTCAAATCAAATGTGCACATTATGCTCATTGCAAGTTTCTGAGTACCATACACTACTTGAGTGCTCAGCTCTGGGTCACATCCGATATTGCTTCTCTTACATTTTCAGTATGATGATTTAGACCTACACACTTTCCTCTCCCAGTCACAATGTGGGCTCTCCATTGGGACTCTCATCACCACAATTTTGGAGCATCGAGAGTCACTCATCATCCATACACATACTAAATCACATGTAACTTTGGTCTCATAGGTCATATTTGACCTCCGAGGACGATAATAAAATCTCTCTCTCTCTCTCTCTCTCTCTCTCTCTCTCTCTCTCTCTCTCTCTCTCTCTCTCTCTCTCTCTCTCTCTCTGTCTTTCTCTCTTACAATTCTTTTATCTAATGTTTATTTTTCTCTTTTAAATTATGCATCCTTTAAATATGACATTTTTAAAACTCTAATATAACACTAACTTCACATTAAACATACACTAGTTGACACCTAATCTACTAATTGTTAATTTTTTAAAGCACATGTGATTTTTTCTTGTTGACCTTGCACTAAACGTACACATGCAATGGAAGACTTGTTTCTATTGAGTGCCTAAATGCCTCTTTACGATGGTGCCTAGTACACAGCGCTTTGAGCATCGGTGAAGGTCCTCAACTTGCAAGAAAATATTGGTTGGAAAAAAACAAGTGTAGATGCACTTCTTGGGTAAGTCCTCTTTATGCATTTTTGCAAATTTTAAATTCTTGTATTCTCTCCATTGCATTTGTACATACTAATTTTTTGTTTTATTGTAGTTTGATGGGCAAAAGGCTTCCTAAAGATCACCACTTGCCTCCGGATCGTCAATAAGCGAGGTCGTATGTCACCTCACTTGGCATGGAGCATGAGCGCATCCATACGTGCGTCAATGATTGCATATTATACCACATGACATGCTAATTCATGTCCCGTGTCACAAAATCTAATATTTAACCAACCCAAATGGTTTTCTCAAATTAAATTGATCATTTAATGTAGGAAACGGGAACAAGGTTAGAATATAGACATGTGCTTACAGATCTATCTCAACACGTGGCCAAGGTTAAAAGGGTCCAAATGAGCGATGATTTGTCAAAGAGAAAGTCTAGCTAATGGAGCTTAAATACCTTAGGGTTAGATTCATTAAAGACCTCCAATGGTAAGTGTTAAAAAGTCCTTTGACCTTAGGTAAGCTAGGGTTGTGCTTGAGATGGGAACCCGGCCCAAGCTTGAGTGCTTGTCGTGCTTGCTGACTAAGGTGCTTCAGGTGCTAAGGTGATCCATGACTAAGGTGCTTGATGTGTTCCACAAAGTCACAGAACATCCCTACACAAGGGGGGTGAGCCCTCATTGTAGGAGCTAGAGAGAGAACACACACACCCTCACACAAGTCAAGCCTTGCCTAATGAAGCAACAGAGAGTCACACATGTCAAGTTCCTCTCCATGATGCCCTCATAATGTGCCTAAAGACTATTGGTTGGCCTCTCAAGGGGTCCAGTAATAATTTACATAGGTTAATTAATTTTGTATGCATTTATTAAGTCCTCTCTCTCAAAGGGGAAAGGGGGACACTTGTCCCAAGACTAGCAGGCTTGCTTGATATGCACTCTACATGTGATTGGCTAGGATTGAAGGAGTCCAATAAGCTTCCATCATGAGCTAGAAGAGGGGGTCAACCAAGGAAGCCAAGGGCTAGCTTGGGGGGTATACTCTCTCTCTCTCTCTCTCTCTCTCTCTCTCTCTCTCACACACACACACACACACACACACACACACACACACACATATCTAGCTGACAATTCCTTGAATAACCCTCGGCTGACTTCTTCCCACTTTGGTAATCTCGCTCTCGCTCTCAGATGATCGGGTGCATGCTGGGATACTCCCTAGGTGTTTTTACAATCTCTGGCTATTGCAAGACGATGCTCCTCCTCCACTACATGCAGCTTGGATGCTTATGGCCTTCATTTTACATGCTCAAGAAACCCTCTTGGGGATAAAGAAATCATAGACCATTACACATTCTCAAATCACCTATTATATGGACTTAGTGGTGTAACAAACCCACTATATAGCAGGAATCACAAATATCCCCATCTAGGTGTCTCCATATACTTTCCCACCTAGGGTGTTTAATTCCCACAACATATATGCTCAAGAGTCCCCCTTGGATATAGAATGGTTGAAGACTCTTGAGTAGTCTCGCAGTCTCGTCTCTTACAACAGTCAAATACTATAGTCATAGCCCTTTTTAGGAGATTGGGCTCAAAGCTTATACTGATATCGATATATGAGCTCTTGTGGAGCGATTGATGCTCTATCAATTTTTTGATGAGCCCCATCATCCTTCCTACTACACACATCACCTATTGCTAAATCCACACTTAGAGTAAGATACGAATTTGGGTTATGTAACCTTTATTGTGTTTAGGCCTTTTGGTACTCTTCTCATCTCATCCTCCCGTGAGTCTTCTTGACTAAATTTAATTCTTACCTATCGTGGATATGTAAACAACTAGGTTATTATATGGCACCTACCAAAAATTTGGCGCATTAATACCCTTCTTTCGATCGTAAAGCTGATACATATATTCTTTCTTTCTCTCACTCTCTCTCTCTCTCTGTCTCTCTCTTTCTCTCACTCTATTTGTCCCATAGTTCTGATACTTGGGGGTCTACACAAGCGGAGTTCATTTCTCCTTCTTTAGCTACCGCTTGGAGCCACCTCTGCTTGATATTCCTCCTACGATCAGCCCTCAATATGATGACGTTTTTGATCACCACTCTCCCAAACACTATTGGCATTGTTTCAGTATGGGTTGTTGGTGAAGGAGCATGAAACACTTGAAGATGCACTGCCTCATGCACAATAGTGCCCTTTGCATGTTGTACATCTTCCCCTTACTGGGAATCCATACTCTGGCGCTCCCTCAAGATACGATAATGGTATACCGGCCTAGGAATTTGCCTGTTGTCAGGTTTTTACTATGTCCCTTTATGAATAAGGTAATGTTACTCATCTTCTCTATCTCTTTTCCTCTCTCTCTCTCTCTCTCTCTCTTACACACACACATACACACATGCAACCAATTACACATATACAATTACTCCTGTTGGATTAGTGACAGGGGGATTGGTGGAGCTTGTTCATTAATACATGATTGCGTGGATTCTCTTGATACTCTTCATTTACAGGCCTTATGCTAAGTAGAAAAACGGTGCTTTCTTACTCATGGTGGCTAGGTCTGAACGCTACTCTCATGCTCAACTATCTAGCAAAATACATCATATAAATCGCTTGCCTGCATATTCGACACACAATGGAGGAGGCTGCACACATACTCCTCACACATGCATAAGAAGACATATCAGGTAGGTGTGTATCACCTACTTAGAAATGCTATGTTAAATTGTAACTTTGATCATTTTTTGACAAATTGATTTAGTGCACAATAATTGAAAGGGAACCTAGATATAATGTATTTTTTTAGAAAACTACTGGGTTAGTTGCATCTCTGAGAAATCCTTTTGGACTATTGTGGGTGGTGAGACCTCATAAACTGTTTCTCAAATATAAAAGATATTATACCTTATTTTGCAGATAAACTAAACTGTAATTGTGCTCTTAAGAAATCTAGTTAAGAATGGGTTTTTGAAGTTCATGAAGATAATGGTATATACTCTAGTTGAATACATAAAAGAGGAACATGGAAACACAAATAGCATTTGCTATGAGGCTGTGCATATGGGTCCGATGTAATGTTTTATATGGTTGGATGTGGCTGACACTTACTGGGAAACTGGTTTTTGATCATACTTAATACCCACTATGGTTTGCAAGAAGTAACCCTCCCATGGAGGATCTCACTGTTTGATTGCATAAATTGAGCTAATGTTGTCCATGGACTGTGAATTCATACAAGAGGAACATTGCAGCACAAATGGCAATTGCTATGGTGCTATCCCATACTTTTTTGATATGGTTGCAAGATAGCTTATTATGTGGCTGGATGTGGTTGACACTTACTGTGAAATTACTTTATTTGCTCATCCTTGAAAACCACTACGTTTGGCAAACCATAAACCTCCCGTGGAGGGTCTCACCTGCGAGATGGCATAAACTGATTTTTTTCATAATTTTCTCTAAGTACAGGCAAGGTGCTGTCCGAGTTTTATTAGGCAAGTAATATTGGTTTTGTTTACTATGATTTTGGTTACTTTAATCCAAGTGGGTAATGCTTCTATCAAAAACACATTAAACTTGACTCAAGTGGTAGATAACCTACTCTACTTCCCACCATAAGCCCTCTAACCTTTTGTAGATTTGCTTGACTAACTCTCTAAATCTATGGCTTTTAAATAAAAAGCTACACATACAACTTTTACTTAAATTTATGACATGGTGATCGGGTTATTTCTCTCAGATATCTTGCATGGTGAATGAAGTTAAATAAGTTTAAAAATAATGCAGACTTCTTACGAGTACATGATTTTTTTAAGTTCTCAATTTTGTTTAAAAGCCTTAATCCTCTTATGAGGGTCTCCAAAGAGATGGCAATTACTGTAATTTTTAAACATTTTCTCCATAATACAAACAAGATGTCCGATTTTTTTTAAAAAAGGGGGATACTAATTGGTTTTATTGATACATTGGATGTAATTTGACTTTGATATATAGTTGAAAATAAATGATGGTCCATGGGGTAAGCTCTAAACTAATTTTGCAGGTGTGACATGGATAACAACTAGACCCAGTCTGGACACCTGTAGTACGTACAAGCATAGCCAGTTCTAACTGAATGCTTTTGTATGGATGCAGGTAATAGCTGGATCCTTTGCCAGGTAGATGTAGTGGAAGCTCATCCCGGATGGATATACAAAGATACAACATTAAGATATCAATGATCAAAGATCATTTTTAAAAATCTAATGACTGTATTATCCATTAGATATAGAATGATGTATTGGTGTATATGAAATGTTAATCGAGTTTTATGACATCTGGTTTTAAAATATGGTTATTTAATATATTATTTAGCACAATTTTCTAAGTATGGTTCAATTATGAAGGGATTTTCATACTTAAACACACACACACAAACACACTCTCTCATTGTGTGAAGTGCAAAGTGCAAGAGCTCCATCTCTTTCTCCAAGCTTGTTGAGAAGTTGAGAGCCTACACAAAACCTCTTGGCTATGGAATGCAAATCCAACCAAGAGCCATGCTTCAATGCTTAAGCTTGCTATCTTATTCATCTTCATTACTATGCTATTATGCTATGGTAAGCAAGAAGAGTGATGATAAGTGAGCTTGAAATATTTATTTCTCCTATGAATGTTTCTTTTTCCTCTTCCCTACCCGCATTCCCCGCTAGGGTGGATGAAAGAGAAACATAGTGCACATAAGTGAGTGTGTGTTGGCTAGATTATCACTCAAGCGAATTGGGCTCCAAGATCAATTAACTTGGACTCATAAACACGATCTTGAGTATTTGCTAAGCCATCACAAGCTCACCATAAACAAGGGACATGTAATGTAAAATAGACTTTTGTTTATGGGTGAAAGCGTGTTAACCTGTCACGCTTTTTGTGCTAGTTAGCAGTTTCAAGTTAGCACATCTTCGAAAAGTTGGGCGTCCGGTAAATTTTTTACAAATA
Source organism: Adiantum capillus-veneris (assembly GCF_014529385.1). NCBI lineage: Eukaryota > Viridiplantae > Streptophyta > Polypodiopsida > Polypodiales > Pteridaceae > Adiantum > Adiantum capillus-veneris. The sequence goes on along the minus strand of NC_140959.1, from coordinate 58,159,238 downwards.
ATATCAAAATTTGTCGGAAGTTGTACATTTGGATTCCTTGTTTCAAGTGCTTTCTATTGATATATCATATGTCATAGATCTTGGAGATGTAGCTCAAGTTATTGTACTAGTTAGCATATGTCAAAATTGTGCGAGTTAGCATTGTCCGGAACATGAAAAAGCATGACATGTTAACATGATTTCACCCTTATTCATTCATATATTGAGATTTAAGTAGCTCTACAGCCTTGCACCACTGCATGTGGAATAAATCCACCTTTCTCCTCCTTGACTCATACTCTTGTAGTCTAGGACAAAGCTCACACTTTACAGTCCTCCCCTTGAGGTTTGGACTCAGAAGAAAATGAAGAAAGTTCCATCTCTGGCACACTCCAAACCAGCAGCAAAAGAACATGTCCAATCTAGGAGACCATCCCCAATCCAAGAGACAAACTATCTCTAATCCAAAGATTCTCAAACACCTACCCTCGAACAGATGTATAAAACTGAGACCAAGCTAGTCCAAGCTATTTCCAAACAAATACAAATGAAAGGGAAAGGGAAAAAAAAACATAGAGAATGTTGTCATAGATTAGAAGGCTATTATTGACTTCTTCTTCATCTTCATCTTTGTCTTCAACTGCTTCATGGTCTTTGTCTTCTACTTTGTCCAGTTCTTCTTCCTCTGGTGCTTTGTCTTCATGTCGATGGTCTTTATGATCTTCAAATTTCATGTTTATGGGCTCCATACATGTGCTCAAGGCAAGTGAGTGAGAGGTAGGTCTTACCATATACATAATGTATAGGCAGTTTCTAAACTCGTACATGATTACAACAAGAAAATAATCTCCATAAATGCAGAACATGATATACATTGCAAAAGAACAAAATTTGATTAGTTGCAAAATTTATGTAGTTTAATTTTCAAAAGAGAGAGATAATGTCATAAAATATAATATCTAACCAACCCAAACAATTTTATATATTAAACTGATCATTTAATGTGGGAGAATAAACGGGAACAAGGGTTATGATATAGACATGTTCTTACAGATCTATCTCAACACAAAGCCAATATGGTAAAGGGGCCCAAATGAGAAATGGTCTATCAAAGAGCATAGCTAACCAATGGAGCTTAAAGACCTTAGGGTTAGCTTTATTGAAGACCTCCAAAGGTTAGTGCTAAAAGTCCTTTGACGTTAGGTAAGCTAGGGCTGTGCATGAGGTGGGAACCAAGCCCAAGCTTGAGGTGCTTGTCGTACATGATTGAGTGAGATGCTTGAGATTCTTGAAGTTCTTGATGATTGAGATTCTTGAGGTGCTAAGCATGTCACGCTTAAGATGCTAGAGTTGTACTTGAGGTGGGAAACTAGACCAAGCTTGAGGAGCTTAAAGGCCAAGATCTTGTGGTGAGAACTTGGCCCAAGGTTGAGGGGCTTGAGGTGTCACAAAATTCAATGCATATCCCTACAAGGAGGGGGCGATCCATACAAGTAGGGGGTCTGGTTGCTTGACCACTCTCTCTCCCAAAGGGCATCCCTTGCTCAAGAGGCAAGTAGGAAACATGTCAAGCCCCTAGGGGTCCAATGATATTTAAGTAGATTTAATTAATGTTTTTGCATTTATCAAGTCCTCTCTCTCAAAGGGGAAAGGGGGACACTTGTCCCAAGACCACCCTTGTTGCTTGTAATGCATCTTGCATGTGATTGGCTAGGCTTGCAAGGGTCCTATGAGCTTCAAGCATGAGCTACAAGGGGTGGTTGAACAAAGCAAGTAGGGGGCATGCTTGAGGGATATACTCTCCCTCACACACTCACACACACTCTTATTGTGTGGGAGCAAAGTGAAAGAGCTCCATCTCCTTCTCCAAGCTAGTAGAGAAGTTGAGAGCTTACACCAACACTCTTGGATATGGAATGAAAATCCAACCAAGAGCCATGCTTCAATGCTTAAGCTTGCCATCTTCTCCATCCTCATTACTATGCTATTATGTATGATAGCAAGAAGATTGATGATAAGTGAGGAACTAATTCTTTATTCTATGAAATGTTTCTTCATCCTCTTCCCTACCCTCATTCCCCGCTAGCTCTCTCCACCTTCGAAGGTGTTTGAGGCATTGGGACTAAGTCTTGGGATAGTTAATTATTTCTACAAAGTTTATGTTATGCTTGTGATGCATGAAGCTTTTCATCTTCATTGCATCACCTAGGTCACAAGGAACACAAAGATTGTATTGTACCAAGTCTCCCTTAATGAGAGAACCTATAATAAAATTTACAAATTCCTATTGGAGGGGGGACTACCGACTCCACATAAATCTGGTCCTCATGTTGTCATGTTTTGTAAACACTCTCTCTTGCAAAAGTATTGTTCATGCCAAGTTAACTAATTACCGTGTTTATGTTGGTACCATCAATTAAGTTCACCCACTATGCTCATAAAGTAAGCTCACAAAAGTGCTTTATCTAATTTCCTAATTCCGCTACTCTCAAAGTTCATAGGCCATTTCCATTACAGATAATTTCCTTTTGCAAATTTGCTCTTTGATGCCGCTTGATTCTCTGTAGTGCAACACTACTCTCGCTTGGTGTGCCTTTTGTTTGAAGCACCTCTTCGTGAGTAAAGTCACCCTTCACAAATTTGATATGTGGTTGTTTGAACTTCCTTTGAATGCTTGCCTGAAAAAGCTTTTCTCAATGCTTAGGTGTGTTTTTGGGTCAATACCGATCTTCGAGCGAGGCTTCCCGAGCGATCCTAGTTTCCGAGCAGGTCTTGGGAGTGGATACTTGGTGAAAGAACTAAAATTGGGAAATATCCTTAGACAACAATATGGTTTTTGACTCTTCTTGTCTATACAGTCATGGTATTGGAATGAGATTCAATTACCAAAATTTCTATTATGGGGATAAAATCTATAGTGTGAAGGTTTACAAGGCTCCCATGAACAGGTACCTAGTCACGGGAGAAGACTATATCTCATTCTTTGAGGAGACACTATTTCCAAAATATCAAGGAGACAGAAACATGGGACAAGGCAAACCTATTCACTTACTAATATCACTCACGACTACAAAAGTACCCTTCCTTCTATGTGATCTACCAAGATCCATGAACATAAGAGACAATGGGTTAAAAAACTACATACATACATACATACATACATATATACAAACTCCAATAACTACTACATATCTATCATAGTAATTCTACTTTATGAGCTACTAGAACACTATTCTAGAATAAATTTGTTTCCTTCACAGTGTCAAAACAAAAAGTAAAAACAATGATGGCAATATACTCCAAACTTCATAGCAAAATGTATGCTCTTTGATTTCATATTGCTATAGTTTTCGATCCATTAGATAGTAGCGAAAGAGGCAACTCCGCATCGATGTAAAATATACACCAAAAAGTCGTTATTTGCATCTCAAAAAGACCTAAGTGTAGTAAAAAAGACTCAGCTCACTTTAATGCTCACACCACATGATTGTCAAATTGTGACATTCCCGCGTCTGCCACTAAGAATCTAAAATATTTTGACTTTTGTGAGAGCTTCCTGGTGAATGAACTCCTAAGATGATGAATCCAATCCCAATATTTTCAAATACACATAGTACAAGTGCTTACATGGCATGTATGTCAAGCGCTTGCTTTCTCCTTTCAGAAATCCCTCACATCTGCAAACGAGGAAAGTTTCCCAGAGTCACTGAGTAGCTGACACCTAATGCTCACGAGCGTTCAGTACTTACGTAGAAAATATGAGACTCATTGCATAAAACAATGGCCTCATGTAGAAGGCGAAGACAATCTCAGTAGGCGGGAACTGTCTCTTGGAAGCCGAATAATGGAGTAGTCGGTAATTACCATGACAACTACCACAGTAACTGCTAGAAGGCTATAAATAGGATCCATTACATTGTAATTGGGCTTCTTGCTTCCTACTTCTTATTTGTGGATTTTCCCTTGGCATAGCTTTGGAGTATTTTTCTAGCTACAATCTCTTCTCCTGGAATCTTGTAATCATTACCTTCAAACCATTACACTTGTGCTGATTGTCCTGAACATGAATCTGAAACTGCACCCACTTTTCCAGTTGTCCACTTTGTCTCTCATTTCAGTTTGGCAATTCAGTTCAGATAGCCATTTCAGTCTGGTTCTGGTCTCTATTCTAGCGTCACTGAGTGAATTGACGCCTTACCAGTAGCTCTAAATTCTAACACTAGAATTAGCTATTTGAATAGATAATATCCAATTCCATTTTGGCGATTACAATGGGATGAGATGTTTCTCAATGACTAGAAAAATATTCTCCCAGTTAGGATTTTCAGCTGAAGAATGGCACCCAAAACCAGTTTTGGTCGGAAACCATCACACCGCGTTGACCCTACTCCTGTGGAATCCAAACGTGACTTTGATCCTAAGAAGGACCTGGTGACTGAGACTAAGGCTCATGAGGAGCACAGTGATACAGATGAGGCTAAGGACTCTCAGCACTCCAATCAGTCCAAAAGGAGAAGAGCTAAGAGGGAAGCCTGGGGGATTCACCATGAAAAACTTACCGCACCACGTAAGTGCAAGGGAGGGGGGTTTTTTTACAAGTTACATAAGCACATAAGTTAGGGGCACGCCCCCAATAATTATCTCCCAAGCTTAAAATAACAGAGGGGGTATCATATTTATTGGGGGGGGGGGGGGGGGGGGGGGGGGGGGGTGATAAAAGGAAAAAATGAGAGGAAGTTTTTGTGTTTCAAAATCATGGCTTCCCAAAAGATTCTCCCCTCGAACTTGTGAGTCAATAGCTACAAAGATACATGCAAGAACTAACACTGCTTTATATCAATTGCTTGTTTTGTGATTATAGTTCATTTGTTGAAGGATGAAATCTATAAAGATTTTGTATAGATGAAAATTTACATGGAGAAACTAACACAACTTTATAACCATGTCTTTTGAGTAATTTAGATGGGTCAAATTGGAAGAGTAGCTAGAGTACAGGCTGAACGGGCACATATTTTGAAATTCAAACTAAGAAACATTGAGGGTACATCTAGTTATCAACAAAAGTGATTCCTTAGTACGTTGCCAGCCACTATGCTACACGCTCTTTAACTAGTTTTACTCAGTTAGATCATGTGAGACCTAAAATTTATATGTAAGATAGGGGTACGGTAGTCTTTTGCATTGATTGTCATATAAGCGTAGAAAGGGGGGTCATATGCCCTAATATGAGTCGTATATAGGGGTTTTATCAAAGTTGTCTACTCGCAGGTGGCATCCCGTTTTGTATATAGAGTGAATCCCCCAGGGAGGGAAGTACGCAAGGCCAGGAGTTCTTGAGCCACACAGAGGGATGATGGGGCCAAAGGCAGCAAGGGTAGTTGCCACAGTTCCAGTAGAAAATCTAGGGAGGAGATAGAAACCGAGACTGATGAGGAAATTGATTGGGATGCGGATATGGACCATTACAAAAAGTCCTCAAGATGGAGTCACGGTCCGAAGGTCAAAAGAGGCAAAGAAAATGCTGACCAACATGATTATACCTCTTCATTAAAAACTTATTTTCCAGTGTTCAAGGGTGGGAAGAAGGATGATCTAGATGTTCATATCCAAGCCTTTGAATAGTATGTTGAGTTGAAAAATATTGATGAAGATGACTGGGGATAATACTTTCCTCATACATTAAAGGATGCATCAAGGAAATGGTATCACCATTACCCAGCTTGCCAACTCAGATCATACAATAAATTATTCAAAGCCTTCAGACTGGAATATTCAGACAACAGAGGAGATGAGGATATCCTATGTGAACTGGACAAGATAAAGCAAGGAAAGTTATCAGTCAGAAGTTATGTTGAGAAAATCAAGGAGCTAACCAGGAAGCTACTATAGGAGCCACCATAAAAAAAGAGGCTACGTGCATGGTTTTAAACGGGTTCCACTGTAAAAAGATTTTGAAATAGGAGGTACCTGCACCAACCAAGAAATTCAATGATTTTCTGCAGTGCGCCCTGAAGCTGGAACATTAGGCAAAGAAAGAGAGGAGTCATAAGAAGAGGAGGTCCAGTAGTAGTAGTTCTTCCACTGAGGATTCTGATTCTAGTAAGACCTCCAATAGCTATGAAAATAGATCAGATTAAAGAAAGGACAAGGCCAAGAAGGGGTCTTGGTCCAGGAAGATTGATAAAATGGCCCAGCAGATTGCTGAAATCAGCCAGATCAGACAACCAGTTAAAAGAATGGAAACTTGGTGTTCAAAATGTAAATCTAAAGATCATGTTTCCAATGAATGTACACAATTTATCTATTGCAAAGCATATGGTCATTTATGGAATAATTGTGGCATTCATATCCATCACTTCATAAAGGGAAAAGATCTGTCTGGCATAGCATTCACCAATGATGAACCCATCAGAGTGGAAACAACCAGTGTACACCAAGAAGAGAAACCAGGTACCAGTGGTAATGGTATTGGGAAAGGCAGGTACCAGGGAAGTACTGGCTGAGGTCGGGGGTGTGGTAATTTCAAGAACCAAAGTCTAAATTGTTCTTGTGGAAAGTATGGTCATTTTGTGGCTCAATGTCCAGAAACACCTACTACTGCAGCTACTCAGGCTCATGCCCTAGAGCAAGTTCCTGTACGAGTAGTAACACACAACAAAAGGGTTGTCATTGGGGAAATTCTAGAGGATCCGGCAAAACCAATCAGTCCAGAAAATAGCAAATGGGCTTAGCAGCGAGAGGTGTGGAAGAAAAAGGGCAAAGAAAAGGTAGTTGATGAATGGCAGGAGTAGAGAGAACAAGTGGATAAAATCACAGTAGATTTGGCCAAGAAGTTGCGAGAGCAGCCAAAGTTCTAATGCCCGAGTCATTCAGAAGATACCAGCTTAGTCTTCTGAGAAAGCACAACCATATTAGTCAGGGTCTGGGATTCCTGAGACCATGTTGGCTACAGTTCAGGGACTGATGGAGGGGTCAGGGAATGTTAAATAAAAAATAGCGGCAACCAAAGACACTGAAAGAAGCACTATAGGTACCAAAGCAGAGGAATGACACTGTGCAGATACTGCTGATTCTTCAAGTTCGGGCAATAACTCCGACCAAGTGAGAGAGGAAATCCATGTCAAAATTTGTGATAGAATTCAAAAACTCATAGTTAAACTAGAAGATATTATAAAAACTCTGCTTGAAGTGGCAAAGTTCATCAGACAGCGAAGGAAGGCTGAAGCGGAGACCAGAGCAATTGACTTATCTGATGTTCAAGATGATGAAGTGCCGATGATCCAGGTAGACTATAAGGTTAGGAAACATTAGGAGCCACTATCTGGTGTCATACTGGATGGAGGAGCAGGAGTAAATATCCTGGGGGCACACCTTCAACAAAGAATGGGTCTTACAAACCTAAAACCAGCACCTTTCAAAGTGCAAATGGCGGATCATCGAGCTGTGCAGGCAACTGGGATGATAGACGGTATACAGATAGGAGTAGGCAAGGAAAAGTTCAAGACCAGTTTCCTAGTACTCGATGTGCAAGGCGCATATGGGATGCTACTGGGGTGCCCATGGTTACGAACGGCACAAGCTGTTCACGACTATGCCAATCACACTCTGACTATACAAGGTGCCAATAGCAGAATTCAGATTCAGACAAACAACACTAGAAGCTGGAGGAAGGAACTACAACCGGAAGAGCTTTGCCAGAAGTATAAGGGTGAAGAAATTGAGAGGATACTAGCAACAATGAATATTTTTCCATTAGCTGAAATAGATCTCAACGTGGTATTATTGGACAAAGATTAGACTGAAAAGCATAAGAAGCAATTTCCAGATCAGTTCACTGAACTAAATTGTAAGGAATGACCAGTTCAACTGATTGGAATGTTGGATGAAGTAGTGGATTCCCATCTACCAACAGTTTCTAGAGAAGTTACTGGGAGTCACAATAACAATTCAAAGACCAGAGGACCATCTTGGGATTACACTGAGGAATCAACCAAGCGGAAGGGTGGTGGGCCTAATTGGTTTCTTCCTGATGATCAAGAAATAGAGGAGTGGAATCTAGGATCTGAGGAGAATCCTAGCATGATCAAAGTCAACAAACATCTGAGTCCAATCATGAAAGAGAAAGATCGACACATGTTCCAATAGTATAAAGAAGTGTTTGCATGGGAACATACTAATCTCAAGGGAGTGGATCCAGAGGTATGCCAACATCAAATACCATTAAAACCAGATGCCAGACCTGTGCAGTTGCAAAGATACAGAATGAATCCTAATTATGCTAAGAAGGTCAAGGAAGAGATCTCATGGTCCTCATCAACCTCCCAAGAGTGTGTTGGGGATGAGTTACATAACCAAATAAACCCCCCCACAAGACCTCCAGGATACTTTTTTTGACCCCAAAAGAAAGGTGTAGGTACTCCATCTTTGCTATTATCAATCCCTGCATTAATGTATGCTCTACATCTTCCACTTTGCCTTGGTAATCATCCAAAACAAGACATTTTCTTTCCTGGTTTGGTTCTTTTGATAGCCCACACTGTCTTTGGAATCCTCCTCTCCACATATTCTCCTTTTCTCTCACCTTCTAGTTTATTTTTGTAACTATGACCCTCAATAAACAGTTAAAAATTCTGGCCTATGACTATCCTCTTCCAGGATCTCTCTTGGATCAACCTACAGCGGTCGCTTTGCACGCACACTCCGTTTACCCATGCCAGAATGTTGCATCTCTAGAGACTGAATCCCCATTTCAACCATAGATGAATGAGCAAGATCTACTAGTTTTCTATTCAATGTCTGGCATGTATTTTGACTATTGAATCTCTCTACCATGTATTGTATTCCAGGGCCTGTTCCAGCATGAATATTTTTCAAGTATGCATTACACTTCACACTTTGCAAAATAGCCATTGACATGTCAGATCTTGTGGCATCATAAAGGGATATCTGGATTTTTAAACCAACTCCAGCATGCATACTTGCATGTTTAGCCTCTGCTAGACTAGTAGTGGGCACAGAAACACCTGATTCATCTTGACTCACAAACCAAGATCCCCAGTGGAATGCTCTCACATCCCAGCAAGCAAGCCAAGTTTCCAATGATGGTATTTCACCCTTGATTGCACGACCTGCATGCCAAAATTTACTAATTTCATAATTGTAGCTATCTACAGCCACGTCCGATGGTGCATTTTGCCACTTTTGACACAAGGATTTATGCTCCTCTTGAAATGAAGGACAGATACACTTACATGTGTGGTGAACCATGCTCTGCTCCCAATGGAAAGTACAACTCCTCTCTTTTTTAGGTATCTTTTTGTTTGTCCCACCAAAGTAAACTGCACGCACTGCAAGCCAATTTGCATTTGCCTCATCTGCCATGAATCCATGAAACTCCGGTTTTTCAAATCCATTTTCATGAACCACAAAATTCAACATTTTCCAAAACTCAATCTGAGCAAAGTGATCCTCGACCTTGAACTCCCATGTGTTGAGAACACTCTTTGGTGAGAGCTCTTGAGGTGTGTGGCTATGGAGTCCTTGAACTTCTGCTTGCTCATGAGACTTGATTAACACTAATCAATGATTCATTCTCTTTCACTATGCCTCTCTCATGCTTTTTATGATTGCCTATGATACTTAGATTAGTTAGATCTTAACTAATTAGTGGTTAATCCCGCTCTAGTCTTGTGTGATTTTCCTCTTTTTCTTGTGTGTGCATGTAGGTTTGATTGGAGTGTGGTGCTCGATAGATATATGTGTGTGTGCTTGCGATTAGTGTGTTGCATGATAGGATTAGTGTTGTGTGCGTCTTGCAATCGTAGTGTGTGTGATTGGGCTGATTGGAGGTGAAGAGAAGTGGATATGGAGATTTTCCTTCATTGTGGATTATCTCCTCCATAGGCCGAGAAGCTCACCTCGTAGATTTAACCATTTGTGTTGCCACAATTATCTCACTAATTGTGTGAGTGTTTCCATGCCCTAGCTGGGTAGCTCAACCCTCTGGATTGATAATTTTGTTGGTCATTTGAGCTATTGCAATGATGGAACCCCCAACAGTGGTAGATGAAGACGTGCATTCTTGGAATATCTAAGAGATAACTTCTCCAAACAAACATGAATACATAGCCAAATGTGGATCTTCTACGATCCATGCAACCCGCATAATCCGCATTCGTGTAACCTACAATAGATGCATCACTGTTTTTGTAGTGTAAACACTTGCTAGTTGTACCTTTCAAATATCTAAGGATTTTATTCACTGCTTCCTAATGCTTCTTGCCAGGGTTTTCCATGTACCTACTAACCACTCCCACTACATGTGCAATGTCTGGTCTTGTGGTTACCATAGCGTACATTAAACTGCCAACTGCTGAAGAATATGGCACTTTTGCTATTTTCACTTTTTTAGGAACTATCTTGGGAGAATCATCCTTGCAAATTTTGTAGTATGTTTCCATTGGGGTACTCAGTGACTTCCCCCCCTGCATACTAAAACGTTGCAAGACTTTGTGGATGTACTTTTCTTGAGATAATTTAAGAATTCCACGTTGCGTGTCTCTCTTGATTTGCATACCAAGAAAGTGATTGGCATTTCCCACCAAATCTTTCATAGAAAACTGAGTGCTTAACATCTTTTTCAACTGATTGATCTCATCAATTGATTTGTTTGCAATAAGTATATCATCTACATACATGATCAAGATGATTAAAGAACCATTGTTCAATCTTTTGGTGTATAAGCAGTGATCCTCTTGACTTCTTATGTTACCCTGAGACTGTATGAATTTGTCAAATTTTTTATACCACGTCCTTGAACCTTGCTTGAGGCCATAGAGTGCCTTTTTAAGTCTACAAACCAATGCTACCCTGGTTGACTTTTTGGTGTAACATACGAAACCCTCTGGTTGTTTCATCTAGACATCTTCATCTAGATCCCCATGAAGAATTGTTGTGTTCACGTCTATTTGGACAAGTTCCATGTCCAGGATAGCAAGCAAGCCAATCACTGTGCAAAGTGTAGTCATCTTGACTATTGGAGAGAAAAATCTCATCAAAATCCACACCTTTTTGCTGCTTGAAACATTTCTCAACTAGATGAGCCTTGTATCTAGTCTTGGGATCTTCCACTATATACTTCTTCTTGTATACCCACTTGAAAGGTAAAGCATCTTTTCCTTTTTGTAATTCAACCAAATCCCATGTCTCATTAGCCACAATCGAATTGTATTTTAATTTCATAGCTTGCTCCCACTTAACGTTATCGTCCATTTGTATATCGTCTTTTTAGCAGCTTGGCTCTCCACTGTCAGTGACCAAAATGTGGTGTATACCCGGCTCAAACCACTCGGGTGCACGTGATACTCTTACAGAGCATCTCAATGCGTGATTGCTAGACTCTGCTCTCTCCAAAGCAATAGTAGTATCTTGCACTTGAGGATTAGGTGCAACATTACTAAACTGAGTTGGTTCAGAGGCGACATCCTCAAAATGAACGCGTCTGTACTTAACTTCTTTGATGGGCTTCTTGTGAATTTTTGATTCATTGAAAATCACGTGTGAGCTACAAATTACTTTGTTGGATTCTGGGTGCCAGTGACGATAGCCCATCTCTCCATTTGCGCCATAGCCGATAAAAATGCATTTGTGTGACCTGGGATCTAACTTGCGATGAAGTTCTTTGGGCACATGTGCATATGCCTCACATCCAAATACATGTAGATGCTCATAGCTTGGCATTTTTCCAATCCATAATTTCTCTAGAATTTCAAAATTCAAAGGAGAACTAGGTGACCTATTGATGATGTGCACTTCTGTCAAGACAACTTCCCCCCAAAACTCGGAAGTAAGCTTTGACATACACATCATAGAGATAACTCTCTCTTGAATCGTGCGATTCATTCTTTCAGCTATCCCATTTTGTGCAGTTGTGTATGGAGCAGTAAACTGTCTCCCAATGCCTCTTCTATTGCAAAAATCCTTGAACTTCGTGGAGACGTATTCTCCACCATTGTCCATGCAAAAATCTTTGACATTTTTCCTTGATTGGTTCTCGACCATGGCGAGGAATTTTTGGAATGTTGAAAAGACCTCTTCCTTAGGATTAAGGAGATACACCCACACATTTCTGGTAGAATCGTCTATAAATGTGAGAAAGTAGTTTGCCCCCCCTAGAGTTTTATGTGGCATTGGACCACAAAAATCACTGTGAACCAAGTCTTGGGATTCTCCTAGTTTCTTGTTCAATGGGGAAGATGTGAACCTAGTCTGTTTGCCGTATAGAAAATGCTCACATAATGGAAAGTTTGTGTAATCTAACACAAGTAAGTAGCCAAAACCACTACAAGAGGTTGTGTGCTCTTGTGACGCTGTTAGCGACGGAAATACACTGGGTTTTTATAACCCCCAGTGTCGCTAATACCGTCGCTACGAGAGCGTCGCTATATGTGTCGCTATCAGCGTCGCTATATAGCGACACTCATAGTGACGCTCATAGTGACGGTTATAGCGACGTTTACACAGAAGTCTATAGCGGCGCTACAGAGCCATAAATAGCGACGGTTATAGCGACGCCCGAGAGAAATTTTTTTTGGTGACAGGGCATTGAATGCCCTGCCACCCATCAACCATATTGTACTTGATTCACTTTTTAAAAAAAGTGCAAGGGTAGATAATAGACCCAAAATAGTCACCCACAAGACGCATTGTTTGCAAAATTGACAAGCGTAAAATTGACAATTGTACACATCATAGGCAAAATGAATTGATTGGCAAATGTAATGATGACAATTGTACAACATCATAGGCATAAAGAATTGATTGGCAAAATGAACTGCGGTGACAAATGTAATAATATACATGGTTCAAAAAGACGTATAAAATCCGTCTCATGATACATAAGCTATGAGAAACCCTAAACTAATGCTATCTAGCTACGGCTAAACTGACGTCGTTTAGTCAGACGTCTCATCGCGTCCAAGCGGCGTATCTGTCGGATTCTGCAAAAAAAGACAATAAGACAGCTTTCAGTAAGTATAAACCTATAACGACATTTATAAAACAATACAAAAAATAGAAAAGAGTAAACCCTAATACTAACCATGCCGCAGCGAGAACTGAGAATGTCCATCAGGGCGTTTAAGCCCTTCCTGCCTGCGTACTCGCGCTCGTACGGTGTGGGATCACGTCCTGTCATCGACCACTGTCAAAACATACAAAGATTTCATTATGTTAGAATTAAAAAACTCATAAACCCTAAACTATCGAACATAAAGAGCAATGCGAAAACACTTACAAATTGGCCTCAAATGATGCCCATCCACCGCTCCCCAAGTGGTGCGAGCTCCCTGCCTCTACTCGCACTCTGGCTGCATCCTTTTGTTGCTTCCACTTGTTGAGATTCTCGCGCGCTGCTTTCTTCGCATTCTTCCAATCTTCTTTGGCCAGCCAATCTGGCCTGTTCCACCCATGCTTGATTTCTTTTTGCACTTCGGAACGCTTGTGTTTGCAGTATTCGCGCATTCGAATCTTCATCAGGTCTTCATTGAAGCGCTGATCCCATGTTGGAACGGGAAACTCATCATGAAGTATGCTGATGACTCTAGCTTTTAAATCACTTGGTACTTCACTCCATTTGTTTAGTATGTTGTGTCTAAACAGCTGAGAGCAAAGACCACGCATGCGCGAGATTACCTTCTTGCCGTCATCATCCATGATGATGCCGCCGCTGAAGTCGACGGAGTAAGGCAAGCCCTCTGGCCGGTGACGCGTGAACCTGGGTGTCCCGGCAGGGGTCTCTAGCGGCGTGTCGATGGGGGTACGGACGTCAGATGTCTCCACCGGCGTCTGGGTCCCGAAGCGAGGAGTGTCGAGCGGGGTGGCTCCTGGCGGAGTAGGTAGAGGTGTGTAGCTGCTAGGAACAGTCAGCCGCGCAAAACCTGGCATAGATGGCGATGCTGTGGCTGGTGTGGGGGTGGGCAAAGAAGGGGAGGGTAAAGAGCCTCGTCGAACACGAGGCGGTGTGGAGGCATCGGCGGCGGAATCCCCACAACAACCGCCACCGCCACCACTATAGCGCCGGTGTCTAGACGAGTGTGAAGATCGTCTCGTCGACACCGAAGCTTCAGAGCGAGCCGAATGCTCCGGAAGAGAGGGAGATGCGGATGGAGTAGGAACGCGCGATGATGCGCCAGAGCGATAACGCTCCACGTACCACTGTCTCTGCTGCGGTGACAAAGAAGAAAGAAACTCCTCATCATCCATACCTGCATTAAACACACAAATATTTAAACTTAATATTGAATGAATAGAGTAGACAATGACGCAAAGACCATGAAATACAATGACGTAATGACGCATATAAATACAATGACGCAATGAATTGAGTGATAGAAGAGGCAAGTCGAAAACTCAGAATTTTCAATCAAAAGATGTGAGCGCGAGTAGAAAAGAGCGTTATACACCATGGAAGGTACTTAGAGAGCGAGAGCTTTTACAACATGGAGCAAAATTGTTCAAATACAATATTTGTGGCTTTAAGAGATCTCTCTCTCATCCTCGCATAACTCAGCATAACTTCCTATATCTATATAGAGCTCTCCGTTTAAACACATATCCTCTATTTCATTTTGTAGCTCCTCTGCATGCACCCCATATAGAGTAGTAGCATCTTGATGCTCGTCTGGCACCACCGCAGCGTCTTCTGATTGAGCATCTTCTCTGATCTCCTCCATTGATGCCGTTGTGATTGGCATATGGTAGCCTTCATACGTCCTTGCACTACGAGGGGCTACCTCTATGACGTACCACCAGTTTGATGTAGACTTTGTAGGATGAAATATTACCTGCCAGAGCCACATAACTTACATGAGAGCTTTCAAGCACATAACTTGTAAAAGGGGGATGTTAACTATTTACATACTTACTTGCTCACAATGCTCGGGTAGTACGAAAGTGTCTCTTAGGTCAGTCCATTTCTTAGTAGAATCCACCTCAAGAAAACCAGACTCTCCTCTACGCACAGTAGCATTGCGACCCTCCATGATTATCTTGAACCATTGCACGTCGAACAAGTCGACAAAAAATCCTCTGTAATCGATCC
Organism: Adiantum capillus-veneris; assembly: GCF_014529385.1. NCBI lineage: Eukaryota > Viridiplantae > Streptophyta > Polypodiopsida > Polypodiales > Pteridaceae > Adiantum > Adiantum capillus-veneris. The sequence continues at coordinate 58,144,159 of NC_140959.1, read as the reverse complement.
TCAAAATCTCTTGTAGCGTGCCGAAGTAAGTGAGTTCCGCCACCACAGGATCTGCATCAGAGGAACGTCGTCGACTAGACTGTTCAAATTTTGCCATGATTCCACAATCTTGAGTAAAACGCTTTTTGTCGATCCGTTCCACCCTAAAATGTCGACCTTTACACCATGCTGTTGTGTATGACTTATACTACAACGAACAAAGATTATGAGTGGCCGTTCAAACGTTTAGAAATAAAGTCACTAGCTAGTCGTACATTGCAAACTTACCTTGGTCGCGCAACCTCGAGAGTACTCCCACTCTTCCTCAGTCACTTCGTCACCGCATTGTTGTGCGCTTTTCAATTGGTTGTGCAACCATCTTAAGCTCATGAATGTTGGTAGGCTCTCTAGACCCGTCGGATAGTGCAACGGTGGTCGTCTTCACTCGATTGGTGCCCTTTGTCGCTCTTGCTTTGCATCCTCATATTGTGAAATCCACTTTTGCATCACTGGATTGTGAAGCATGCAAAATCGGTTGATTTTAGTCTCTAGATCTTCCGTCATCTTCTTCTCAACACCGAGATTGCACATGACAATCCCAGATATGCGCTCATCATCTATGGTTCGCCATAGCGTGTCCCGGGCTTTATCAAATCCGTCCAGCCACTCTCCAATGTACACTAGGGACTCTGATACCAACCAACCTTCTGCCATGCTACCCTCCGGACGTGCCTTTTGACGCACATATCCGTTAAGCGTTTTCATGAAACGCTCTAAGAAGAGCATCCATCTGGAATGAACTGTGCCAGCTATTTCCACCTCATCAACTATGTGAACAAGAAGATGCACCTGAATGGTTAGCATGGTAGTAGGAAAATGTTTCTCAAACATGCACACAAACTCCGCAGCATTTAGTTTGGTGAATGGTATGGAGTCTACGTTGATCTCCTTTTGTGAGATCCATTGCACCAGCTTTGCAAGTTTGTAGATTGTGTTACGGATGTCGAGAGACAAACATCCCTCAATGGCAACCGGTAAAATAAACTGTAAAGTATGTGCAGCAATGATATTAAAGTCCACATTTTATGCAATGATATTAAAGTCCACTATGAACGTACCTGACACATTTTATGCCAATCGTGTGACTTCAAACCGGTAAGCTTTCCTTCTTTAGTAAAACACGTTCGGAGCGAGTGCATTACGCCAGTGGGGGTCCGCAAAGATCGAATGGTCTCTTTTACTTTGCGTTCTTGGGCTCCTGTGAAAATCCATGGTGCTTTAGGGAGTTTTATCGATCCATCAGACGCCCTGGCACAATCAAGCTTAGCCATAGGTGCCCCTTCTTCGTAGTCAACCACGGGGGAATGTTGTAGTTGACGATGACAACGGGCCATACACTGTAAGATGTTGATCTTTGACCAAATGGATTTACGCCATCCATAGCCAGGCCTAAGCGCAAATTTTGAGCTTCCCTGGCAAAATCCGACCATGTTCCATCTATATGTTTCCGGGCTACGCGATCTGCAGGAATTCGTAGCACACCATCCGAAGATTTATTCTCCTCATGCCATGATGCTAGGGCGGCCATGGACTTACATTCGAAGAAATGCTTGATGCGAGGAAGCAGAGGAAAATGTCGCAAAACCTTTTGTGGAATTTTTGTCCCGTGGAGATCTACTCGATATCTTTCGGAATCACATTTCGGACACTTCTCCATGTCTATGTATTCCCCTCTGAAAAGAATGCAGTCATTTGGACAAGCGTGGATAGAATTGTAATCCATCCCCAAGTTTCGCAAAATCTTTCTTGCTTCATCTCGGGAATCTGGCATCACATTGTCAGCTGGTAGTATGTGCTCTTTAAGAAATCTACACAACATAAAAATACGATACAGTCGTGTAAAAATCTATCAGATCATTATACATTTAGAGTTTTATTAAAGTAAACTAATTGTAATAGATCACCTGAAAAGCGTTGTGACGCTAGTGTCACTCCATCCAAACTTTGCCTGCATGTTGAGAAGAACCAGGAGTGCTTTCAATCTAGACATACGTGCTCCATTATACAATGGCGTATCGGCTTCACTTTTCATATTATCATAGATAAGCCTTTCTGAATCCATGATCATCTCGATCATTTCATCAATCTCGGGCTCAAACATTGCCTCGTTGGGAATGTGCTCTGCATGATCATCCCCCGAGCTGTCAGAGGCTACATCTTGTGGCCTCACATATGCTGCTTGACCAAAGCGCCTGCGAACACGTCTATTGGGTTGCAAGATTGCTGCTTGTTGGCCAGCGTCAGAGTCCAATGAGTTATAATTGGCAACAACTCGATCTATAATAGATGGATCAAACTCGCCAAATTCGCGAACGTGCTACAAAGAAACACGTCTTGTCCGTCGTACAGCATGCTTGCATTGATTACAAGGACATAAGACCCTCGTTGAGAGATAGGTGTTTCGGTTGGATGGTCCCACATCCTCGTCACTACTCATAATGAGGATAAAAATCTTATAACCTGGACAACAAATTTAATATTCTATTGGCATTCTTTGTCTTATCTCTCTCTCTCTCTCTCTCTCTCTCTCTCTCTCTCTCTCTCTCACATTCTCTAGTCATGTCCAATCCCCGCACACCTCGGTCTAGAGGTGCACGGAGATCAGAACCACCGGGTTATAATCTCGTCTTTATTGGTCAATACCTATATTTGTGGGTACAAGAAATCTACAGACCCACGTCTACATGATACTGCATGTAGTGGACAAAACCCCTTTTCCTCTTCTCTAGCTGTAGCACTTCACAGCATCTTAACATCTTTTCATAGTAGATCTTTTCACTGTTCGTCTAACTCTAAACCCTAAACCGTAAGTAATTCTTGCGTGGACTCGATCTAACGTAAATAAGCGTAAATCTAAATAAACGTAAATCTAACTAAAAATAAACCTAAATCTAATTTAACGTAAGTCTACATCTAACCTAATCTTTAACGTCTTTTGGGATAGTTTCCTGCGACGTTAAAACTCTCTTCTTCTTGTGTGTGTGTGTGTGTGGGTAAACCTAAATAAACCTAAGTCGAATCTAATATAACATAAATCTAAATCTAACGTAAATTATGTTATATTAAAAACAAAGAACTAAACTAATAGGGATTATAAGAACCTTAAAACTTGTAAGGTCTCTGACCCGATCAAAAAGAGCACCGTGTACCATGTAATGATCATAATAGAAAAAGTTACTATTTTAAGCAGTTTTTCGAATTCTGTTAGTGCCATGATGTTTAGAATGTTATAAAGCTTCGAAATGTTAATTAAAATAATTTTTGTGAAAATTTTCCAAATATAGCAAGTTTTTGGTCCCTCGACCTGTCCAGTTTTGACCGTCTCGAAAATCTGCACCCGTACCCCGAATTTGAAAAAAATGCATTTTCGGACCCCGAGGACTGCTATATATGGCAGGTACTCAGACCCGTACGTCTTAGTTAGAGCTTAGTATCGCAATTTACGGCATCAAAATCCGACTCGTATGGCCCGTTTTAGCCTAAAACCAATTTTTCACAAAATTGTCCGGAGGCACCGGGGGCCCGAGGCTGTGTGGGAACAGGTTCCAGCCCACTCCAGCCCAGCTTTAGCAGCTAGGGGGCGCCCTCTTGCCTTGTGGGAGTCTTGGGAGAGTTTCTAAGCTTGCTACTAAGTGTGAGAGTTAGTTAACCAAGCCAACTGGACACTTGGTGGGTAGGCAACTGGACTTGCCATGCTTAACTAGAGAGGCTCCCAGATGCAAATAGCAACCCAGATCGATTTTCAGCTTGAGGAGGCCTATTTAAAGGTGTGCTCACACACACATACACACACATGCTCACACACACACCCAATACACACACACACACACCTACACACACCTTGGAGAAGTGCTGTCGGTACACACACAGTTTTTGAAGGAGAAGCAAGGAGGGAGGTGCTGCCGAAATTCTCATCTTGAGGATTCATTGGATCAGAAAAATCAGAGGATTCTCAACCTTTAATCACAGTAATCATGGTTTAATTACTGCTCTTCTTAATTCTCATCTTTATTCTCCAAATTCCTTAGCTACTATGCTTAATCCTCTGCTACAATTCCCTATAGCTGCTCTATAAATCTCCATAGCTATACTCCATTACATAATCATCATTCAATTAGCTAAATTATGCAGCCATTCATCATCCTTAACCAAGGATTAATGCATGATTAGGAAAGATTCTCTCTCTAGGCAGCATAGTTAATAAATTATCAGCCAGTAATAGTGTAGATTTGATGAAATTCATTCTTTTACCACTCAATAGTGTTGTAATTAAATTAGACTCAATCTTCTCCCACATTAAAATCTGATTAAGGCTGAAAATTAATCCGTCATTAGGCCATTAAGAAGAGAATTTTATGTCACACATGCCTGCGGCAATTCTGCATCTTCATATTGCTCTAGGAAAATGAATGAGCTTGCTTACTTCATCTCTTTCGTGAATGAATTAGTAAAATTTTGAATTTCTTAATCATCTAAGCCAAGTAATTACCCTTAGAGCCATTTCCCATAGGGTAAGTAAGGAATTACCCATAAAATTGCTAGGTCTCGAAGGAAAAATCTAATCTCTTGCCTAAGGAGGATTCTTTAATAATTCTAATATGCCATTTGGTTGTTATGATGCTCTCGGACTTTAGCTCTTTTCTTCAAGTTTATCATTTAAAGTAGTGAGTAAAATGGCCCCGGTTAAGAGAACTCGCTTCGGTGGTGTCCACGACCACGAGGTGGGAACGAGCAATACAAATGGAAAAGGAAAAGCTCCCATGGTCGAACAAGCACCGGCCATCTCACGAGCCAATGACGAAGATATGGAAGAGGTAGATCACAGTTTTATTCAAGTTGTTTAATTTAACATTGCATACGTTTAGCTAGGAATGAACATATCCCCAAACATGTTGGAGAAATCCGACGAAAACCTCGGCAATTGAATTCATTTGTATATTAAAGTCTAAAGTAGGAAAGAAATGATTGACAGATATACTGTTTGCAATAGGAAAGAATGTCTGCTAGGGAAAATTTAGCTCGGCATGTTCATTCTATTTCCAATGTTGAATTAGTCATGAACCCCCTCCTGATCACATCGGGAAGAGTTCCTGGTTAAGGGCTCTTGAATCCACGACTGCTGGTTAAGCGGTGGATACCCACGACTGTTGGTTAAGCGGTGGGAACCCATGTCTGCTGGTTAAGCGGTGGGAATGTCCATGTCGTGCTTTCTATGCGGTGGACATACCTAGTTGTATGGGCAGCTAGGCGACAACGGGAGGAGTGAACTCTCGCTGGAGGGGGGATGTTGTACCTCCAGAACATTGGAACTTTTATGAATAAGTTTGAGTAGAATTTTTACTAGAATTCTGTCTTGGTGTTGTTTGCAATACTGGTTGAAGGGTTGTTTTAACGAACCATGTGATTCGGAACTAAACAAGGAATATCTATGTTGAACAACCTTTGTGGTAGTAATTAGGTCACACGAGGAAGTGTGAGTGTGGGGGTGGAAAGTGGGGGCTTGGCTCGGGTTGCCAATGCCTACGAGATGGGTGGTCCCGATTGGTCGGGAACTCTCTGTCCCCATAGTGCTTACTCGATATTAGTATTACTCATTGCCCCTAGAGCGGCGAATCCTCGAGAGTACGTGCCTCTGAAACATGGGGAAAAAGGCACTCAGGTTTTCTCTCCTCTTGGAAGGTGGATCTTAGGATCGTTAGATAGTTCAAGTACGCTTCCCCTGCGAGGTGGAGCTAGATCTACCTACTAGTAGGCCTGGACTCGACTCACTTTGTGATGAGAGATCGTCCGCTAGTCGAACCCTGAACCATTTTGTTTGCTTCCGCAATAGATCTAGTGGCCACTAGGTTCACCATCACATCCGCTGAGTTGATACGGCAGGGTGGGGACCTCACAAAACTGATTTAACACATAATTTTTCACATAACTCGGCAAGAGTTGGCATTCTCATCACTAAAGATGTGAGAGTTAACTCCCGGCGGTGACGCTGCCTCATCTCCATCCACATCTGACGACAGCAATTGGCCCTTTGGACCGTTCTTGCTCTTGTTACTAACTTTGAAGTTGCTGTTGAATGACTAGAGGTTGTCTAGATGGTCATTGTCGGGGATGTAGTGACTCTTGCCGCCCTGAAGATCCACCTTCTTCCCTATCTTCTGAAGACATTTCACCAGTACTTTTGGATCGACGGAGCCCACCATGAGTGAAGGCAGCAATACCCTATATTCCATTGAGGGCTTTCTTCACGCGCTTCATGCAGGCATCGCAGTCTATGGAGACCTAAATCTAATCTAATATAACGTAAATCTAAATCTAGTGTAAATAAACGTAAATCTAACTAAAAATAAATCTAAATCTAATCTAATTTAACTTAAATAAACCTAAATCTTATTTAACGTAAGTCTACATCTAACCTAATCTTTAACGTCTTTTAGGATAGTTTCCTACGACGTTATAACTCTCTTCTTCTTGTGTGTGTGCGCGTGTGTGGAGTTGTGTGCCAATAAAAAGAGATAAATGGTATAACCTTTCTATCACCCATGCCAAGTATGATAGATTGGTTATGCCATTTACCTCTTGAATAATAGGTCTTGAGTTCAACTCCTCGTCGGCTAGATCTTTAGGTCTTTTAATTTTAATTAGTTTCCTACGACGTTAAATTAGTTTCTCTCTCTTTCTCTCTCAATGTGTGTGCGTTTTTTTGTTTATGCATGTTTTCTCTCTCTTTTCCTCTCTCAATGTATGCGTTTTTTGTTTATGCATGTTCTCTCTCTCTTTTCCTCTCTCAATGTGTGTGTTTTTTGTTTATGCATGCTCTCTCTCTCTTTTCCTCTTTCAATGTGTGTGTGCATTCTTTGTTTATGTATGTGTGTGTGCGTTTTTGTTTATGTTTGTACTCTTTCTCTCTCTCTCTCTCTCTCTCTCTCTCTCTCTCTCTCTCTCAAAAACACTATGTGTGTGTGTGTGTGTGTGAGAGAGAGAGAGAGAGGGAGAGAGAAAGAGGGGAAGGGAACATGAGAGTGAGGAGAGGGAAGGAGCATACCTGGCTCTCCTTCCTCTCCTCGCGTGTGTGTGTGTGTGTGTGTGGAGAAGAAAAAGAGAGAGAGAGTGAGAGAGAGAGAGAGAGAGAGAGAGAGAGAGAGAGGGAGAGCGTTACCTGCTCCTTGCTTGAGGGCGCCGAAAAACTCAGATATGAGATCTGAGTTTTTGGGCGCTCTCTGTTATTTTTTTTAGCCCAGCCGGCGTCGCTATGAGCGTCGCAAATTTACTATGCCATTATGCATCTGAAGTCTCACGTCACGAATGCCAATAATTTCAAGCTCATAGGAATCACCAAGCTTGACTATGCCATGCATGGATGCATAAGAGGAAAACCACTCTCTATGCGGTGTGACATAAAAACTTGCACCAGAATCAAGAATCCAATTTTGTGCATAACCTTCATCCTGTGCAACCAAAGCATTTGGAGTAAAATCTAAAGTGAAAATGAGAACATTTGAGGGATCTTTTGTCACCTCTGCATGAATCTTTGTTGGAATAATGATCATCACTAGAGGAGGAGCATCCTCTACTGCAGTGGTCGGTATGGGAGACTCAACCATGTTGAGCTCCTCAATCTTTATCGTACTTTTGCCTTTGCCAGAATTATCCTTTTGCATGTTTTTTTAATCTCTTAGGAAACGGCAACAATCCTTTTTGTAATAGCCCTTCTTGTGGCAATAGTAACACTTGACATTTTTGGCACTGCAATCTCTACTTGAGTTCCTGTGTGACTGCTAGGACTATGAGGATTTCACTCTCTACTTTTGCTTTTGTATTTGTTTCTGTCACGGCCTCTTGCCTTTATTGAACTGCCAACCATATATGCATCTCCGTGACTAGCACTATCGAGAGATTTACGTCAAATCTCTTCAGTGAGCAACGCATTTGTGACAGAATTGAACTCTAACTTGCCATTCGGAGCCAAATTGCTAATGGCTGTGAAAAAGATGTCCCGTGAATTGGGTAGAGAGCATAGCAAGAATATAGACTTGAGTTTGTTGTCAAACTCCTTAAAGCCCCCTGAGATGTTAGCTGACTGAACAAGGAGTTGAACTCATTTAAGTGACCAAAAATTTTGCTACCTTCTTTCATGTTGAGCTTCATAAGCTTTTTCATGAGGAAAACTTTGTTGGATGCACTTTTTCTCTCCCATGCTGAACATAAGCTATCCCAAAGTTCCTTGGTTGTTGTCTTCCCTACATTAGGGAAGAACACTCACTCGGCTAGATGTAGACGTATCATAGCCATGAATTTTGCATCCAAAACCTCCCACTGAGCTTGCATGTAGTCATCATCCTCTGCACGCTCTTTCAACGGTTTTGAGAGGCTTTTATTTATCAAAACATCTTTCATGTGATCTTTCCACATGGTGAAGTTGCTACCATCGAACTTGCAAATGAAATACTCTTCCTTTTTTGAAGAAGAAGTCATCACTGATAAGAGGGTTTGAGAGGTACCAAACTATGGTGAGAAGCTGCAAAAATTTGGGTAGAGTAACCTTTGTATCGGGAGTAAAATCTCAACCGAAATAGACTCAAAAGTGCCAACAATGAAAGTCACGACTCGCAGGAAGGAAATCTGACAGAGTCTCCTTTGTATGAGGAGTCAAATCTCAACTCAAAATACGCATAAATGTGCCAAATGCACTAACTGGGAATCTACTTCACAAAACAACTACTGTGTGACCACCAACTCGACATCAAAAGCACAAAATAGAAACCGTCCAGATACATATCCTATGGCGAGGGTACCAAAAATGGAAAACTCCAGCTACTTGTATCACCGAAGGTATCTCAACATTCGAGCACACCCCCTCTAAAAAAGAAACTCACGCTATCGACTCTCCAAAGGCTAATGCAGACACAAATGGACACAAATGGCTAATGCAGACAAAAATGGACTAGCCATAGTCTCAGAAAGGGCTCTTCCGGTTCGAGTCTCAGAAATCGTCGGGAACAACTACCAAAATAGCCAAAAAAATGGCTCCACACGTAGTACAGTGGGCAGTGTCCGCAACTCAACGTACATGAGTGAACTACACTCAAATAGGCACCAAGAACTGATGCATGTACTAAAAGTGATCCTTGCGGAGATATTTTCTCTCAAAAGAGCTTAGTAGCACTAAGTGTACTCACAACAAACTGCATCTGTCCGCAGAGAATCTGATGTCAAAATGATTGCCAAATCGCCTGTGCTGCGTCTAGTAATCTGGAGAATCTGTGTATGAATAGCCTGAAAACCCTCCCTATAACCTGTAACCTGTAACCTACGTGTCAGTGTCACTATGTGCCGATATTTGCTGGCGGGCAGAAATGCGATAGTCGAATAGCCGCCAAAGGTGTCATAGCCAAAAAAACGTGCCGTACAGTGCGCTCGGTGTGCTCGATGCCAATGCCGGGTTTCACTCCTCTATGGTAGAGGTACCGCACCCATGCGTGTGGCAAGTACAGCTATCGATCACAGGAAAAATCATGCACGTAAAACCTATGTCAGGCCGCATATTGAGAAATCCATTGAAGTGTGTAAGAATGTCGAGCTTGTGTGAAAAAGTGTTGATGTCGTCTCCCACCCCCGGACGGGAGTGGCTAGCCGAATAGCCGTAGACGATGCTCGAAGAATGAACTCGAGCCATTGTCGGATAATGCCGGGCTTACTCGCCCGCACCTACACACATCGGTGTGTGTGCGCGTGAGCGCAAGACAAAGAATGGTTGGTTTTTTATTTTTCTTTCGCTCTCTTGCTCTCTCTCTCTCTCTCACAACTTTCTATCTCACAATCTCTCTCTCTCTCTCTCTCTCTCTCTCTCTCTCTCTCACACACACACACACACACACACACACAACTCTTCCGTCAACTTTGGAGTTGTTTGCAAAAATTTACATGCGCTGGTTTTGGTAGAGAGAGGTAAATTCAAACTCCTTAAGGGCCCCTTTGTGAGTCCAAATTTTGCCTAATGCTTTCCACTTATCCCTTAGATTCAACACAAGTTTAAAATGAGTTGTACAATGAAGCTTCTTACGTGTCATGTCAACCACCACTCAGATGATGGGATGATGTGTGTCCCGTTGATTCACCAGCATGGAGGCACATCAAGACTCATTGATCGGAGTTCAGGCTAGAGACCGTCACTTGAGGCTTGGGTTGACAAATGATAGTGTCACTCCCTTTGGCACCAAGTCTACATCATGGACTACTTGGCCCGTGGTGATCATCAAGTACAATATTCCACCATGGGAGACTGCCAAGAAGGGAAATATACTTCTCTCTTTGCTTATTCCAGGAAAGTACAAAGCGAAAATATGGATGTCTACCTCAATCCCCTAATTGAGAAGTTAGAGGAGTTGTGGAAGGGCATCCCCGTTGTGGATGTTTCAATACCAAAGGATATGAGAGAGGCCATTGTGAGGGGCATCCTTATGTGGACCATGCAAAACTGTCCTGTCCTTGGAGAGATTTCTTTTTCCATTTGAAGTTTGAATCTCGTTGTCTAAAGATATGATATGAGTGTAGGGTTGTCTACATTGGGTCACAATGCATGTCCTACATGTGGGCCATCATTGGTGACGGAGCGGCTAGATGCCTTACACAAGGTAGTCTCTCCAAACAACCATAGTTTCTTGCCCCAAAGTCACAATAAATAGAAGGCTCCAATAAATGTGAAGACACCCCTAAAGCTTACAATGGTAGATTGGGAAACCATTTGGAAAGAGCACTACAATAGTGATCCACCCCAGTCTACTCCACCAAAGGTATATCAAGGTACTCCATATCTTCAAGTCTTCCATATTGAAAGGAATTAAAAACACAAAATCTTTCGTATCCTATGCACATATTCAAGAGTTTTTATCACACCCTATGGATCACATTACAGACAAAAAGAACTCTTTGGGCGCTAGAGAGGATTTGGGGGCCTTGAAATGTCTCCCCACATATACCGCTCCATGTTGAGCCCCAAATGGGAAGATTGTGCTTCCTAAATCCCCATGGATTCTACAAAAAGTAGAGCTAGATGGAGTGAAGTGTTCATGGACCATAACTTCTATTCGCACACCCACGGGGTGCATGAGGTCATTAAAGGGAGATTTCACAAAAGCAAAGAAAGGTGGATGTATGGGTTGAAGACCCATGATTGGCACAAGATGTTACAAGTAATTCTCTCTTTCTTCTCTATCTTATCCCTTGTTTTATGTCATAATAACTAATATCTATTTTCCTAAATGATTTTCTCATGTTAAACTGATCATTTAATATGGGGAAGTGCCAGGGGAGAAAAAGCTAGAATATTGGTTAAGCTGGCATGCCACCAACCACAATAGGGATCCAAAGGAGAGAAAATAGGGTTCCGAAGGGGGGGCCATCTGCAAAAGTACAATGTGCCACAATGGGATCCAAAGACCTTAGGGTTCAGCCCATTAAGACTTCCAAAATGCCAAGGTTCCAAAATTCAAAGGTAAGTCCAAATGGTCAAGCTTAGTGGAATTGGATGCTTTGTGAATGTGCCAAAAAGTCTTTGCAAGCTCCTACATAGGAGGGGGCGAGCCCTTTTAGTAGGGGATGAGAGAGAAACACACACACACACAGACACTCATGCAAGCCCCTTTACACAAAGGGCATAGTGGACACATGTCAGCTCCCTAGCCCAATTGCCCCCATGGTGTACTCAAATCCTATTGAATGGCCATAGAGGTGGATCAATGAGAATTATGCTAGAGTAAATCTAGTTTAATTCATTTAAAAAAACTTGAGAAAAGAACCAATAAGAATTAAGCTCTCTAGATGACTATTGGACAGTCTCCCAAGAGGTCCAATGAGCATTCAACAGCCCAATGGCTTGCCTACTTCCTATTGGCCAGAAGACAAAGGGGTCCAATGAGAGTTTAGTTGCAATATTTAATTACCTAAATCTCTCACAAAAGGGGAAAGGGGGACACATGTCACAAGGCTATCACTTATGCCTCTTAATTCCTATTGGCTAAGCTTGGAAAGGTCCCATGTGAACCCAGCATGAGGAATTAGCAAGAGGGGTCGACCAAGATGAAAGGGGGGGCTGATTTGTGAAGGAATTATCACACACACTCACACAATCTCATGTGTGAATCAAGAAGACTCTCTCTCTCTCTCTCTCTCTCTCTCTCTCTCTCTCTCCCCCCTTCTCAAGCTTTAATGGAAAGCTCATCATCTACTCCAAGCTTAGAGAAGCGAGGCCTACACCAACAACTCTTGGCTTTGTGATGAAAATCCAACCAAGAGCCAAGATTCAATGCATGCTCATCTCCTCTACCATGCCAACTACTAAGCTATGCTAAGATTTTATGAGTGATTATGTAAGGAGATATACTTCTTTCTTGTAAGACTACTCCTTCTTCCTCTCAATCTACTCTCATACCCTGCTAGTGAAGTGGTCCGGGACGGGCAACAAGAAGAGGAACCTCTAGACACCCTTCAAGGCTCCCGTGCTGCTCAATGGGGCTGGGGCACAACACAACACAAACCAAAACAACAAACCCCCAGCCAAATCCCAACTACACAAGGGGCACCACCTAGTTTAAGAGCGAACTAGGACGCAAAAGAGGAGAATCGTTAGAGCAACCCACAAACAAGCAAGGAATTTACACTAACCCTAACACCAATGGAACACTCTCACACACTAAAACACGAGAGAGAGAGAGAGAGAGAGAGAGAGAGAGAGAGAGAGAGAGAGAGAGAGAGATGGTGCTCGGGCTGCTTTGAAGTGTATCGTTAATGATCAAGCAAACATAAATATATATATGTAAGAAAGAGAGAGAAGGGGGAAGGGGGTGCTTGTTGCACTAATGCCTTCTTACAAATCTGTCATGACGAATCAAAGTGAGATTATTATTTGTTCAACATAGCCTGAGTAAATTACACCACAACACATCACAAGAAAAAAACCACCCCAATCACTGTCTTAAGGCCAGGGGAGTCCTCTCCACCCTGTCGCCCTCTTACAGCATGTGGGATTTATGGCTAAATTGATAACAATACCCGGAGACAAGCTATCAAGAACTTAAATAAAACACAAAGACACTTACACATCATTATTGTCCATGACTTCACGTTGGAAGGGAGACAAGGTATCCATGCTTAGTCCAAATTATCCCTCCTTGATTCAGCAAATGTTGGGCTTACTCTAGTAGGAGAAATGATAGATTTCCTACTCTCAATTTAATGATCACTCTCTCTTACAATGGCATAGAGTTCCCTTACTAATCACCCCTAATACAAACACATACATATGCCTAATGCCAATGAGATTCCACTCAAGAGCTCCTTCTCAAGAGGTTGAGCTTGGCTTCTCAAGCTATAGCATAGTGCTCTTTCTTCTCCCCCCTTTTGGTGCTAGCTACACCCTCCTTTTATAGCAATTTTGAAGGCTAGGGTTACTCCTCTAACCATGGTTGGGTTAGATTTTCAGCAATTTATCTAATTTCTTTTGCTTGGAATTATCAAGAAGTTGGTGGGGAAAGAGAGAGGAGAGAAATGGAGGTGATAGGACTTTTCATAGTGGGTTAGTGTTAGTAGAGTTAGTATTAATTTACAAATGGAATTGGATATTTACAATGGGAGTATCCATGTAGGATACAAATAAGGAAGAAAACCTCTTAAGAGGTAAGAAAAGGTGGATTTCTTACAAGGTTGATGCTCCAAGTGTCTTGAGTAGGGCCAATTTTGACGCTTGTTGACGGTCCACTAGCTTTGACGGTACATTTTTTCTCCACTCTTGACCTTCCTTGAGAGACAAGGTAATTGAAGCTGAGTAATCAACCACCATGATGCTGTCTTTTAAGAGAAGAGGCTGAATTTTGTGGTTTTTTTTTATAGATATGGGTAATTTGGAGGAGGAAAAATGAGACTAGGTGGTCAATTTTGGAATGGAATTGTGTGTGGGAGGTATGAGTTCACCATGGTTTCTCTTATTCTTCAAGGTTGAGGAGAAGGTGAGTAGGGTGCAGAGAGGAGTGGTGAGAGAGGTGGGGATGATGAGTGGAGAAGTGTGTGTGAAAGAGGAAAATGATAAAGTGGAAGAGAGAGTGTGGCTGCATAGCATGGGAAAACTGGGGTCCACTAATAAAATCATAGCTCACAGCTCGTACCTCAAAAAAATATGAAAAAATTTGAGGCAAAAGTTCAGCCCACGAGCTACAACTTTTGTTTGTATCACCTTTTCAAATTCGGAGAGCAAGTGAACTTTAAAAATTCAGCAAAACCGACCGTTTTTTTCCACTGCACAAGGTCCTTGTGGGGTCCTTCTTTGGATGATTCTTTTGAATACCTCCAAGAGTGAGCCCTCCATAGTGCATGTATGCATGCCACCTACCCTTGACCTTATTTGGTAGGTCTATAATTGAAGATATTGTTGAGATCATGATATAAGTGAATAGTACAACTAAGAAAATCAAATATTGAGGGGTCTAAAAAATATGTACATGTCAAATATAAATAATATAAGTGGAAAAAATATAAAGGGGTCAAAAGAAATCTCTCTCATTATGAGGCTACCATAAAAAGATAAATAATTTTGGTGTTCTAAGTTTTTTTAAAAAAAACAAAATAGATGTAGGAAGGGAAAAATCACAATAGTGAAAAAATATACACATAAATAAAACTAGTTTTTTTGGATTTTTTTTGGGGTGGAGTTACACCAAATATAAGAGAAGCTTACATGAAAATATTTCTATATGGAATAAAGAGTATGAAAAATGGTAAGAAAAATTGTGGTAATGGTGAGGCAATGTACAGAGCATAAATAACACACACCTAGGTAAAAATATTTAAATAAATACCAAAATAATTATGAAAAAATCTTTTATTTAGGCCCTATATACAAAGAAATATTTACATACGCATGGGCCATAATATACTTATATTTTTTATTTTTTTGGCTCAACTAGCCCAATGCCTAGCTAATTAAGGGTTTTTTATTTCAGTAAGGAGATATGAGAAAAGTCCCCTAACTCACACGCACCTATATACAATGAAAGGGTAAGGGTAACCACAGTGTTTGAGTGATTTGATAGGGGGGGATAACTCACTATGGCAATCACAGAGAGCCAAAAAACGGCTATCACTAGCTCTCGCCATCTTTGAAGGTGTGTGAGGTCTTGGGTCTGAGACCGTGAGGGAATCGATTTATAAGTGTTTTCTTAGTGCTTGAAGCTTCCATCTTCATTGCACTAGCTAGTTATTGAAGGAACACAAAGAATTGTATTGTAAAATGTCTCCCTTGATGGAGGAAATCTACAATACAAAGCCTTTTGGAGGGGGGACAGGCTCCATGTAAATATGGTCTTCAACTGTTGTCAATAGCTTAATTTCTCTCTCTTTTGAAGTATTGTTCATGCCTATCTAACTAGGTGTTATGCTTTTTGTTGCTCTCTCCATCCAAGCACTCTTGCTATGCTCATTAGGAATTTATTCTAATGAAATGCTCACTATGTTCATGTTATTTTTCGCTACAAACAAGTTACTAGGCCATTAAATTTTACGTTGGTACCAGAGCACGAGGTTTCTCTTTTTGTGTTCAAGAAGGGAGGTCCTCAAGCTAGCTATGAATGGTTGGTATTATTGATTGCAATTGAGTAAGTAGAATAGGGATTTTTCAGCCTTGCAGTGTGCCTACCTTTGTGCAGTTGATGGGGCATCACCGTCGAGAGATATGGTCTTAATAGTGGATTCCTACGGGGCTTGCCGATGGCTTAACCACTATTGAGCTATTAGAAGCTTGACAAGAGTCGGTGTTGTTTTGGTGTTCAAAGACCCTCTCTTCTATTCCTTGCAATTAATGATATTCAAGCCATGGGTATAGGAGCTTGAGTGCTTTGCTAAAGGGATTAAGAGGAGTAGCAACTAGGGCTTGAAGTGCCAAAGCACACCTAAAAATGTTTACACCTAAAAGTTTTTAGAATGGATGACAATCATAAAGAGAGTGAAATTAATGTTGATAGCTTTGATTTTGCTAATGAGCACACTACTAATGATGCCCCTATGCTTGGTAGCTACCTTGTTTCTAGGCTTTAACAAGCCATGGGCAATCCATCCCTCCAAAGTGAAGTGCGACAGCAACTACATGCTCATGGGATTCTCCAAACTCCCCACCATGGCGAGAGAGTACCTAGGAAGCCTCCTTGTGAGACTTCCAAAAGAGGGTCTCTCCGATTTGGGAAGAAGAAGAGGACCCATACGAAGGGCTCAAAAATTTTCTTCTAGATGACGCATCTCCTCCCTAAAGGAGAACTCAAGAGCCACCACCAAAACAACAAGAGAAGTGAGTCTCCTCCCACTTCGGCGGAGATGGCTCCATGAAGACGGCGGGTAAAATGCTCTCCATCACCTCCTAAACGGAGAAGACCATTGCACACCTCTCCACACCATAATTAAAAGAGCAATGACAAAAAACAAGAGAAGAAAAAGGCGAGAAAGAGGTCACCCTCTTCTCCATCTTCTTCATCATGTTCCTCTTATGAAGAAAGTGATGGTGCAGACAAGGATGACCAAGGCAAGAAAAAGGCGAGAAAGAGGTCACCCTCCTCTCCATCTTCCTCAAATTCTTCATCTTTTGAAGAAAGTGATGATGCAAGTTTTGAACCATAAAAAAGAAGAGGCCATAGGAAATCCTATGCCATGTGGAAGAGATCATCCAAGCTCAAGAAGTTCAAAGAGGGAGGAAACAACATCTCTTTCCGTACCTATGATGGCACCTTTGGTGCTACGGAAAAATTATTGGCTTTCATCCAACAATTCGATGCAGCAGGATGCGGCGTTTGGAGATGGGGAGTCCTCTAAGCTATGCCATGTATCTATGCATTTTCAAAAGTCCGCCAGGCAATGGTGGTCTAGCCTACGGGCAAACAGTGAATCTCCACAAACATGGAAAGATTTAAGAACTTCCATTACGACACAGTTTTTGGCCACCGATGCCAAAGACAAAGTACTCACTGAATGGCTAAGCTTGAAGCTCTCTCCCTACGAATCCATTCACAAATATGTAGACAAGTTTTGAGACTTACATCTCCAAGCCACTATCTTCAAAAAGATGGATTTTGGAGAGCAAAAACAACAATTTTTTGCGTCCTTAACTGAAGAAATGGTGGAGTATGTTAACTCCCAAAGGCCATGCACCATATCTGCAGTCATACACCATACTATGGTGGCTTCTTGAATCAATTTCCAAACACGGACTAAGAGAAATCTTAAACCCACGGAAAACAAGGGTTCCAATGATCCCAAGGGGAAGGACAATGTCCAAAAGTCTCCTAAGGGAAATTTCAATAACAACAAAGCTAAGGAGAAGCGAGTTTACAAATGCAAAAATAAACTCTCTCCTGAAGAGCTTGAGCATTATCGCAAGGATAACCGTTGTTTCAAGTGCAGCGAGCAAGGGATTGCGTATCATGCTTGCCCCCAAAAGAACACTCGCCGCCAAGAGCCTCCTAGAGCTACCTTGGTCAAAATCCAAGAAGAGGAACCTCACCACAAAGGATATCCTCTATGCCATGCTTGGGGAAAGGTAAGAGAACATGATGCTTTTATTCTCTTTGACCATGGTTTTACTCACAATTTCATATCCACAGAGTTGGCTAGCAAGCTAGGCATCCAAGCCTATGAGATGGGAGATGTCCTACCCACAGATGGTGCTTTCAAGGGGCAAGAAGCTTCAGCCACTCCCTTAATTGGGAAATTGAGGCTCCATGTCCAAAGCTATGTGGACAAAGAGGACTTCTTTATCTCTCCTCTCAAGAAAGAGGATGTAATCCTATGGGCACCATGGTTTGATTGCATGGCTGCCAATGTTAAATCTACTTTAGGTTTAGTGAAAAAGATATGTACATAGATGCCAAAGAGATGGGGAACACCATACCCATTGTACATACGCAAGCTTTCAATAATTCAATAAAGAGCTCTATTTCCGGTACATGATTTTTGTTAAAGATTCTCAAAATGAATCTAATGCTTTAGCAAAAGAAAATATAAATGATTACAAGAAATTAGAGTTATTCAATTGCTCAAGGGGGTTCAAGATGTCTTTATTGACGACATCCCTTGTAAACTACCTCCTAAACGAGGCAATGATGACCATGCAATTGAACTCCTTCCAAGAAGTTCATCACCTAATAAGCCTCCTTATAGAGTTTTTCAAGCTCAACAAGAGGAGATTATGCGACAAGTGCATGAGTTAGTTAAGAAGGGCATGGTTAGGCCTAGCTCATCTCCATTTTGCTAACCTGTGTTATTAGTGAAAAAGAAAGACGGCACATATTGTATGTGTGTCAACTATAGAGCACTAAATAGGATCACTATCAAGAATAGGTTTCCCGTTACACAGGTAGAAGACCTATTTGATAAGCTACAAGGGTCGACCGACTTTAGTAGAATTGACCTAAAAATTGGCTACCATCAAATAAGAATAGTTGATCAAGACATTGTAAAGACTGCATTTCGCACTATATTTGGTCTTTATGAATACATTGTCATGCCTTTTGGCTTGACCAATGCACCAACCACATTCAACCGCTTGATGGAGAAGCTATTCAAGCCTCACCGGACCTTTACTAGAGTGTTCTTTGATGATATCATCATCTACTCTAATTCACTAGACGAATACAAGAAACACCTCCATGTAATATTTCAAGTTTTAAGAGAGAATGAACTTTATATTAATCAAAAGAAAAGTGAGTTTTTCTTACAAGAGATTCAATATTTAGGTCATATTATCTCTCAAGATGGTATCCAAATGGATCCATCAAAGCTAGAAGTAATAAAAGGATGGCCTAATCCAAGGAATCTTCATCAACTAAGAAGCTTTATAGGTATGTGTGCATACTATAGTTTCTCCATAGAAAAGTTCTCACTAATATCGAACCATCACACAACCTAACAAAGAAAAACGTTAGGTATACATGGTCTACCAAGGAGAACAATGATTTCAAAAAGCTTATCTCTCAAACTGTGCTTACATTGCCGTATCTCTCAAAGCCATTGAGGCCCAATGTGACGCTTGTGGTGATTGCCTTGGAGTTGTTTTGCTCCAAGAAGGGCACGCCATAGACTATGAATGTCGAAGGCTCGACCCTGTTGAGCAAGCTCTAGGCATATATGAAAAGGAACTCCTAGCAATTCTTCATGCCTTAACCTCATGGAAGCACTATTTATAGGGGACTCCTTTTATCCTGCGGACGGATCACCAAATCCTTAAGTGCTTCATGACGCAGACCAAGCTCTTCGACAAACAAATGAGGTGGGCAAATTTCCTTTTGCAATTTAATTTTCATATTGCTCACATTGCTAGCAAGCATAATCAAGTATCCGATGCACTCTCAAGATGGCTGAGAGTGAATGTGGTTTCCATAGCAACTCACAATGATCTATCTTCTATGATAGATGAGTATGCTATTGATCCCAATTTTAGAGATGTGATTTCAGCCCTTGCATTAGGGAAGAAAGAGGAACCATTTACTTTACAAGATGGTTATCTTCTCTATCGCAATAGACTATGCATTACTAACTCACTATGTGAGAAAGTAATGTATGAATCTCATGCTCCTCCTTATGCATGGCATAGAGGGATTCAGTCTACCCTAAAAGGGATTGAAACATAATTCTATTGGCCTACCATGAAAGCAAACATACAAGCGTATGTTTCTAAATGTATGGTATGCCAAAAGACGAAGTTTGATAGAGGGAAGCAACAGTGATTGCTTCAACCTTTGCCAATCCCTAATTCACCATGGGAGAGCATATCCATGGATTTTATCTTTGGATTGCTTAAGTCTATCCATGGGAATATGGGAATATGGACTATAGTAGATAGGTTCAACAAACAAGCTCATTTTATACCTATCAAAAAGACTAACAAAACCCCTCAAATGGCAACCCTCTTCAAATCACAAATCTTCAAGTACCATGGGTTGCCAATGTCCATAGTGTCGGATAGATCTTAGAATGACTAGTAAGTTCTGGAAGGGTCTCTTTGAGAATTCAGGGACAAGGCTAAACTTCTCTTTGGCCTATCACTCCCAAACGGATGGCCAAGGTGAAATAGCTAACAATTCTTGATCTACTAAAATCCTATGTAACGGAAGTAGATTAAAGGTCCTAATGGGAGAAGTACTTACCCTTAGTGGAGTATGTGTACAATAACACTGTACATACTTCCACGGGAAAATCACCTTTCAAGGTAAATGCGGGAAGATCTAGAAATCCCCTGCTACTTAAGGTACATGGGAAGATCTTCCCTGCAGATGAGTATAGCCGAGACCTACAAGAATCTTTCCAAAAGATTAAGGATGCTATCTCTATCTCACAACAAAGGCAAAAGGTTACTGCTGATAAGCACATAAGAGCCCAAGCCTTTAAAGAAAATGATTGGGTCTTGCTTAAATTTCCCAAGGCTCGATTAAGGCACATGACTGGCAAGAATCATACGGAACACCAAAAGTACTATGCTAAGTTAGCAAAAAGGTACTATGGTCCCTTCCAGATTCTTAGATCAATCCATGACATGGCCTATCAACTCAAGTTGCCCAGTCATTGGCTCATACACAATGCTTTTCATGTGAGCCTACTAAAGCCTTACCCCGGTGAGGTCACCTAATAAAAAGGTAACCTATCACGTGAGTTCAACAGAAGGGTATTTAAAGTTCTTGAAACTTACAGAAATATATATACACAAGGGCATTATTTTTTCAAATTTGAAAAAAACTTACAGATTTTAAATGAAAAGGGTACATTATATTCAGAACAAAATTCACAGATAAGGGGTTTTACAAATATGTCTAGAATGCACATGATATGGTAGTTTTACATATAGTGAACTCCCGAGAGCCTTACAAACGAGAGCCACCTCAAGAACCAACTATTGAAGACCCACCAGAGATCAAGGACCAAGAAGAGATGTTGCAGCCCAAGTCCATTCTCCGACATGAAGACAAGGTATTAAGAGGCGGTAAGATTATCCGACAGTATCTTATTAAGTTTAACAACTATCCTTTTGAAGATGTTAGATGGATGCAAGGCATATAATTAAAGGATAACCTAAACCTTGTCAATGCTTACAATGCTTCCCTAGAGTAAGCAAATGTACAAGTGTTTAAAATGAACAAATTTTTTGTCTTATAAGACTCTCTTTTTCTTTATTGTGCACAAATGTTAAGTAGTATGCATCCTTAGAATCAAGTTTGTGGAGACGACGTCTTCCAAACACCATGTAGAGCTTGTCACTCTACTATGGAACATTGATATGACTAATGCACTGACACACTTGCGGCAACTTAGGCTCTCAAGCGCCAAATGGATTAGTCATCTAATCTAGAACGATGTCGTAGGGTAAGATAGGGATCCTCTACCCGCTAGAAATAGGACTAATGAATAGGCTTTATCTTATCTACCCCATAGTTGGGGACGACTATGATTTCAAGAGAGAGGTAATGTCATAATAACTAATATCTAATTCTCCTAATTGATTTTCTCATGTTAAACTGATCATTTAATATGGGGAAGTGCCAGGGGAGAAAAAACTAGAATATTGGTTAAGCTGGCAGACTAGCCACAATAGGGATCCAAAGGGGAGGCCATCGAAAAAAGAGCATTGTGCAACAATGGGCTCCAAAGACCTTAGGGTTAAGTCCATTAAGACTTCCAAAATTTCAAGGTTCTAAAATTCGAAGGTAAGTCCAAATGGTCAAGCTTAGTGGAATTGGATGCTTGTGAGTGTGCCAAAAAGTCTTTGCAAGCTCCTACATAGGAGGGGGCGAGCCCTTTTAGTAGGGGATGAGAGAGAAACACACACACACATACTCATGCAAGCCCCTTTACACAAAGGCCATAGTGGACACATGTCATCTCCCTAGCCCAATTGCCTCCAAGGTGTACACAAATTCTATTGGATGGCCATAGAGATGGACGAATGAGAATTAGGCTAGAGTACGTCTAATTAATTCATTTAAAAACAATTGATAAAAGAACCAATAAGAATTAAGCTCTCTAGAAGAATATTGAACAGTCTCCCAAGGGGTCCAATGAGCATTCAACAGCCCAATGGTTTGCCTGCTTCCTATTGGCCAGAAGACAAAGGGGTCCAATGAGAGTTTAGTTGCATTATTTAATTACCTAAATCTCTCACAAAAGGGGAAAAGGGGACACATGTCACAAGGCTATCACTTATGCCTCTTAAATTCCTATTGGCTAAGCTTGGAAAGGTCCAATAGGAAGCCAACAGGAGGAATTAGCAAGAGGGGCCGACCAAGATGAGAGGGGGGGCTGATTTTTGAAGGCATTATCACACACACTCACACAACCTCATGTGTGAAGCAAGAAGACTCTCTCTCTCTGTCCTTCTCAAGCTTTAATGGAAAGCTCATCATCTACTCCAAGTTTGGAGAAGGGAGGCCTACACCGACAACTCTTGGCTTTGTGATGCAAATCCAACCAAGAGACAAGCTTCAATGCATGTTCAGCTCCTCTACCATGCTAATTACTAAGCTATGCTAAGCTTTTATGAGTGATTATGTGAAGAGATATGCTTCTTTCTTGTAAGACTACTCCTTCTTCCTCTCAATCTACTCTTGAGGTCCCGCTAGCTCTCACCATCTTCGAAGGTGTGTGAGGTCTTGGGTCTAAGACCGTGAGGGAATTGATGTTGTGTTCTATAAGTGTTTTCTTAGTGCTTGAAGCTTCCATCTTCATTGCACTAGCTAGTTATTGAAGGAACACAAAGAATTGTATTGTAAAATGTATCCCTTGATGAGGGAAATCTATAATACAAAGCCTTTTGAAGGGGGAATCGGCTCCATGTAAATCCAGTCCTCAAGTGTTGTCAATAGCTTAATTTCTCTCGCTTTTGAAGTATTGTTCATGCCTATCTAACTAGGTGTTATGCTTTTTGTTTCTCTCTCCATCCAAGCGCTCTTGCTATGCTCATTGGAAATTTATTCTAATGAAATGCTCACTATATTCATGTTATTTTCCACTACACACAAGTTACTAGACCATTAAATGTTACATTTTATGTAGATATTGAATGACATGCAAGACTAAAATCATATAATATTTCAATCGTTTGATATTGTAGTTTATTTTGCCGATGAATATGTCCGTGTATACTGGGACAAGAAAGTGAGGAAAGGTATTTTCAAACTCAATGAGTTAGTAAGGTATCTCATATTTCTATTCAACTAAACTTTTCAATACACACTATATCATGCTACAATCCTCAAGCTCACAACATGATATACTTGTACAAGAATACGATGCGTAATTTATGCTCATCAAGGCTCTCTCTAGCTAAGTTGTCTTTGCCTTATCTATAATAAAAGGGAAAGAGAAAAGGGGTTGCTTTGGAACCCTAGAATCGCTCATGTAAAAGCATCAATGTGAGAAACACTCCAAGTATCACAAGAAGATTTAGAAATTTTCTCATGTAGGAAAACGGACTCTTTTTTAGTGTTTTTCATGCAATGCATAACATCATGAGCTTATGCTCGAGAGGCATTACATACCTATCTAGGTATGATTGGGGACAGAGGACCACCGGCCCCGTCCTTTGCCCCCAATGGTACCTAGATAGGTATGTGGTGCCTCCCTCATAGAAGCTCAAGGATTCAATCGGTTTAAGTCTAGACATCTTCCTTACCTTTCCTCATAGTACAAAAGCAAGCATGTCCAAATAAAGAGTTCCATAGGTAGACATATTTTGTGGAGAGCACTAGAGGTGACATCATGATGGGCCACATCAATCTGAGATGAAGAAGGTGATCTCAAAAATCACATAGGCATGGTAAAATTTAAAAACCTCTGATGAAAAAACTGTGTCTTAGCTTGCTATTCTTTACTGAAGCTCAACAAACTAAAACTTAAAAAGCCTTTCCAAAAACTGTGTCTTAGCTTGCTATTCTTTACTAAGGCTGAACAAACAAAAACTGATGAGAAGACTCGAAGAAGAGGATATTACAGTATGGTCTACTAGTTTAAAAGCACTTTGCATGAGGTATGTATGTCTGGTCAATTTTGAAGAACTCGGGAGGAGAAGAATCTTTCCGAGATGCTTGGATCTCTCTCTCTACACGTGTGTGTGTATGTCAAGCTCTTCGCCTCCACAGCTACAGCTCTCTCTCTCTCTCTCTCTCTCTCTCCGCACGTCCTCAGGACTAGGTGGAGAGCCGACTGCCTGTCGCCCATGTGTGGAGTTGCCAATTGCAAACCTTCTTGCCGCCCCCCAAGTGTGATGTCTCTTTCTACTTCACAGGCAGCTTCCATGCGTTGAAGGAAGCCGACACACGCTTCCTGCAGTTGGCCGAGAGAGGGAGAGGGATGAGGGTGCCGCTCGCTCAAGCTGGGACACGAAGGGGGTGGGCTAGTCTCTCATGGGACAAGCAGGTAGGGTTGACGGATCGAGTAGAGGCGGAGGTTGGGGAAGCAGGAGCACGGAAGGCACTGGCGCCACTGGGGGAGGGAGGTGCAAGGGGGGGATGGGGGGTGCGAACAGGGCACAGAGAAGTGTGATCTCTCTCTCTCTCTCTCTCTCTCTCTCTCTCTCTCTCTTCGTGAGCATCCTAGTCAGTAGATCTCTCTCTATTCCACACATGCTTATGATGCGCAGCAGCAAGGCGAGCTCACGACAGAGATGAGGAGGTAGCGGTGACGTGGGCGAGGCGAGGGAGGTAAGAGGGGGAGCTGCAGAAGGAGAGAGGGTTTACTGCAGGGTTGAGGCAGGCGCTGGTGCACGGGAGGCAGAGGGCGGAAGGAGTAGGAGCAAGGGGAAGGCGCACTCACTGGAGCAGGGCATAGAAGCTGGTAGTGGGGGGGGGGGATATATCCAGGGAATCGCGTGCGAGCCAGCTCATGCAGGGAGGGTGGTTGTTGCGATGAGCTGCAGACAGCTGAGGCACAGGCGGGAGACGCAAGATGGAGGTGAGGGGGGTGGGGCGAGAGCATCTCGGGAAGGAATCAAAAAACTTTTGGGTTTTCTTTACTTTGTATCAGTTGGGGTTTATCCCTTGACTAGGGTTGAACTCCGTTTTTGTTTTTAAGCGAAATCTAAGAAGATCTCCTTGGTTATCAAAGGGGTCGACACGTGCAGGGAGGGAACAAAATGTAAATGCAGAGAGGGAGTCGGCACGTGTAGGGGGGAACAAAAGGTAAATGCAGAGAGAAGGTGAAGGGCAAATCTGTCGGTCGGTCAAGATGCGCACAGAGAGAGAGAGAGAGAGAGAGAGAGAGAGAGAGAGAGAGAGAGAGAGATCTTTGCGAATCTACGATGTGCCTATGGTGTGTTTTTCTGCAAGGGACGCTTGTGGTGCAGCTATGTAGTGTGCAGATGCTTTCTCTTGCACCTTGCTTGGTATTGCACAACTCCTACGATCGACTTAATAGAGGAAGACCGAATAGGTGATATATATAGTTGGAGTAGAGCATGGCTTTGACGGTAGGTAGTAGAAACCATTGCCATATTCCTCAAGGTGATGACGAAGAGGCTTGGAGGCACAAAGTCGGACGAGAATGAGATTGAGTGGCTCATCATTTTCATGCGCATGCCGGAGGTGGTCCAGCTGATAGAAGGGCTCTGATGATGAATCTCTCTCTCTCTCTCTCTCTCTCTCTTTGCGAAGTAGTTCTCCTTGATGATAGGGACAACAACAAATCAGTAAAGCATCGACCGATAGCAAGAGCCTTGGGGGGGGGGGGGGGGGGGGGGGGGGGGGGGGGGGGGGGGGGGGGGGGGGGGGGGGGGGTGCAAAGGGAGATGAACATTGAGGTGGAGGTGGGCTTAATCGCATGGAATGCTTGCATCCAAGTGAAGCTCGCTAGGACAGAGACGAAAGTGGACGGACAATTGCAGGTCATGTTTGGTGTTTGTCTCTCCCCCCCCCCCCCCCCACGTTGAAGACCTAGAGGTGCTAGTGCGAATCATCTATTTGTCTCGCACAGTTGTGGTCGATGACAGGACAGCCCGCCCATCAGTGACAACTTCAATGGCTCCAGCTCTGACGTCGACAATGGCGATGAAGAAGAGGGGTGCAGGGACGGGGAGACGCCACGATGGCATGGTGAACGACAGCTCCTCCCGAGCAGGCAGAAACGAGGAGGAGGGGATCTCGTTGATGACTGAAGGGTTGAAGGTGGCATATAGGTACTCTTATGTGGCAGCCCATATATACCTAACCTTCTTTGTTCGACTTTATATTGTGGTCTGTAGCTCAATTGTTGTGGGGTGGCCCCCTTTTTCACCAGTCTTTTATGATGAGGATGATTGAACTTTTCTCCCTCAAAGGTCTTGTCCAATGGGGGGTGGCAGTCTTGTATGTTTCTGTGGCAACCTCAAGGTGTCGTTATGTTTTCTCTAGAATGTTCATTGTGGTGGTCTTAGATACCATGTCTCAAGGTAGGCCTATGAAAGTCGAAGGCTCGACCCTGTTGAGCAAGCTCTAGGCATATATGAAAAGGAACTCCTCGCAGTTCTTCAAACTCATGGAAGAACTATTTATAGGGGACTCCTTTTATCCTGCGCGGACGGATCACCAAATCCTTAAGTGCTTCATGACGCAGACCAAGCTCTCTGACAAACAAATGAGGTGGACAAATTTCCTTTTGCAATTTCATTTTCATATTGCTCACATTGCTGGCAAGCATAATCAAGTATCCGATGCATTGTCAAGATGGCGGAGAGTGAATGTGGTTTCCATAGCAACTCACAATGATCTATCTTCTATGATAGATGAGTATGCTATTGATCCCAATTTTAGAGATGTGATTTCAGCCCTTGCATTAGGGAAGAAAGAGGAACCATTTACTTTACAAGATGGTTATCTTCTCTATCGCAATAGACTATGCGTTACTAACTCACTATGTGAGAGATTAATGTATGAATCTCATACTCCTCCTTATGCGTGGCATAGAGGGATTCAGTCTACCCTAAAAGGGATTGAAACATAATTCTATTGGCCTACCATGAAAGCAAACATACAAGATTATGTTTCTAAATGTGTGGTATGCCAAAAGACGAAGTTTGATAGAGGGACGCAACTTGGATTGCTTCAACCATTGCCAATCCCTAATTCACCATGGGAGAGCATATCCATGGATTTTATCTTTGGATTGCTTAAGTCTATCCATGGGAATACGGGAATATGGACTATAGTATATAGGTTCAACAAACAAGCTCATTTATACCTATCAAAAAGACTAACAAAGCCCCTCAAATGACAACCCTCTTCATATCACAATTCTTCAAGTACCATGGCTTGCCAATGTCCATAGTGTCCGATAGAGATCCTAGAATGACCAGTAATTTTTGGAAGGGTCTCTTTGAGAATTTAGGGACAAGGCTAAACTTCTCTTCGGCCTATCACCCCCAAACGGATGGCCAAAGTGAAATAGCTAACCTAACAATTTGCGATCTACTAAAAGCCTATGTAACGGAAGTAGATTAAAGGTCCTAATGGGAGAAGTACTTACCCTTAGTGGAGTATGCCTACAATAACATTGTACATACTTCCACGGAAAAATCACCTTTCAAGGTAATTAAGGGAAGATCTAGAAGTCCCCTGCTACTTAAGGTACATGGGAAGATCTTCGCTGCAGATGAGTATAGTCGAGACCTACAAGAATCTTTCCAAAAGATTAAGGATGCTATCTCTATCTCACAACAAAGGCAAAAGGTTGTTGTTGATAAGCACATAAGAGCCCAAGCCTTTAAAGAAAATAATTGGGTCTTGCTTAAATTTCCCAAGGCTCGATTAAGGCACACAACGGGCAAGAATCGTATGTGGCACCAAAAGTACTATGCTAAGTTAGCAGAAAGGTACTATGGTCCCTTCTAGATTCTTAGATCAATCCATGACATGGCCTATCAACTCAAGTTGCCCAGTCATTGGCCCATACACAATGCTTTTCTTAAGAACATGCTAAAGCCTTACAAACGAGAGCCACCTCAAGAACCAACTATTGAAGACCCACCAGAGATCGAGGACCAAGAAGAGGTGGTGCAGGCCAAGTCCATTCTCCGACATGAAGAGAAGGTATTAAGAGGCGGTAAGATTATCCGACCGTATCTTATTAAGTTTAACAAATATCCTTTTGAAGATGTTAGATTGATGCAAGGCACATAATTAAAGGATAACCTAAACCTTGTCAATGCTTACAATGCTTCCCTAGAGTAAGCAAATGTACAAGTGTTTAAAATGAACGAAGTTTTTGTCTTATAAGACTCTCTTCTACTTTATTGTGCACAAAGGTTAAGTAGTATGCATCCTTAGGGTCAAGATTGTCGAGACAACGTCTTCCAAACACCAAGTAGAGCTTGTCACTCTACTATGGAAGATTGATAGGACTAATGCATTGACATGCTTGCGGCAACTTAGGCTCTCAAGCGCCAAATGGATTAGTCATCCAATCTAGAACGATGTCGTAGGGTAAGATAGGCATCCTCTACCCGCTAGAAAAAGGACTAATGAATAGGCTTTGTCTTTTCTACCCCATAGTTGGGGACGACTATGATTTCAAGAGAGAGGTAATGTCATAATAACTAATATCTAATTCTCCTAATTGATTTTCTCATGTTAAACTGATCATTTAATATGGGAAAGTGCTAGGGGAGAAAAAACTAGAATATTGGTTGAGCAGGCAGACTAGCCACAATAGGGATCCAAAAGAGGGAAAATAGGATCCAAAGGGGGGGGGCCATCGAAAAAAGAGCGTTGTGCAAAATGGGCTCCAAAAACCTTAGGGTTAAGTCCATTAAGACTTCCAAAATTTCAAGGTTCTAAAATTCAAAGGTGTGAGGTCCTTGCCCCTTTTTGAGAGGAGCGGAGTACCTTTGATAGGTCTCCAATCCTGAGAAGGGAAGAACCAACGGACATTGCCTTAGCTACTACGTAGCCACGGGCATGAACCGTTAGTGAAGGATTGGTCCTATCTCGCTATGGCAGAGCGTGACCACCATAACCCTATCTAAAAACTATTTATAATCAATTATACCTAAAAGTATAAATCTTAGAGTGGCCAACCTGTGCGCTTTTTTCTTCATGTTTCAGAAGCACAGCCGCCAAGGTTTGTCTCTTTTAAGATTTATGACTATAAAAAAAAAAATCTAGCGTTGGAAAGTTACCCGACTCATCGGGTCCACCTGTCCATAGAATGATACTGTCGGGGTATCATTCTCCCTCTTTCCACACCACACTCACCCTTCTTTTGTTATCTAATTACTACCACACTCTTTAAACATACATGTTCCTTTACTTTATTTATGATACTGGTTCGTTAAAACAGCCCTTCAAACTGTATTACAAACAATTGTCAAACAAGAAGTCGTCCAATTTTAAACCAACAACCCTTGGATTAGGTTCACTCAAGAATCTCTACTGACGCTATTATGTTCGATCGGTATATACATTATTTATAAAAACCCTTGTCCTCATGAGCGTCCCATACTGCTTGACAAGTATTCATTGTGCTAATCTGGACGTACTCCCATCACAGCCACAACGGTGCCAATCTGGGCGTCATCCTCACGCCACGGCAAAACAAAACTGTAGTATCCAACTGGGCTAATCTGGGTGTACTCCCACCACAGCATCAACGGTGCCATCCTGGGCGTCATCTCACGCCTCCGCAACTGCCACATAATACCAGCGCTAATAAGTAGAGATACTTGAGAAAAACCATACCGAAGGTTTTGGACAAACATTCTTTCCTATAGCAACCAGTTTAACCAGACAATCTTTCCTACTTGTCAAACATATAACGAGTTTCTTGGGGTTAAGCCCCGTGGTTTCAGTCCGTGTTTTTTTTTCATAAGGTAAATAATATATTCCTATGGTCTCGCATATGCAATGATGCATAACTTCAAACTGCAATACTAACCTGTACCATAGCTCTGATTGGTCCGATTGGTGGAGACATAGCATGTTCCGCAGGAGTTCCACCGTTACTTGTACCGGCTTCATGATGATTAGCGCCTTGTGTTCGAGCACGCTTTGGAGCCATTTTTTTGTACTACCCTTATATTATACACTTATAACTTTAAATTGATCAATTTTCCTAGTAATCTACTTGTTTCCAAAGAGAGTCTGTAATTTGAACCCTCACACACACACATATCCTTCTTAAAGCTAATTGAATCTTACTAATCTATTAGAAGATTAGATTAATAGATAGCACACGCACACACATAACTAATTGAAACTTACTAATTTATTAGAGAGATTAGAGTAGGAGGTAGCACACATACACACACATAGATAATTGAATCTTACTAATCCATTAGAGATTAGAGTAATAGATAGCACACACACACACATAACTAATTAAATCTTACTAATCTATTAGAGAGATTAGAGTATATCCTTCTTAAAACTAATTGAATACTCAATTAATACGCACTTTATTAGTCCACTAGAGTTTTTGCTCTCTTAGTGGTTTGTGGACGCCTTCTCTCTAAGAGAAGTGGCAGCACTTCGTGAGCGCTATAGAGGCAATCTCTATGTGTTAAGTGTGAGCATGGATGCTCTATTTATAGCAGAAAGAAAAACGTTCAACTTTTTTTCAAAAAATAAATAAATATTTTTATTAAAAAAATTAATAAAAAAATATTATTTTATTTTATTTTTATTTTATTTTTTTTCAAAATCATACCTGCGTTTTTGGTACCCTTGTGGTACCCATGAGCTTGACCACTTTGTCATTATCATCAATAGATAAGGCCACACAAGCCCCCCCTCATTAAGATTAGTCAAGAGTAGTGTCTCCTTTTTCATGTGACAGTGTGTCCCACTTTGTCCTCTCTTATGTGATCCATGTGCCTTCATTTGTCATCCTTGTGTATTCTTTTGTCTTTATAATTATTTTATTTATTTCCTTAATGATAATTTACTTTACATTTTTAAGTTAAACTTTACAGTCTTATATTAACTTTACAGTAGTAAAAGAAAATTCTACAATCAGTAAATAAGTCTTGCAATAAGTTAGTTAGTGATTCATATAGCTAAACATGTCAGAATTTTGTAGCGTAAATTTTAATTTCTAGGTTTTCTCAACCTACGATTCATAATTTGAACTCGAATAACTTAAATAGGGAGTGATGTTCAAAAAAATACAAATGCGTAATAAAACTTGTGTGCAATTTGAAAGTAGAGACCTTACAATCTCCCCAACTTAGAATTTGAGATGCCCTCATCTTAAGAACATTGAAGGGTAATCCTTAAGAAGGGATGTCTCATCTTCCCAAGTGGCATCTTCTACAGGGAAATCCTTCCATAAGATAAGATGTTCTTTGATGGATCTATTCCTAAGCTTTCTCTCTCGAGTTTCTAGGATAGTATCAGGTTGGAGTTGTAGAACATCTTGAGCAGGTAAAATTATTTGCTCATCATCAAGGACATGGTCAGGGTTATATACATAAGGTTTTAACAGACTTACATGAAATACATCATGCACTTTGAGATGAGAAGGGAGTTTTAGTCTATAAGCTTGATCACTTACAACCTTGATTATTTCGTAAGGTCCATAATATCGGTAGCTAAGCTTCTTATACCTTCCGAGAGATAGATTTCTCTTTTTGGGTTTTACTCGTAAGAAAACTTTGTCACCTTCTTTGAAAATCCGATCAGATATTTTTAAGTCGGCGTACTTCTTTTGTCGATCTTGAGCTGCTTGAATATCCCTTCGAATAGCTTTGGTTTGAGCTTCCATTTCTTCAAGCATTTTCTTTGAGACTTCTACCCTTATAGTGGGGTCAGAAAAGTTAAGAGGTGATAAACATTCTTGACCATAAAGAGCATTAAAAGGTGTCATTCCAATACTTCTATGAGTAAAGGAATTGTATGCATACTCTACCAAGGGTAGGTATTGAATCCACTTGCGAGGTTCTCTATTGCAGTAGGCTCTGAGGATGTCTTCAATTACTTGATTAACTCTTTCAGTTTGGCCATCAGTTTGAGGATGATAAGCAGTACTAAAACATAACTGGGTTCCAATAGCTTGAAACAATGATACCCAAAACTTTGAAGTAAACTTGGCATCACGATCGCTAACAATCGTCTTGAGTAAACCATGAATTCTGAAAACCTCCTTCACAAATAGACGAGCAATATCTGAAGCTGTAAAGGTTGTCTTGACTGGGATTAAGTGAGCCACTTTAGTAAGCAAGTCGACTATGACCATGATTGAATCATATCCAGCTTGGACAGAAGGAAACCCGGTGATAAAGTCCATGCTAATACATTCCCATTTCATTTGGGGAATATCTAAAGGATGTAATTTACCTGGAATCTTTAGTCTCTCTGCCTTAATCCTTTGACAAGACAAACACTGCTTGACATAGCGAAGGACATCACCCTTCATACCTTGCCGATAGTAACTTCTGTGAATTGCATTGATGGTATTGGCATAACCTGGATGTCCTGAAGTTGCGCCATCATGTGCTTCATATAGGATAGCATTCCTTAGGGTAGAATCCTTAGGTATGCATAGTTGATTCCTATAGTAAATTTTTCCATCTTCTAAGGAATAATGTAGAGGTTTAGGCTGATTTGATGATACCCTCTCTTCACGTAGGATACTAACAAGCATCTGGTAATCTGCATCTCTGACAATAGCATAGGAGACCTTGTCTAAAATAGCGTTGTTAGCCATGGAAATTGCCCCCAGAAAAGCTTTACGGCTTAGGGCATCTGCCACAACATTATCCTTACCTGGTCTAAATTTAATATCAAAATCATATTCGTGCATGAGCTCTATCCATCTCCTCTGTCTCATGTTAAGGTTAGGTTGGGTAAAAATCCACTTAAGGCTCTTGTGATCTGTTACCAACTGGAATTTGCGTCCCAATAGATAATGTCTCCATAGCTTGAGAGCATGAATAACTGCTAGCAATTCTAAATCATGTGTAGCATAATTCACTTCATGAATCCTAAGCTTCCGAGAAGTATAAGCTACAGGCCTTCCTTCTTGAGTAAGGACTCCTCCTAATGCAAGGTTACTAGCATCTGTGATCACCTCGAATTCTTGGGTGAAATCTGGAAGTTTTAAGAGAGGTTCTGAAGCAAGATACTCCTTAAGCTGTTTGAAGCAAGATTCATGTTTTTCTTCCCAAAGTATCGTTGCTCCTTTCTTTAGCAAGTCGGTTAGTGGTGCACATTTAAGAGCATAGTCCTTTACAAAGATCTTGTACCACCCTGTGATACCTAAGAACCCTCTGACTTTGGTTTGTGAAGTGGGTTGAGGCCATTCCACAATATCTTTGACTTTGTCAGGGTCAACAGAGACTCCTTCAGGTGAAATGATAAACCCTAAGTAACAGACCTTAGGGGTAAAGAAGGTACATTTGCTTTTCTTTGCATACAGCTTATTTCGGCGTAAAAGCTCTAACACTTTCCTTACATGTCCTGCATGCTTTTCCTCTGATTTGGAATAAATTAAGATATCGTCAAAGAATACTAGGACAAAATCATCCAAGAATTCTCTAAAGATATCGTGCATCAGACGATTGAAAGTTACAGGAGCATTCGTAAGTCCGAAAGCCATCACTGTAAATTCGTAATGACCATAACGAGTGTTGAAAGCTGTTTTGGAGATATCAGCCTCCTGGATTCGAATTTGATGTTAGCCAGATCGAAGATCAATCTTCGTGAATATTTTGGCTCCATGTAATCTATCCAGCATCTCATCAATACGAGGAATTGGATATTTATTCTTGATGGTAACCTGATTTAAGCCCCTATAATCTATGCAAAGTCGAAGAGAGCCATCCTTTTTCTTTTGGAAGAGAACAGGTGCACCCCATGGAGATATACTGGGTCGGATAAACCCTTGCTCAATCAACTGTTTGAGCTGCTCCTTGAGTTCTATAGCCTCTGGAAGTGACATCTTGTACGGCGCTCTTGAGACTGGTTCACTAGCTGGAAAAATTTTGATTTCATGGTCTACCTCCCTAGGTGGTGGTAGTTCAGAAAGTTCACTGGGGAAAACATCCGAAAATTCTTCTAGCCACATTGGTTCAGGGTTGGAAGAAGATTTTTCTACTTTGTTTAGCTTGACTAAAAAAATTTGTTGACCCTTGCGTAACCCTTTCAAAAGACGATTAGCTTTGACCAAGTAAGCTTTTGGTCGTCCATTTTGGCCTTCAATAGTGACTTCTTGACCTTGGTTGTCCACAAAAGTAACACTTCCTTGGGCACAATGGATATTGGCATTATGACTGGCTAACCAATCCATTCCAAGAATTTCGTCATAGATTCCTATGGGTAAGGTTCGAAAAGTAGCAGAAGTAGAGTATTCTCCCAACTTGAAATCTATTTTGCCACAGTGTACTGAGATAACACCTCCTTTCCATTGGCTAATTCAACTCTCATCTTTCGTGTAGGATGTTGATTAAGTCCTAACCTCCTTAAACATTTAGGTGACAAGAAAGAATGAGTACTACCACAATCAATAAGAAGCTCAAATTTTTCACCTTGGTGATTTGCAGGTGTTTGAATGATAGCATATTGTTGTCTTGCTCTTGGGTTATTAATTGCAGCATGTAGAGTTTCTCTTTCCTCTTGTTCTTCTCCCAATGTTGGTTCTCCTATGATATAAGCATTGACTCTGGCAGCCATTCCGCGCCCTCGACCTTGTCCTCCATTTCTTCCTCCACGATTTATTATTTGTCCTCGTCTTCTAGCTCGAGTAGGTGTATTTGTTGCGGAGACTCGCCTAGGACATACATTCCTGAAATGTCCTAGCTCGTTGCATTCATAGCATCTAAGATCTGCATTTTGAGCTCCATTTGCTGAAGCTACAACTATTGGATGAGTTTGGTGAACTGGGTAAACTTGCCTTTGGTTCCACATCATAGACCGTCCTCTCCTTCCAGCATTCCTTAAATTTCCATTTCGTACCCTTTGAGAGTTTGACATCTCTTTAGCTAATGGTTTAGCTCTTAAAAGAGCATCTTGCAAATTTACAGGCCTCATGGCTTCTAGACGAGCATTTAAAGGAGAATTTAGCCCTTTGCAAAAACGGGCTACTCGTTGATCTGCGGTCATTGGCGGAGCATAGCGCCTAAGAGTTACAAATTTGGAGTAGTATTCTTCCACTCTAAGATGAAACTAACGTAAGTTGAAGAATTCATTCATCTTAAGGGATTTGTGTGCAGGTGGAAGATAACGTCCTTTGACAGCATACTTAATGTCTTCCCAAGTTTGAGTGTTTTGAGCTACTTGATTATCGTTGCAGTGTTGTTTCCACCAAAGCTTGGCATCCCCCGTGAGACGAAACATAGCCAACATTGCTTGGTTATCGGGAGTAGTACCAGCAGCAACAAAATAATCCTCCATCTCTTCGAGCCACACTTCTGCATCGCGCTCAACTAGGGCTCCTTCCCCTTTGAAAGAGGGAAGTTTAGCTTGCTTGAGAAGTAGCTTTTTCTCTTGAAGAGATGTGTACACCGCACTCTGTGCAATATAGATTAAGTGAAACTTTATTGGATACTCTAACTTTAATCCACTTTAAGGCAAGACTTGATCAGACAATAATACAAACAAAAGATAATATTAATCCAAACTTTATTTATACACATATTATTTGCTACCAAGGTTGGTAGTCTTTAGGTACAAGGATTGTAATGTCTCTATATTTTGAGTTTAGTGACTACAAAAGGATAGGCTAAAGGATCAAAATAATAAGTTTCCTTTGACCCTTGAAAGCTACGAGATACACATATGGGTCGAATCCTACCACCATGGATAACTTTTGTAACTTGGTTATAGACCCATTGAGTCTGAGATATCTTTTCTCCTCCCAAGGTAATGGTAGCATCCGGATTCTTAGTACCAATGAAAAGATAAACTTCAATGAATTTTAACTCCTCTGCCCAATGAAGTTTCTTGAGATTGGTATCCATGCACCATATCTTGTCAGCATCGATGGTATAGATTCCTCCAGATGGACTCCAGTTGATGCCCCATCCTCTATGCACCCTTGGAATAGGTGGTGCAAACACCCTATCCATAATCATCATCACCCTGTTTTGAAACTGATAATTTGGTGATTAGCATGCATTTTCAAACATGATGGTGAACACCTGGAATTTTTGGTAGGCTAAATGAACATTTTCCTGTACTAGGAAAGTTCAGTCTTCAATACCATACAAAAATTCAAATCAAATTTTCTAGGTTCTTCTATTATTTCAAACATTCGCATCATTCAACATCCAAACATCAATCTAAAAATCTCCCCAAGCTTTAACCTAGGCTCTGATACCAGTGTGAGGTCCCTGCCCCTTTTTGAGAGGAGCGGAGTACCTTTGATAGGTCTCCAATCCTGAGAAGGGAAAAACCAACGGACATTTCCTTAGCTACTACGTAGCCACGGGCATGAACCGTTAGTGAAGGATTGGTCCTATCTCGCTATGGTGGAGCGTGACCACCATAACCCTATCTAAAAACTATCTATAATCAATTATACCTAAAAGTATAAATCTTAGAGTGGCCAACCTATGCGCTTTTTTCTCCATGTTTCAGAAGCACAGCCGCCAAGGTTTGTCTCTTTTAAGATTTATGACTAAAAAAAAAAAAAATCTAGCGTTGGAAAGTTACCCGACTCATCGGGTCCACCCGTCCATAGAATGATACTGTTGGGGTATCATTCTCCCACTTTCCACACCACACTCACCCTTCTTTTGTTATCTAATTACTACCACACTATTTAAACATACATGTTCCTTTACTTTATTTATGATACTGGTTCGTTAAAATAGCCCTTCAAACATTATTACAAACAATTGTCAAACAAGAAGTCGTCCAATTTTAAACCAACAACCCTTGGATTAGGTTCACTCAAGAATCTCTACTGACGCTATTATGTTCGATCGGTATATACATTATTTATAAAAACCCTTGTCCTCATGAGCGTCCCATACTGCTTGACAAGTATTCATTGTGCTAATCTGGACGTACTCCCATCACAGCAACAACGGTGCCAATCTGGACGTCATCCTCACGCCACGGCAAAACAAAACTGTAGTATCCAGCTGGGCTAATCTGGGTGTACTCCCACCACAGCATCAGCGGTGCCATCCTGGGTGTCATCTCACGCCTCCGCAACTGCCACATAATACCAGCGCTAATAAGTAGAGATACTTGAGAAAAACCATACCGAAGGTTTTGGACAAACATTCTTTCCTATAGCAACCAGTTTAACCAGACAATGTTTCCTACTTGTCAAACATATGACGAGTATCTTGGGGTTAAGCCCCGTGGTTTCGGTCCGTGTTTTCTTTTCATAAGGTAAATAATATATTCCTATGGTCTCGCATATGCAATGATGCATAACTTGAAACTGCAATACTAACCTGTACCATAGCTCCGATTGGTCCGATTGGTGGAGACATAGCATGTTCCGTAGAAGTTCGACCGTTATTTGTACCGGCTTCATGATCGTTAGCGCCTTGTGTTTGAGCACGCTTTGGAGCCATTTTTTTGTACTACCCTTATATTATACACTTATAAGTTTAAATTGATCAATTTTCCTAGTAATCTCCTTGTTTCCAAAGAGAGTCTGTAATTTGAACCCTCGCCAACTCGGATTCACACTTAGTGCTGTTGTTTTATATCTAATTTCTATACATCAAATATTTGCTAATCTTAATTAATCAAAAATTAAGTGTGTAAATTACGAGTGAAGTTTAGGAATGCATTACTTTTATGCATGACATTTCTAATCCAATTCTAACTTCAATTCTATACTTCAACTAAATCAATTTTTAGTATTATTCAAAATTCTATTTAACCTAATTGACAATAACATTGGTGAATGAGAATTTCATCATGTATAATAAGAATATGATGAGTTCTCTTATGTATTAACTTTCAATCAACAATATATAAGTTAATAGTGAAGATGTACTAACTAGAGAGAGTAGGTATACTTACAAAGATTAGAATAAGAGAAAACATACACACACATCTTTTCTAAAGTTAATTGAATCTTACTATCCATTAGAAATATTAGAGTAAAAGAGAACACACACACATACTTTTCTAAAGATAATTGAATCTAGCCAATCTATTAGAGAGATTAGAGTAAAAGATAACACACACACACACACACACACATATCCTTCTTAAAGCTAATTGAATCTTACTAATCTATTAGAAGATTAGAGTAATAGATAGCACACACACACACATAACTAATTGAATCTTACTAATCTATTAGAGAGATTAGAGTAGGAGATAGCACACACACACACACACATAGCTAATTGAATCTTACTAATCCATTAGAGATTAGAGTAATAGATAGCACACACACACACACATAACTAATTGAATCTTACTAATCTATTAGAGAGATTAGAGTATATCCTTCTTAAAACTAATTGAATGCTCAATTAATACGCACCTTATTAGTCCACTAGAGTTTTTGCTCTCTTAGTGGTTTGTGGACGCCTTCTCTCTAAGAGAAATGACAGCACTTCGTGAGCGCTATAGAGGCAACCTCTATGTCTAAAGTGTGAGCATGGATGCTCTATTTATAGCAGAAAGAAAAACGTCCAACGTTTTTTTCAAAAAATAAATAAACATTTTTTAATAAAAAAATATTTTTTTATTTTTTATTTTATTTTTTCCAAAAATCATACCCGCGTTTTTGGTACCCTTGTGGTACCCATGAGCTTGACCACTTTGTCATTATCATCAAAAGATAAGGCCACATAAGCCCCCTCTCATTAAGATTAGTCAAGAGTAGCCTCTCCTTTTTCATGTGACAGTGTGTCCCACTTTGTCACCTCCTATGTGATCCATGTGCCTTCATTTGTCATCCTTGTGTATTCTTTTGTTTTTATAATTATTTTATTTATTTCTTTAATGATAATTTACTTTACATTTTTCAGTTAAACTTTACAGTAGTAAAAGAAAATTCTACAATCAGTAAATAAGTCTTGCAATAAGTTAGTTAGTGATTCATATAGCTAAACATGTCAGGATTTTGTAGCGTAAATTTTAATTTCTAGGTTTTCTCAACCTACGATTCATAATTTGAACTCGAACATCTTAAATAGAGAGTGATGGTTCAAAAAAATACAAATGCATAATAGAACTTGTGTGCAATTTGAAAGTAGAGACCTTACAAAAGGTAAGCCCAAGTGGTCAAGCTTAGTGGAATTGGATGCTTTTTGAGTGTACCAAAAAGTCCTTGCAAGCTCCTACAAAGGAGGGGGCGAGCCCTTTTAGTAGGGGATGAGACACACACACACACACACACACACTCATGCAAGCCCCTTTACACAAAGACTATAGTGGACACATGTCAACTCCCTAGCCCAATTTCCCCCAAGGTGTACTCAAATCCTATTTGATGGCCATAGAGATGGCCTAATGAGAATTAGACTAGAGTACGTCTAGTTTAATTCATTTAAAAACACTTGATACAAGAACCAATAAGAATTAATCTCTCTAGAAGAATATTAGACAGTCTCCAAGGGGTCCAATGAGCATTCAACAGCCCAATGGTTTCCCTGCTTCCTATTGGCCATAAGACAAAGGGGTCCAATGAGAGTTTAGTTGCATTATTTAATTACCTAGATCTCTCACAAAAGGGGAAAGGGGGACACATGTCACAAGACTATCACTTATGCCTCTTAATTCGTATTGGCTAAGCTTGGAAAGGTCCGATGGGAAGCCAGCAGGAGGAATTAGCAAGAGGGGTCGACCAAGATGAGAGGGGGGGTTGATTTGTGAAGGCATTATCGCACACACTCACACAACCTCATGTGTGAAGCAAGAAGACTCTCTCTCTGTCCTTGTCAAGTTTTAATGGAAAGCTCATCATCTACTCCAAGCTTGGAGAAGGGAGGCCTACACCGACAACTCTTAGCTTTGTGATGCAAATCCAACCAAGAGCCAAGCTTCAATGCATGCTCATCTCCTCTACCATGCTAATTACTAAGCTATGCTAAACTTTTATGAACGATTATGTGAGGAGATATGCTTCTTTCTTGTAAGACTACTCCTTCTTCCTCTCAATATACTCTGAGACCCCGCTAGCTCTCACCGTCTTCGAAGGTGTGTGAGGTCTTGGGTCTAAGACCGTGAGGAAATTGATGTTGTGTTTTAGAAGTGTTTTCTTAGTGCTTGAAGCTTCCATCTTCATTGCACTAGCTAGTTATTGAAGGA
The DNA here is from genome assembly GCF_014529385.1 of Adiantum capillus-veneris. Classification (NCBI taxonomy): domain Eukaryota; kingdom Viridiplantae; phylum Streptophyta; class Polypodiopsida; order Polypodiales; family Pteridaceae; genus Adiantum; species Adiantum capillus-veneris. Next base: position 58,103,912 of record NC_140959.1, on the reverse strand, counting down.
ACACAAAGAATTGTATTGTAGAATGTATCCCTTGATGGGGGAAATCTATAATACAAAGCCTTTTGAAGGGGGGACCGGCTCCATGTAAATCCGGTCCTCAAATGTTGTCAATAGCTTAATTTCTCTCGCTTTTGAAGTATTGTTCATGCCTATCTAACTAGGTGTTATGCTTTTTGTTTCTCTCTCCATCCAAGCGCTCTTGCTATGCTCATTGGAAATTTATTCTAATGAAATGCTCACTATATTCATGTTATTTTCCACTACACACAAGTTACTAGGCCATTAAATGTTACATTTTATGTAGATACTGAATGGCATGCAAGACTAAAATCATATGGTATTTCAATCGTTTGATATTGTAGTTTATTTTGCCGATGAGTATGTGTGTATACTGGGACAAGAAAGTGAGGGACGGTAATTTCAAACTCAGTGAGTTAGTAAGGTATCTCATATTTCTATTCGACTAAACTTTTCAATACACACTATATCTTCTAGTGTGTTATATTAGTGTACTTTTGTGTGTTATCTTGTAGGTTTGTGAGCTCCAAAGAAATTGAAAAAGATGATCTCCTTGCTGCTCAATCACTTGTTGTGGAAACGGTGTGTGTCATTGAGAAAGCATTTCCTCAATCCATTCTTCTTGGTCAAAACCACATCTTGGTTCATTTCCTTGAGGAGATTGTTATATGTCGAGTATTGCATGCACGATGGATATTCTTGCTAGAGAGGTTTTTAAAGACTCTCAAAGATTTTGTGAAACTAGAGGCCCCCAACCAGAGGCATGCATGGCCGAAGGATGGATCATGCAAGATGCATTTGTTTACATTTCAAAAAAATTGGCACAAGTTGATCTCTCAATGCCTCGCATGTGGTCAAATGAGGAGGATGAGAGGATGACTTTACACTTACCAAGTGGAAAGGGGAAATTATTTATCATGGATATGGATCTACGTCGAGTCGTCAACAACTTTTCCATCCTCAATGCAAACGTTGGACAATGGCAAAAGCAATGCATTTGCAAGACAGAGAAGCATGAAAGCGAGCTCATGGAGACAAGAGGGCACCCCAAGTTCCTCGACATCGTGCATGTTTCCCAAATCTCATTAGTGTTGAGTGGATCCATGAGAAAATGGCCAAAGCGAAGGCATGTGGAGAGGACATCATTGACAAAGAGTGGGATTATGCACGAGGTTGTGTGCCAAAGGTATACATAGTACTCTTTTTTACATATTTACAGTGCCTTTCCTTTAACTATATGTGGTCAAAGGGGAGTACTTTTGCACACGTCACATTGATGAACATCGAACCACCATGGATTATGGTGTGATGGGAGAGTTTGACACAAATGGTGATGAAGTCATGTATTGTGGGGCTATTGAAAGGAGACTAAAGATTGGTTTTAGAACCTTTTATACCTTGCTCTTTGAGTCCAAGTGGTTTGCAAATGTGAAAGACGACATTAGAATGGGCTCTACATGGTGGACTCTAGTGTATATCACAATCATAGGAGGCATGACTTGACCTTTCATTTCTTATCCTCACATGGCTTGACTTCTCTTGCATTGTATTCTTTTAGAATGCTAAAGTGAAGCTTCACCTTACATAATTCTAGTAAATTTTATACATATATACACATAATATACATTCATACATAAATATATATATACACACACACACACACATACATACATATATATATATATATATATATATATATATATATATATATATGTACTTATGTTTATTAAATCTATGTTTTTTTTAATGAAGGCATTAAAAAAGAAATTCTTAAATAACAAGACATTAGGTGAGGCGTTTATAGCATAATCCGTCGTTATGAAAACAACCGTCACTATGAAGACAATGGTGGGGGTCAAATTGACTAGTAAGCCGTTTTGGAACCACTGCTTTGTAATTGTGTGTGTATACTGAAGAGGGAAGAGAGTCCGAGAGAATTGTGCCATTGTGGAGCCACTACTTTGTAATTGTGTGTGTATACGGAAGAGGGAGTCGGAGAGAATTGTGGAGGAAAGTTACCTGCAGCTTCCTGCACAGGACTGGATTGCGCTCGTGTATATTTAAAGTGCAGGGGTTTATTACGCTGCAAGTGTAAGTTTACTGGCTACTTGTTCATAAGCTTTGTAGAGCTTAAACCAGTATAATATACGTACGGCTCCATGGCCAATCTGCAGCAGCAACCTAGCAGCAGTTCTACCTGTCATGATCTCGTCACTCCACGTGTCTTCGAGGCCACCGTGGATTCTCTGCGCCTCATGGCGTCCAGTCTCCAAGATACCGTCCTGGGTCTCGTGGCCTGTTACTCCTCTGCCGCCTCCTCCAATGCTCATTTCTGCCAGCTCCGCACCCGCCTCACAAGCTCTCTGCCTTTCTATACGGCGACCTTCACCTCCCGCTCTCCACTCAGTTTGTCAAAAACATCTCCAACCTTATGACCATGTATGACTCTATTGAGCCTGTCATCTTCTGCGACCATATCGCTGGTATAACAATATATATTCTTAAGTTTCGATCAACCAACATGGATCGGCCTGCATATTCTGAGCTAATCTCATTAGATCTGGTGTAAATGGCGATGACCATGAGCATCTTAATTCTGTGTTTTGCTTAATTGCAGTGGTGGCTCGAGAGGTGAAACGCTACGCTGATCACGCCACCAAGGTGATCGACGTGCATGTGCGCTTGCTAGAGGACCTCAACAAACTTGACATGGATGCAAAATCTACACTGGACGTTCTTGCGGTGGAGGAGAGAGACAGGAATTGGCAGGCGAAGGCCTACGAGAAGGTATTGTATTGCATAATTTACGATTCAACTAAGCTCTCTCTGATCTCTCTCTCTCTCTCTCTTAACACCACAAGAAGTTTTGGACACATTCTCAGAACAATTCTCACATTGTGACTTACCTCAACATCATGAGCTTCGGCGAGGGAGGCACCGCATACCTAGTTAGGAACGATTGGGGACAGGGGACCGTCGGCCCCCTGCCCCCAATCGTGCCTAGCTAGGTACAATTGGGGGCAGGGGACCATTAGCTCGGTGGGGGGCCCCAATCGTGTCTAGCTAGGTACGATTGGGGGCAGGGGACCGTTAGCTCGGTGGGGGGGCTAGTGGTCCCCTTCCCCCAATCGTGCCTATATAGCTAGGTAAGTGGTGCCTCTTGAGCAAAAGCTCATGATATTCTGCATTGTATGAAAAACAATGAAAAAGACTCCATTTCCTACATGAGAAAATTTCTAAATCTTCTTTTGTGCGTCTTGAGTTCAAATCCTTCACCTTCTTTTTTTCAAAATTGTGCAGAAGGGAGAAGAAATTGCAAAAAAAAAGGAGGAAAGGAAGGAAGATGCAATGGTTGGAGCAGTTGTGCGGTCCGTTATGGATGCAGTTTTATTCGCTGGAGTGCCCGTGGTTGCTAGTGTTTTTTAAGGAGGTGCGGTAGCTTTCTGAATTTCCAAAATTTAATTTAAAAAAATTAGAATATTCATATTAGCGAGAGAGAGAGAGAGAGAGAGAGAGAGAGAAGAGAGACTATGGATTAAAAAGAATTAAAAAAAAACAAGAAGAGAAAAAGAGAGAAGAAAGACTATGGATTAAAGAGAATAAAAATAAAACATACCCTCCATAATTTGAAGGGTACTCCCGGCATACACTCCCCCTTTTCGCCGAAAGGCAATGGCAACAAAACTACGTTTGAGTTTGTAGAACTGAATAACCAAAATTTATATGAGAAATATGTTACATGACGCTTGCAATATGTTTGGTACAGTCTCTGCTCACAAGATCCAAAAGGAAAAAGATGAGGTTGAACGCTTCAGAGCATTATCTACAACAGAAAAAGAGGAGGCAGATATGGCTCGTCGTGCTGCTACCACCATTCGGTATACTTTAATTGCTGCCGTGGGAAAGTTTGTCCAAGCCGTTACTGAGGTTAGTGATAATTATTATCGTTAGTTTTCAGGACATTAGGTAATCAAAAGAAACATACAATTTTCCCATAGTGGTAGCACTAGAAGATTTAGAAATTTTCTCATGTAGGAAAACGAAGTCTTTTCCAATGTTTTTCATACAATGCATAACATCATGAACTTCTGCTCGAGAGGCACCGCATACCTAGCTAGGTACGAATGGGGGTAGGGGACCACCGGCCCCTCCATTGGGCCGATGATCCCCTGCTCCCAATCGTACCTAGCTAGGTATGCAGTGCCTCCCTCACAGAAGCTCATGATGTTGAAGTAAGTCACAATGTGGGAATTCTTGTGAGGATTTATACAAAACTTCTTGTGTATAGTATGCCCTACTCGATCCACGTCCCCTATTAAGCGGAATCTACTCAGATGCTCCTACATCCGCGTACCCTTCTCCTTGCGAAAAAAAAAAACAAAGCAACTTGCTCGCGCTTGTTTGCTGTTCAATCCCTTATGCGCTGCAAGTTTCCATCGCAAGGCCATGGCCTCCTCTGCATTTGGCATGGCCTCCTCTGCACCTGCACTCGGACGTCCGTACGCTGCATCGCACTCAGTCTTTCTCATCCACATCTCCGCTGCCTGCGCCCAATAGGGGTTCTCTAGTTACTTTCGGCTTGCTCCTAGAGTGCTGGTGTCTTATTCAACCCAATCACACCGATTGCCCCCCGGCCCCCTTTCCTCCTTGCTCTCCTTAGGAAGGTATTCCGACCCAAGAAGCTGCGACCCTCGAGTAGGTGCTCCTTACACATGTTCCCGATGAGCTCCCTATCCACCTCCCCTGATTCCTGATTGCGGTGTTGCTCTTCATGCACTTCACTCTGCTCGGAAGCCAAGCCCCCCCTCCCTCTTCAGGCAGCTGGAGACTCCCCTCTGTTATGCCGCTGACCTCGAGGCTGTGTGAGTAGCGACAACAAAAATCTCTGTCTCTCTTTCTAAAAAAAATCAAGGATTGGTATTTCAGTGTCGCCATCTGCAGATGTCGATTTTTTTCGGCTCTATTTCCAAAGCACCCCCAATATTTTGTTTCGTGTAAATTCCCCAAATGCCAGATTAAATTTCTCTAAAAATGAAAAAGTTTCTAACTTTTCATAAGAGACTGATTGTCTATCAATACAAGATGCTAAAACTACAATTTGAGATGGTTATGCAAGCATTTGAGTCTAGTCGAATCGCTTCTTTATTTTTAGATCGCCTTTTTTCGCAAGATCTCATTTGTCAAAAAGGAACAAAGATTAGAAAATCTTGAACAATCCGACCAAATTAGATACAAAGGTATTTCGGTAAGGCTTTTTCTTTTCTCCCTATTGAAACTCAAAGAAAAAATATGCAGAAGCTCATGATGTTATGCATTGTATGAAAAACAATGAAAAAGACTCCATTTTCCTACATGAGAAAATTTCTAAATCTTGTTGTGATAGAGCATTTAATCAATAGAGCACGACCAATAGTTAATCATTTTGAAACTTTAAAGATGAATATGGAAATATATCTCTTGCTACCATAAATTTTGGAGTCCCTATCCAGTTAGTGTCATTTGATGCACCTTAATTTCCACAGGTGGTAGGACTTTTGCAGAAGCTGGAGGGAGATGTCTCTAACTATGCAGCAAATGCAAACACAATGGCAACAAACAAAGACACTATGGTGATATACCTTGGATCAATCAAGGCTCAAAGCAACAAGAACCAAGATGCTTGTGGAAATTACTTAAAAATTTTGCCTCGTATAGAAGGCTGCTTGGGAGCCCTCGCCCAATGCAAACCTTCTGACCCCAACCATGTTCAACAATGGTTAGCGTTGAAGTTTCCAGATGGTAATCATGCTACAATCCTCAAGCTCGCAGCATGATATACATGTACAAGAATGCGATGCTTAATTTATGTTCATCAAGGTTCTCTCTAGATAAGTTGTCTTAATTACCTTATCTTTAATAAAAGGGATTTAAGGGAAAAGGGGTTGCTTTGGAACCCTATAATCTCTCATGTCAAAGCATCAATGTGAGAAACAGTCCAAGTATCACAATAAGATTTAGAAATTTCTCATGTAAGAAAACAGAGTCTCTTTTAGTGTTTTTCATGCAATGCATAACACCACCGGCCGCGTCCCCTGCCCCCAATTGTACCTAGATAGGTATGTGGTGCCTCCCTCAAAGAAGCTCATGGTCTCAATCGGTTCAAGTCTATCTTCCTTGCCTTTCCTCATAGTACAAAAGCAAGCATGTCCAAAAAAAGAGTTCCATAGGTAAGACATATTTTATGGAGAGCACATCAATCTGAGATAAAGAAGGTGATCTCAAAAATCACATAGCATGCTAAAACTTAGAAAACCTCTGATGAAAAAACTATGTCTAGCTTACTATTCTTTACTAAAGCTGAACACACAAACACTTAAACAGCCTCACCAAAAATTGTGTCTTAGCTCACTATTCTTTACTAAGGCTCGCGAAGGCTGAACAAACAAAAACGAATGAAAAGACTCAAAAGAAGAGGATATTACTGTCTCTACTTTCAGTTTCCATTACATAGAATCTCCCAAGATGGTTTAGCATCTCCATTCAACTCACAATTTAAAACCAATCTTAATCGGCAAGATTTAACGTCAGCACGTAGGAGAACAAAGGCTGAAGCTTAACCACTAGGCTATATGCCTATGCTCCCTTAGGGGTTCCCTTAAGCATTAAAAAAAAATGATATTTCTTGAACACTTTAATGGAGAGAGATTAGAGAGAGAGAGAGAGAGAGATGCATGTGTACACACACACATGCTCATTTTCCTAATGAAAATATTCAAATGAATGTAGTAAGGCATGAAATGATTTGAAATGTCACCTAGAAAAGTTAATGTGAGGGTGACCATTTGATGGTGAAAGAATTGCACATTTTTCTATACCACTTCCCTATGGCCTTCTTGGCCAAAAGAGGACATTTTGGACCTACTACATTGATATGGTTTACTAGTTTAAAAGAACTTTGCATGAGTAGGGGTTTATCCCCTCGAATAGAGTGATTTGAGATTTCTCGCAAATTTCAAAATAAAGGCAAGGTAGACAATCCTTATTGCATGTTAATGCGGCCTCATTGAGTGGGAGTGAGGAGAACCGCTAAAATTCGCCTAGCCCAAGCGGGGAATGATGGGTGTGTAACTTGTATGATATTTTGGTACAAACTCAATCCCCACCTTTGAATAGTCCCTACTCAAATGAATATGCAACCTTGATTAGCATTGCTTATAGAGAATGCATTGCTTATAGATTCATAATCTCATAATTTGATCTAATTTATCTAAGAATGGAAAAGACATGTTAGGGACAAGCGGATAATTTAGATAGATTAGATCTTCAAGTAAGGTTTTATTCATAATCTCATTGGTCCTGATTTATCTAAGAGTGGACAAGAAACGTTAGGGACATGTGGATAATTTGTATAGATTAGATGGACAAGTACTTGTGTGAATGATTATGCTACTTAGGGTTGAGCATATAAAAAAGAGTCTTGGATTTTTTATGCATGAAAACAACTTCTTCTTGGTAGGAAAGAAAAGCTGTTAAGATCAAAGAAGTACAAGAATTGTGTGTACATTGGCTTCGCAAATGCTTGCGTGAAGCTTCTCCATACCCTAGCTTCTACGTATACACAAGAAGATTTCAATATTTTCTCATGTAGGAAAAGGGAGCCTTTTTAAATGTTTTCATACAATACATAACATCATGAGCTTCTGCTCGGGAGGCACCGCAAACCTAGGTAGGTATGATTGGGGGTAGGGGACCGCCAACCCCGATGGTGGCCGGCGGTCCCTTGCCCCCAATTGTACCTAGCTAGGTATGTCGTGCCTCCCTCACAAAAGCTCATGATGTTGAGTTTAAGTCATAATGTGAGAATTATTGTGAGAATCTGTCCAAAACTTCTTGTGTCTTAAGAGGGGTACACAAGAAAATTTAGAAATATTCTCATGTAGGAAAACGGAGTCTTTTTCAATGTTTTTGTCATAATAACTAATATCTAATTTTTCTAAATGATTTTCTCATGTTAAATTGATCATTTAATATGGGGAAGTGTCGGGGGAGAAAAAGCTAGAATATTGGTTAAGCTGGCAGACCGGCCACAGTAGGGATCCAAAGGGGGGGCCATCTCCAAAAGAGCAATGTGCAACAATGGGCTTAAAAGACCCTAAGGTTCAACCCATTAAGATCTCCAAAATTCAAAGGTTGTGTCCAATGGTAAAGGCTTAGGAAATTGGATGCTTTGTGTGTGTCCCAAAAGTCTTCTTGAGTCCTACAAAGGAGGGGGCGAGCCCAAGAAGTAGGAAATGAGAGAGAAAATCACATACACACACACACAAACTCCCTTTACAAAAAGGGAATGAGGGACACATGTCAGCTCCTTAGCTCAGATGCCCGCAAGGTGTACTCAAATCCTATTGGATGGCCTTGGAGGTGGACCAATGAGAGTTAGGCTAAAGTAAATCTAGTTTAATTAATTTAAAAACACTTAATGAAAGGACCAATAAGAATTAAGCTCTTTTGAAGGCTATTGAACAATCTCCCAAGGGGTCCAATGAGCATTCAGTAGCCCAATGGCTTGTCTGATTCCTATTGGCCAGGAGGCAAAGGGGTCCAATGAGAGTTTAATTGAATTAATTAATTACCTAAAGCTCTCACAAAAGGGGAAAGGGGGACACATGTCAGAAGGCTATCACTTATGTTGCTTAATTTCCATTGGATAGGGCTTGGGGAGGTCCAATAGGTTGGGAGCATGAGCAAATAGCAAGAGGGGTCGACCAAGAGAGAGGGGGGGGCTGATTTTTAAAAGGCATTATCACCTACACACTCACACTAGCTCATGTGTGGAGTAAGAAGACTCTCTCTCTCCTTCTCAAGCTTTAAAGGAAAGCTTATCACCTACTCCAAGCTTGTGAGAAGGGAGGCCTACACCAACAACTCTTGGCTTTGTGATGCAAATCCAACCAAGAGCCAAGCTTCAATGCATGCTCATGTCCTCTACCATGCTAATTACTAAGCTAAGCTATGCTAATATGAGTGATTATGTGAGGAGATGTACATCTTTCTCGTAAGAATACTCTTCCTTCCTCTCAATCTACTCTCATACTCCGCTAGCTCTCACCATCTTTGAAGGTGTGTAAGGTCTTGGGTCTGAGACCGTGAGGAAATTGATGTTGTGTTTGATAAGTGTTTTTCTTAGTGCATGAAGTTTCCATCTTCATTGCACTAGCTAGTATTGAAGCAACACAAAGAATTGTATTGTGAAATGTCTCTCTTGATGGGAGAAACCATAATACAAAGACTTTTGGAGAGGGGAACGGCTTCATGTAGATCCGGCCTTCAACTGTTGTCAATAGCTTAATTTCTCTCTCTCTTTTGAAGTATTGTTCATGCTATCTAACTAGGTGTTATGATTTTTCTTTATGCTCATTAGGAATCTATTCTAATCAAATGCTCACTATGTTCATGCTATTTTCCACTACACACAAGTTACTAGGACATTAAATGTTACAGTTTTTCATACAATGCATAACATCATGAGCTTCTGCTCAAGAGGCACCACATACCTAGCTAGGTACAATTGCGGACACGGGACCACCGCCCCCCCTACCGGGTTGGCGGTCCCCTGCCCCCAATCGTACCTGTTGCCTCCCTCACAGAAGCTCATGATGTTGAGGTAAGTCACAATGTGGGAATTATTGTGAGAATTTTTCCAAAACTTCTTATGCAGGGCTCACCACCTTTGGCTTACTCTTGGTGGTGGTCACTATGTTGCTATGGTGGGCCGTCCTATGGATCAATTCTCATTTTTATTACTTAGCCCATTTGGGTGGGTGATGGGGGCATCCGAACGCACTCCAAATTTTGGCATGATAATCTCGTGTTCTCGCTTCGGAGGAAGCGTTGCAGGTGGCAAATAGGTACTCTTGTGTGGCGGCCGAGATATACCTAACCTTCTTTGTTCGACTTTATATTGAGGTCTGTAGCGCGATTGTTGTGGGGTGACTCTCTTTTTCACTAGTCTTTTATGATGAGGATGTTTGAAATTTTCTCCCTCAAGGGTCTTGTCCATTGGGGTGGCAGTCTTGTGTGTTTCTGTGGCAACCTCAAGATGTTGTTATGTTTGATCTAATGGTGTATTGTGCTCTAGAATGTTGATTGTGGTGGTCTTAGATACCAAGGCTCAAGGTGTCGTTATGTTTGATCTCATGGTAAATTGTGCTCTGGTGGTCCTAGATACCATGGCTCGGTGTGAGCATAGCTTGGTTGTGAGCTTTGCGGAAAAAAGAAGAAGTAAACATTGAAGTGGAAGGGTCGGGGTACGAGAATATACATCCCTAATCTTCTTGGTAGGAAAGTAAAATTGTTCAAATTCCAAACGACCAAATACTAATTAGAAGCAAACGTTGAAGTGGAAGGGCAAGGATCCTCCTAAGTACACCACTACTATGCTGGAGGACTAAAACAAGGTAGCAATGCCTAGTCTATTTCTCTCTCATTTCTTCATACATTGATCCAAACTCCTTACTATGATATCAATGAAGTTGAGTGGAGTCTCCCTCTCTAGTAGCAACAATAACCTTGAGTAAGAAATAGGATGGATGAATTGATAGAAGAAGTATCTCCAGATCCACTCAAGTTTTGTGATGTGAGGATCGAGGAATCTTAGCATAACTTTTTCCACCCAACCATACTCCTATTACAGACTCATAGCCTACCTTTAGGAGACTCCTTTACTCACAGGTATAACCACTCATGCTTGCCCCCTGGTCCTACCCTTGTCCTGTCATTACTCCGCCCTTGAAGGAGAGTTTTCGTGCTCAAAAATATCAATGTAACAACTCTTCTTAAGATCATATCTATTTCCCTAATTTGAACCTGCGTTAGGGTAGTTGATCCATGTGATAATTACTTAACTCATATCTATAGGTGTAACTATCTGCTCTTGGCAAAAACGAAACTGAATGATTGCAATCAAATATACTATGAAGAGATTGTTTTTTTGGCCAGAAGGAGCCTCTAACTAGATCTCATACTACTAGCAAAGCCTACCTCAAGCAAGATGCTCTAGCTGAGCAAAACTCATTGCTGGGGAGGAGCTCCCACCTATGAGCCACCTGTGTGTATCCTGCTAGAAAAAAATTCCTATATATATTCCCTAATGTCGCAAAGCCCGCAAACCCCCTATCTAAGAACATGGAAGCGCTAATTTAACACCATATTGGTACGATGCCACTTTTATATTCTTGGACACTTTTGTGTCCTAACACAACAACTTCCTATAATCATTGCTCGAGATGTCAACAAGGAGGTTCTAAAGTTCTCTAAAGTGCTCTATATCCACACAAAAGGCTTATGACCTTAAAAAAATTGGAAATATTTTGGGCTTCTGATTCCACCATTAGGAAAAATATGAACCCTCTAGGGCCCCTTTTGGATTAAGGTTAATTAGAGACCAACCAATAAGAAGAGTGTGGTGGACACACTCTATACCCTCAGAAAAGTAGGGGGACAAGGTAGACTGTGAATTAGACTAACATAATCAACCATAGCAGAATTATATTGATAAGAGAGAGAGTATCTCATTAAGGAGATTCCTTAGAGAAAGTGAGAGTGATTTGATGGAGTCTAAAAAAACCAACATAACTAGATAGTTTGGCATCAACAATAACTTGAAAGAGAGAGGAATTAAGACTGACAACAGTTGAGGACCGGATTTTAATGGAGCCGAGCCCCCCTCTAAAAGGACTTTGCATTATAGCTTCTCCCATTGAGAGAGACTTGTTGAAAATACAAAGCCCATTTGATGCCATGAACATGGAAAGCTTCATGCACCATGTAATGGAAATGGCCTATGAACTTTGAGAATAGAAAATTAAGAGAATTAAAGAGAACATTTTTGTGAGACTACTTTGAGAACATAGAGGGTGAACTTAATTAGCTGTAGCAACATAGCCATAATACTTAATTAACGTGGCATGAACAATACTTTTACAAGAGAGAGAGTTTAGCGAACTTGGCAACGGTTGAGGACCGGATTTATGTAGAACGATCCCACCTCCAATAGGCTTTTGTATTATAAATTCTTCCATCAAGAGAGACTTGTTACAGTACAATCTTTGTGTTCCTTGTGACCTAGGTGATGCAATGAAGATAAAAATCTTTATGCATCACGAGCATAAAATAGATTTTGTAGAAAGCATTAACTATCCCGAGCCTCAGTCCCAAGGCTCAAACACCTTCAAAGGTGGAGAGAGATAGCAGGGAATGAGGGTAGGGAGGAAGAGGAAGAAGAAACATTCATAGGAGAAAGAAATAGTTCCTCACTTATCATCACTCTTCTTGCTAGCATACATAATAGTATAGTAATGAAGATGGAGAAGATGGAAAGCTGCTTAAGCATTGAAGCATCGATCTTGGATGGATTTGCATTCCATAGCCAAGAGTGTTGGTGTAGGAACTCAATTTATCTACTAGCTTGGAGAAGGAGATGGATCTCTTGCACTTTGTACTTCACACAATTAGTGTTTGTGGGTGTGTATGGGAGAGTATACCCCCCAAGTTATCCCCCTCCTTGCTTTGGTCAACCCCCTCTTCTAGCACTCTCTTCCACATGATTGGACCTCCTCAAGCTTGGCCAATCTCACAGGCTTAGTGCATATCAAGCAACAAGGGTAGCTTTGGGACAAGTGTTCCTCTTTCCCCATTGAGAGAGAGGACTTGATAAATACATAGGAAATTAATTAAATTAACTAAATTATTAGTGGACCCCTTGGGAGGCTAACCAATAGGCTTTAGGAACATTATGAGGGCAACATGAAGAGGAGGTTGACAAGTGTCCTTTTTGCTTTCTTTGTACCAAGGATTCCTTGTGGGAGGGTGTATGTGTTCTCTCTCTAGCCCCTACAATGAGGGATTTTCCCCGCTTGTGTAGGGATATGCATTGACTTTTGAGTACTTTATCAGCACCTTAGTCATGGAGCACCTTAGTACCTTAGTCATTAAGCACCTCAAGCACCTTAGTCAGCAAGCACGATGTCGTGTTGTGGCACATACATAGTGTGAAATAAAAACATTCACCTCACTTTTGATACATCTGGATGCATGGAAATAAAATAAATAATGTACATATTGTGATATATGCTAAAGCGGCTACTACGGTCGCTATCATGTGCATACCTATCCGTGGAATCGTGGCCTTCGTGATATAGTCTTGTACTTCATCTCCACTTACACTTCTAGATCTTTTTGCACATTGAAGCACTCCTCATCTTTGAAAGACTCTTTGATCCTATACATGTTCATAGAAGATACTTTTACCAAGTCATTTCCTTGTTGAAAACTAGAACCTGTTATAGCATTGAGATCACCTATAGTATCTACAAAAGAAACCTCTTTAAAAACACCAAAAATGTAGTTGTCTTCATCTAGAAAAACATGGTTTTTGTATTTTCTATGTACACTATTTACATATTGTTTTTGTCCTTTCTTTAATCTTTAAACATTGTAAAATATACTGATCCATCCTTTGCTACTAGTGTACTTGTAGAAAAAGCTTCGTCTCCCTTTGGATCAAGCGAGAACCTTTTTCTTCATGTACCACTGCACTCCCTCTTTACAATGGTACTCAGCCAAAACTCCTCATCTCCCTTTGATCTCGAAACTCTTTGCTTGGTTTTGGTAGAGAATGGTCCCTAAAGCTGTCACAATTTATCTCATGGTCAACGCAAACTGTCAAGAATTGAACATCTCGTTTTCCATCTTTGCTTTTGACCCTGGCATAGGAAGATCCATCGTCCAATAATTTTGTCTCCATTCGCATTGCGGTGATGTATGGTTGTCCAAGTATTAGAGGATAGCTTGACATCTTTTGAACAAAGAACTTTTTCTCACCTATCACATCCCCTATGGTTACATTAACATTTAGACAAGCACTATAGATATCCCCATATGAGTTGTTTGAAACCCTAATCATCCACCCATGGTCACTATCAATTGGCCACTTTCCCTTCATATAGAGAGTCTTGGACATGAGGTTTATCTCTGAAGCATGGTCTACCAAGGCCATGTAAAGCTCCTAAGATCTGCCACCTTAACCAAGGTTTTTGTTGTAGCCCTTGCCCAATGGTTTCTAGAATAATGGCTTTTATGAGTGACTTCTTCTTCATGTTCATCTTCAAATTTAACATGCCTATTTCTGCCGCCCAAAGACTGGTAGCAATTTACAAAATTTTGATATTCATCTCTTTGTGTAGTTATATCACATGTGTCTTTGAAGCACTCTCTTTAGCCTCTGATTGGATAGACTCCATTAAAGCTTGTCAATTTCTTCTTATGATATCAATGATTTCCTCATGGAACTCTCTCTTTGCAATGCCAAGGACTTCTCCCAATGTAAAATCCACCTTGCTATTTAAGATCCTTTCCTCTAAATTTAAAAAAAAATATGTGGCAGTTTCAATATCTGATCTATCTTGTATGATGGACTTTTTCCTTTGCTCTTTTCCTTATCTTGATTTTCCTTTGGTGCACCATCTCTCATTGGTACTTCTTGTGAAGGAGGTTGCCTTTGCATAAGCTCTTGAGAGGGACCCTAATCCTTTCTTCCTCCACCTCTAGTAGCCTTCTTTGAGGTTCTCTCCAACATTTTTCTTCAACAAGTGCCTTGTTTCCTTGGCACTTTGCAATGTAGGCATGCACTGACAAGGCATCTACATGTCCATTCCACCCAGTCTCAAGACGGATACAATCTCCTGATTCATGTAAGACTTATTGAGTCAAATTTCTCTTCGTAGCTAACTCCATCGCAGATGGCTAGACATCTTCACCATCCTCACTCACTTCTTCAATAGATTTTGACCCTTTGAGCATGACTTGACCAGACTTTAAGCCAAATGATGTTGCTTTAACGATTGAGATAGCATGATTGGTTGCCATGTCTTCAACTAGATTTTTCATCCCTCCTTTCCAGAAGTTGGTTGCCAAGGGCTTCCCTATTTCACTAAGATGTATCTTTCCTTCTTTGAAGAAGACAAGATCTTTACCCAAGGAATCTTTGAAGCTTTCACAGTCCCTTCTTGAATGGTCTGGGATGTCACACCTTATGTACTTATTTACAAACCCCTCTCCGTTTTGAGTTCCTTGACTTGATGACTATCCAGATGTTTGTCCCTTTTCCTTAAGCCTTGCTAGCTTTAATTTCAACTCGCATATGCCCTTCACAAGTTCTTCAAGCATAGATCCATCGATCCATCATATTTAGAAGCTACAATTGCAGTTTCTGGCTACTTCTCAATAATAGTAGAAAGTGGAGCACCGTTGTTCAACACCATCTTGTCTCTTTCGCATTGTCTTTTTTCCAACAGGGGGACTGTATCTTGTACATCATTCCACCTTGTCTTCAAACCTTGCTATGTATCTTTGTCTTACAAGAGAAGCACTAACTTTTCTTTGATTTCTTTGTCGGTTGCTTGTAGGAAAAGTTCTACCTTGTCCCTATCCAAGATATCTTGTTCAATATGTGATAGTTGAGCACAACGTCACTCAAACTCTCTGAGAATATTTGTAGCAAAATCCCCTTCTTTAGGCTTTTCAACCCAATCTAAGAAAGTTCTTTTGATCGCCCTCTCAGAGTCCTCCATAAAGTAGTCTTCTTTTAGAGCAAGATTGAATTTCTCCCAATTTCTTCCGTGAGCTCTGGGACACAAACTAGCTCAAAACTTCGGACCATGTTTTCCTCACACACTCGGTTCAACTCCATTTTCTTCATATAATCTTGTAGATACTTTATGATGTCCTTGCCATCAAACTGGTCAATTCTCTTCACAATGGACTGCAGTGCTTTGGTGGTTGAAAATTGGCATCTTTTCACTGCTTGTTGTTGCTGCATATACATGGAAAATGCTTCAAACATCTGCATGACTGCAAGATCAAAGTTCATCCCATGCGTATTTGGATTTTCATCCATGGCTAACAAAGTGTGTAGATAAATTCACAAACTCCCACCCCAGCAACTTTGCGCCAGGTTCACTATAAATGTCGGAATGTGTGCGGTCTAGCAGGGAAGGTGCAGAACCTCTCGCTGCTGTGAGAGTTCATGATGAGAGTCACAAACACTTTAAGATAAAAAGTTTATGGAAAATCACCAACTCTCTTTCTAAGATCACTGGAAAGCTAAGAGCGTTCATGACAAGATAGTCACAAACCCTCTCCCCTATTATGCTTGAAAATTGCATGTTTTCGTAGACGAGCTCATGATGAAATTATCACCAATTCACATCCAAATTTAATTAAATAGGGAAATTAAGAACACTAAACTTTCAGCCATGAAACTTCAGCTCTCATAGAAGCACAACTTTCAATCAAAACCCAAACCTCTTTCATGGTATCATGTAGCCTCGCTCCCAAATACATAGTCATAACATCAAAGAGCTGAAAGGCATACACGAGCTTCCACCTTCATGGAGACCATTTTTGGAATTTGTAGAGATTTAAGAGCTTCTAAAGTGAATCCCACACACATTAATGGCTGCTTCACATGCTACCTACTGGCTTACCTCCAATTTTATTAGCTAGAATCTCTGTAGATGCCTCCAGTTTCTTCATCGCTTTGACAACTCGAGTAAAATTGTAGGCTGCGATCAAACTTGCGTGAGCTAATTCATAGCGAGACTTGCTTCGCTAGCCACTCCACCCGTAGGGCTTCTTTGATAGTCCCTTGACATCTCTGCTGTAATATAAAAAATAGTGCAACATCGAGCTTCCCCACCACGTATCCCTCGTCCTACCAGGCGTGCCCCTCCCTGTTGCTATGTGCGTCCCCATCACTACTGCATTGTCTTGCTGCGTGCGTCATCACAGGTGGAGGCCTTTGCCCACCACCCTTAGCTTCCCCATTCTTGAGGTATCACCCTTCCCTTTCCTTTCAAATCTAATGCATGCATGGCATCTTGCCATGATTCGTCTCCTATTTCTTTTCTAAAATTGGGTGACACCTACTTCCCTACCTCATAAGCTCAAATACAAGATTGCAAAGAGGCGGGACTGCAACACACATAGATCGATTGGGCAACCACGGAAGCTATTGCACAGTAGTGATAAATTGTAGGTTTTTTCTATTATAAGAAGCCCTCTCTCTCTTCCCCATGTAATTCTCAACTGATGTGTCAATTTTTAGGCCATTTTTCCACTTTGAACCAAAACTAGGCCATTTTCAACTCAATTTTGACCCAAAAAATACCATTTTTTATGTGAAAAATCCTAAACGGAGTCAGAAAAATCCCTAAGTTTATGGGATCAATCTCATAAGCATAAAATACATAGATATGCATCATCGTTTTATCAATATACCAATTTGGGTCACTTTCCATGCAATTCTGCGATGGCGCTTGTTAACCGCTATTTTTGGCAGGTTTTGCCCGCATCAGTCTTTATAGGCAAGATGAGTGTGCCACCATGAAACACTTGGAATATTTACAAAAAAAAATAGAAATCTTCTCAATTGGAAAAGCATGCAAAGGAACGAGGTGAAACCAGTGGCATTGCCTTTGCCTACAAATTGCAAGGAAAAGATGGATCGGGCTTCTTTGCAACCTTGTCTCTGAGATCCAAAAAGAATTGGACACAAGTTTACGCAAGATTCATTGAAGATGTTAAAAATTGGAAGCAATGACTCCTTGAAAGATATTGAAATAAAATGCTTTGAACAGACACTCTCCAAACATGGAAAAGCTTTTGCATTTGAGCCGCATGAGATAGGGTGTGTGGATCCATCTATAGTCAAACCAATGGTAATATTCACTGTACCTCATGTGCCTTAAAATCTATGACCAATTCCAGTGCCAAAAGCACTCTTGATAAATCTTATAGATTTACTCAATGAAAAGATAAAGATGGGGATTTTGGAACCTTCATGTGCGCCCTACTGAAGCAGGTGGTTCACTGTACCAAAGAAAAAATGGAGCTAAATTCTTCATTCAAGACATGCAGCCTGTCAACAAAGTCACAATCACGAATATGGGTACATGGCCAATTGTAGATGAGTTTTCAAGAAGGGAAATATATTCTATGGTGGATCTGTACTCAGGGTATGATTAGTTCCAACTAGCAATGGAAAGCAGGGACTTGAATACCATGAGAACACTCTTGGGTTTGGTAAGGATGTGCACCTTGCGGTTGGGAGCAACCAACTCGATTGCACACATGATGAACGGTATGAACAAAGCCCTACGTGACTTCATACCTCAAATTACAATACCTTTTCTTGATGGCGTGTCAATCAAACGATGCAACTTAGCTAAAAAAGATGAGGATCTGGATTCGAGGGGGTGCCGTAAATATGTGGCAAACCACATCAATGACTGTGACAAAATTTTAACAAGGCTAGAAGAACTGAACCTTACATTATCTGGGCAAAAATTAGTGTTTTGGGTTGAAGAAATATTGATAGTGGGACATCTTTGTCATCCTCATGGCCACCGATCTTGTCCAGCTAAAGTGGATGCAATATAGAGGATGAAGGAATTATGCGTAAATATCACGGAGGTGAGAAGGTCTCTAGGCGCATGTGTCTTCTATCTCATATGGATTCCACATTATGCAGATTTCCCATATCCTCTTTATCAATTTCTAAGGAAGAACCAAAGGTTTCAATGGAATGATGATGTACATGTAGAAGCTATGAGAAAGTTGAAGCAATTGTTGTTGTCTTCACAAACTTTGAGGAAGATTGACTATGAGTGTGTAAGAGAGTTGATTGTGGCAGTGGACACTAGTCCAACGAGGATTAGATGGGCAATAGGAAAATACAATGAAGAGAAACAGAGGTATGTGTTGAGGTTTGGGGCCAAGGTTCTAAGCTCTTGCCAAAGAGCATATCCCCACAGGTAAAAAGGGAGTTGTGAGGGGTGGTTACAACATTAAAGTGTGACAAAGAGTACTTCATTGGAGCATCTGTAGTTGTGGAGACTGATTGCTTACCACCTCTAGGGATGATTTCAAGGTGCTCTACTCCTGACATTGCTATGCTTAGGTGGATTGCTTATATAAAGTCCTTGAACCTAGAATTGAATCACAGTGCAGGAAACGATAATTCAATGGAAGATATGCTTTCAAGGGCAAGGTATGAAGATGAGGAAGAAGATGTGGGCACAAAATTCTACACAGTTTCTCATGAAAAGTGTCATGATATATGCATTGTATCTTCACTCGAGTCCTTTTTAGAGGAGTTTTATGAGGATGAATGGTTTCTCATAGGTGGCTACCTGAGTACTTTACAAAAGCAAGATGATTGGACTGAATCAGAACTCAGAAGGATCAGAAATAAAGCATATGGATTCTTCTTGATGGATGGCTACTTATGGAAACATCCTAAAAGAAGAGATGGGACTCCATTGCGAGTAGTATGTGATAAGCCTACTCAACTCAAAATCATCAAAGACCTTCGTGAAAGCTTATATGTTGGACATCAAGGTGTATGGGCTACTTTTTTCAAAGTGAAAGAAAGATATTGGTGGAAAGGCATGTATAAGGATGTAGCAGATTTTGTGGAGTCTTGTGTCACATGCCAAATCACTACAAGAGGTTGTGTGCTCTTGTGACGCTGTTAGCGACGGAAATACACTGGGTTTTTATAACCCCCGGCGTCGCTAAAACCGTCGCTATGAGAGCGTCGCTATACGCGTCGCTATAAGCGTCTCTATATAGAGACGCTCATAGCGACGCTCATAGCGATGGTTATAGCGACGTTTACACTGAAGACTATAGCGACGCTCATAGCGACGCTACAGAGCCATAAATAGCGACGGTTATAGCGACGCCCGAGAGAATTTTTTTTTGGTGGCAGGGCATTGAATGCCCTGCCACCCATCAACCATATTGTACTTGATTCACTTTTTCAAAAAAGTGCAAGGGTAGATAATAGACCAAAATAGTCACCCACAAGACGCATTGTTTGCAAAATTGACAATTGTACACATCATAGGCAAAATGAATTGATTGGCAAATGTAATAATGACAATTGTACAACATCATAGGCATAAAGAATTGATTGGCAAAAGGAACTGCGGTGACAAATGTAATAATATACATGGTTCAAAAAGACGTATAAAATCCGTCTCATGATACATAAGCTATGAGAAACCCTAAACTAATGCTATCTAGCTACGGCTAAACTGACGTCGTCTAGTCAGACGTCTCATCGCGTCCAAGCGGCGTATCTGTCGGATTCTGCAAAAAAAGACAATAAGACAGCTTTCAGTAAGTATAAACATATAACGACATTTATAAAACAATACAAAAAATAAAAAAGAGTAAACCCTAATACTAACCATGCCGCCGCGAGAACTGAGAATGTCCATCAGGGCGTTTAAGCCCTTCCTGCCTGCGTACTCGCGCTCGTACGGTGTGGGATCACGTCCTGTCATCGACCACTGTCAAAACATACAAAGATTTCATTATGTTAGAATTAAAAAACTCATAAACCCTAAACTATCGAACATAAAGAGCAATGTGAAAACACTTACAAAATCGGCCTCAAATGATGCCCATCCACCGCTCCCCAAGTGGTGTGAGCTCCCTGCCTCTACTCGCGCTCTGGCTGCATCCTTTTGTTGCTTCCACTTGTCGAGATTCTCGCGCGCTGCTTTCTTCGCATTCTTCCAATCTTCTTTGGCCAGCCAATCTGGCCCGTTCCACCCATTCTTGATTGATTTTTGCACTTCGGAACACTTGTGTTTGCAGTATTCGTGCATTCGAATCTTCATCAGGTCTTCATTGAAGCGCTGATCCCGTGTTGGAACGGGAAAATCATCATGAAGTATGCTGATGACTCTGTTTTTAAAATCACTTGGTACTTCACTCCATTTGTTTAGTATGTAGTGTCTAAACAGCTGAGAGCAAAGACCACGCATGCGCGAGATCACCTTCTTGCCGTCATCATCCATGATGATGCCGCCGCTGAAGTCGATGGAGTAAGACAAGCCCTCTGGCCACTGACGCGTGAACCTGGGTGTCTCGGCAGGGGTCTCTAGCGGCGTGTCGATGGGGGTATGGACGTCAGGTGTCTCCACCGGCGTCTGGGCCCCGAAGCGAGGAGTGTCGAGTGGGGTGGCTCCTGGCGGAGTAGGTAGAGGTGTGTAGCTTCTAGGAACAGTCAGCCGTGCAAAACCTGGCGTAGATGGCGATGCTGTGGCTGGTGTGGGGGCGGGCAAAGAAGGGGAGGGTAAAGAGCCTCGTCGAACACGAGGCGGTGTGGAGGCATCGGTGGCGGAATCCCCACAACAACCGCCACCACCACCACTAGAGCGCCGGTGTCTAGACGAGTGTGAAGCTCGTCTCGTCGACGCCGAAGCTTCGGAGCGCGCCGAATGCTCCGAAAGAGAGGGAGATGCGGATGGAGTAGGAACGCGCGATGATGCGCCAGAGCGATGACGCTCCACGTACCACTGTCTCTGCTGCGGTGACAAAGAAGAAATAAACTCCTCATCATCCATACCTGCATTAAACACACAAATATTTAAACTTAATATTGAATGAATAGAGTAGATAATGACGCAAAGACCATTAAATACAATGACGTAATGACGCATATAAATACAATGACGCAATGAATTGAGTGATAGAAGAGGCAAGTCGAAAACTTAGAATTTTCAATCAAAAGATGTGAGCGCGAGTAGAAAAGAGCGTTATACACCATGGAAGGTACTTAGAGAGCCAGAGCTTTTACAACACGGAGAAAAATTGTTCAAATACAATATTTGTGGCTTTAAGAGATCTCTCTCTCATCCTCGCATACCTCAGCATAACTTCCTATATCTATATAGAGCTCTCCGTTTAAACACATATCCTCTGTTTCATTTTGTAGCTCCTCTGCATGCACCCCATATAGAGTAGTAGCATCTTGATGCTCGTCTGGCACCACCGCAGCGGCTTCTGATTGAGCATCTTCTCTGATCTCCTCCATTGATGCCGTTGTGATTGGCACATGGTAGCCTTCATACGTCCTTGCACTACGAGGGGCTACCTCTATGATGTACCACCAGTTTGATGTAGACTTTGTAGGATGAAATATTACCTGCCAGAGCCACATAACTTACATGAGAGCTTTCAAGCACATAACTTGTAAAAGGGGGATGTTAACTATTTACATACTTACTTGTTCACAATGCTCGGAAGTGTCTCTTAGGTCAGTCCATTTCTTAGTAGAATCCACCTCAAGAAACCAGACTCTCCTCTACGCACAGTAGCGTTGAGACCCTCCATGATTATCTTGAACCATTGCCCGTCGAACAAGTCGACAAAAAATCCTCTGTAATCGATCCTCAAAATCTCTTGCAGCGTGCCGAAGTAAGTGAGTTCCGCCACCACAGGATTTGCATCAGAGGAACGTCGTCGACTAGACTGTTCAAATTTTGCCATGATTCCACAATCTTGAGTAAAACGCTTTTTGTCGATTCGTTCCACCCTAAAATGTCGATCTTTACACCATGCTGCTGTGTATGACTTATACTACAACGAACAAAGATTATGAGTGGCCGTTCAAACGTTTATAAATAAAGTCACTTGCTAGTCGTACATTGCAAACTTACCTTGGTCGCGCAACCCCAAGAGTACTCCCACTCTTCCTCAGTCACTTCGTCACCGCATTGTTGTGCGCTTTTCAATTGGTTGTGCAACCATCTTAATCTCATGAAGGTTGGTAGGCTCTCCAGAACCGCTGGATAGTGCATCGGTGGTCGTCTTTCCCGTCTCCACTCGATTCGTGCCCTTTGTCGCTCTTGCTTTGCATCCTCATATTGTGAAATCCACTTTTGCATCACTGGATTGTGAAGCATGCAAAATCGGTTGATTTTAGCCTCTAGATCTTCCGTCATCTTCTTCTCAACACCGAGATTGCACATGACAATCCCAGATATGCGCTCATCATCTATGGTTCGCCATAGCGTGTCCCGGGCTTTATCAAATCCGTCTAGCTACTCTCCAATGTACACTAGGGACTCTGATACCAACCAACCTTCTGCCATGCTACCCTCCGGACGTGCCTTTTGACGCACATATCCCTTAAGCGCTTTCATGAAATGTTCTAAGAAGAACATCCATCTGGAATGAACTGTGCCAGCTATTTCCACCTCATCAACTATGTGAACAAGAAGATGCACCTGAATGGTTAGCAATGTAGTAGGAAAATGTTTCTCAAACATGCACACAAGCTCCGCAGCATTTAGTTTGGCGAATGGTATGGAGTCTACGTTGATCTCCTTTTGTGAGATCCATTGCACCAGCTTTGCAAGTTTGTAGATTGTGTTACGGATGTCGTGAGACAAACATCCCTCAATGGCAACCGGTAAAATAAACTGTAAAGTATGTGCAGCAATGATATTAAAGTCCACATTTTATGCAATAATATTAAAGTCCACTATGAACGTACCTGACACATTTTATGCCAATCGTGTGACTTCAAACCGGTAAGCTTTCCTTCTTTAGTAAAACACGTTCGGAGCGAGTGCATTACGCCAGTGGGGGTCCGCAACGATCGAATGGTCTCTTTTACTTTGCGTTCTTGGGCTCCTGTGAAAATCCATGGTGCTTTAGGGAGTTTTATCGATCCATCAGACGCTGTTTGCGGCCAATATTGCTCCATACGATCCACATTTCTAAGGTCAACTCTGGCTCCCAAAGTATCTTTCTTGCCGGTCAGATGGTCCCATAGTAGATTACCCACATTCTTGAATATGTGCATTGGATCGAGCAAGTGATTGATCATGAGTCGGGGCCAGTATGGTAACTCGTATCATAGAGATAGTCTCTTCATCCCTGGAGGCAATCCGTCATCGCACATCTCCTTCTGCTCTAACCATGCTTGTGCAGACATCCTTGGTGGCTCTCTTCCCAAAAAGCCGTCGCGTAACACATGATTCTCTGGAAGATACGCTTGATGACCTTCGTAGATTTGCTTCTTCAGTGAGGGTGCCCTACGTGCATTCAGTCTAGGTCCACATGTGACACATGCTCTGTATCCGCTTGTTTGAAGCCCTGCATGTATACACATGATAATAGATCAACTATGGGAAAAAACAAGATTTACAGTGTCTGAGTGAGGAGTGTCAATAGATCACTTGAGCATTCTGTTAGCCCGGGATAGTCATGCATGGTCCACATTAGAATGCCTCTGATCAAAGCATTCCGTCATCCTGTGTGTCGGCTCATATCCACCACCTCTATGCCAATCCACAATTGTTGTAGCTCTTCCAATAGTGGACGAAGATACACATCCATATTCCCCACTTTATATCGCCCTGGCACAATCAAGCTTAGCCATAGGTGCCCCTTCTTCGTAGTCAACCACGGGGGAATGTTGTAGTTGACGATGACAACGGGCCATACACTGTAAGATGTTGATCTTTGACCAAATGGATTTACGCCATCCATAGCCAGGCCTAAGCGCAAATTTCGAGCTTCCCTGGCAAAATCCGACCATGTTCCATCTATATGTTTCCAGGCTACGCAATCTGCAGGAATTCGTAGCACACCATCTGAAGATTTATTCTCCTCATGCCATGATGCTAGGGCGGCCATGGACTTACATTCGAAGAAATGCTTGATGCGAGGAAGCAGAGGGAAATGTCGCAAAACCTTTTGTGGAATTTTTGTCCCGTGGAGATCTACTCGATATCTTTCGGAATCACATTTCGGACACTTCTCCATGTCTATGTATTCCCCTCTGAAATGAATGCAGTCATTAGGACAAGCGTGGATAGAATTGTAATCCATCCCCAAGTTTCGCAAAATCTTTCTTGCTTCATCTCGGGAATCTGGCATCACATTGTCAGCTGGTAGTATGTGCTCTTTGAGCAATCTACACAACATAAAAATATGATACAGTCGTGTAAAAATCTATCAGATCATTATACATTTAGAGTTTTATTAAAGTAAACTAATTGTAATAGATCACCTGAAAAGCGCTATGACGCTAGTGTCACTCCATCCAAACTTTGCCTGCATGTTGAGAAGAACCAGGAGTGCTTTCAATCTAGACATACGTGCTCCAT
Organism: Adiantum capillus-veneris; assembly: GCF_014529385.1. Taxonomy (NCBI): domain Eukaryota; kingdom Viridiplantae; phylum Streptophyta; class Polypodiopsida; order Polypodiales; family Pteridaceae; genus Adiantum; species Adiantum capillus-veneris. The sequence goes on along the minus strand of NC_140959.1, from coordinate 58,078,884 downwards.
TATACAATGGCGTATCGGCTTCACTTTTCATATCATCATAGATAAGCCTTTCTGAATCCATGATCGTCTCGATCATTTCATCAATCTCGGGCTCAAACATTGCCTCGTTGGGAATGTGCTCTGCATGATCATCCCCCGAGCTGTCAGAGGCTACATCTTGTGGCCTCACATATGCTGCTTGACCAAAGCGCCTGCGAACACATCTATTGGGTTGCAAGATTGCTGCTTGTTGGCCAGCGTCAGAGTCCGACGAGTTATAATTGGCTACAACTCGATCTATAATAGATGGATCGAACTCGCCAAATTCGCGAACGTGCTGCAAAGAAACACGTCTTGTCCGTCGCACAGCATGCTTGCATTGATTACAAGGACATAAGACCCTCGTTGAGAGATAGGTGTTTCGGTTGGACGTTCCTACATCCTCGTCACTACTCATAATGAGGATAAAAAACTTATAACCTGGACAAAAAATTTAATATTCTATTGGCATTCTTCGTCTTATCTCTCTCTCTCTCTCTCTCTGTCTCTCTCTCTCTCTCTCTCTCTCTCTCTCTCTCTCTCTCTCTCTCTTTACCTCACATTCTCTAGTCATGTCCAATCCCCGCACACCTCGGTCTAGAGGTGCACGGAGATCAGAACCACCGGGTTATAATCTCGTCTTTATTGGTCAATACCTATATTTGTGGGTACAAGAAATCTACACACCCACGTCTACATGATACTGCATGTAGTGGACAAAACCCCTTTGCCTCTTCTCTAGCTGTAGCACTTCACAGCATCTTAACATCTTTTCACAGTAGATCTTTTCACTGTTCGTCTAACTCTAAACCCTAAACCGTAAGTAATTCTTGCGTGGACTCGATCTAACGTAAATAAGCGTAAATCTAAATAAACGTAAATCTAACTAAAAATAAACCTAAATCTAATTTAACGTAAGTCTACATCTAACCTAATCTTTAACGTCTTTTGGGATAGTTTCCTACGACGTTAAAACTCTCTTCTTCTTGTGTGTGTGTGTGTGTGTGGGTAAACCTAAATAAACCTAAGTCTAATCTAATATAACATAAATCTAAATCTAACGTAAATTATGTTATATTAAAAACAAAGAACTAAACTAACAGGGATTATAAGAACCTTAAAACTGATTTAACACATAATTTTTCACATAACTCGGCAAGAGTTGGCATTCTCATCACTAAAGATGTGAGAGTTAACTTCCGGCGGTGACGCTGCCTCATCTCCATCCACATCTGATGACAGCAATTGGCCCTTTAGACCGTTCTTGCTCTTGTTACTAACTTTGAAGTTGCTGTTGAATGACTAGAGGTTGTCTAGATGGTCATTGTGTCGGGGATGTAGTGACTCTTGCCGCCCTGAAGATCCACCTTCTTCCCTATCTTCTGAAGACATTTCACCAGTACTTTTGGATCGACGGAGCCCACCATGAGTGAAGGCAGCAATACCCTATATTCCATTGAGGGCTTTCTTTACCCGCTTCATGCAGGCATCGCAGTCTATGGAGACCTAAATCTAATCTAATATAACGTAAATCTAAATCTAGCGTAAATAAACGTAAATCTAGTTAAAAATAAACCTAAATCTAATTTAATGTAAGTCTACATATAACCTAATGTTTAACGTCTTTTAAGATAGTTTCCTACGACGTTATAACTCTCTTCTTCTTGTGTGTGGATGTGTGTGCCAATAAAAAGAGATAAATGGTATAACCTTTCTATCACCCATGCCAAGTATGGTAGATTGATTATGCCATTTCCCTCTTGAATAATAGGTCTTGAGTTCAACTCCTCGTCGGCTAGATCTTTAGGTCTTTTAATTTCAATTAGTTTCCTACGACGTTAAATTAGTTTCTCTCTCTTTCTCTCTCAATGTGTGTGCGTTTTTTTGGATCGTATGCACGTTTTCTCTCTCTTTTCCTCTCTCAATGTGTGCGTTTTTTGTTTATGCATGTTCTCTCTCTCTTTTCCTCTCTCAATGCGTGCGTTTTTTGTTTATGCATGCTCTCTCTCTCTTTTACTCTCTCAATGTGTGTGTGCATTCTTTGTTTATGTATGTGTGTGTGCGTTTTTGTTTTTGTTTGTACTCTCTCTCTCAAAAACACTATGTGTGTGTGTGTGTGTGTGTGTGTGTGTGTGTGGAGAATAAAAAGAGAGAGAGAGAGAGAGAGAGAGAGAGAGAGAGAGAGAGAGAGTGTTACCTGCTCCTTTCTTTAGGGCGCCGAAAAACTCAGATCTGAGATCTGAGTTTTTGGGCACGCTCGGTTATTTTTTTAGCCCAGCCGGCGTCTCCATGAGCATCGCTATGAGCGTCTCAAATTTCTTTGTAAATTTGCGACGCTCATAGCAACGCCGGGAATTTTTTTTTTGAGCGTCGCTGTGTGAGCGTCGCTAATATGAATAGCCTTTTGTAGTGAATGTATTCCAATGTACCCCATCGTGATGGATTGCATCCTACATACCCATTAGCCATGCACTATAAATGGGTTGTTGATCTAGTCACAATGCTTTTAGGACTTTGGAAAATGAGATACTTGGTACTTTGAGGGAAAGACATGACAAACCAAGTGGAAGAGCGCATAAACAAGCTGTTTGTAAATGTTTTCTTGAAGATGTAATTTGCCGCTATGGCTGTGTGGAAAAGATAGTTGCTGATAGAGGTGAGTTAGATGTAGATGAAGCAAGGGATATCTTTACGAGAATTGGTATGAAGATAGCCCTGACATGTGCTGATAATACAGAGAAAAATGGGAAAAGTGAAAGAGGACATCCTCCTATTGTCAAAGCTTTGGCTAAGGCATGCAAAGGTAAAATGCGTGAATGGCCAAGGTTGCTACCATATGCTTTATGGGCTGACCGTACAACTCATAGCTCGGTGAGTGGTTACATGACTATTGAATTGATGTATGGTCAAAAGCCAATCATGCCAACTGAGGATGTAGTTCCTACTTGGAGCATGTTACCTTGGGAAGATGGTGTAAATAGAGAAAGGATCTGCAGGTGTAGAGGAGTCGTTCTGTGGGTAGGTACATAGTTTGGAATAAAAAAATTCACCTCACTTTTGACACTTCTCGATGTATGGAAATAAAAACAATAATGTACATATTGTGATATATGCTAAAGCGGCTACTGCGGTCGCTATCATGTGCATACCTATTCAGGAAATCGTGGCCCTAGATGTGGCACCTTTACGTGATTTCCCACTTGATAAGAGTGATAATTTGGTTTGAAAATGTAAATATTCCAAGTGTTTCATGGTGGCACACTCATCTCGTCTATAAAGACTGATGCGGGCAAAAAATACCGAAAAATAGCAGCTAACATGCGTCGTCGAAGAATTGCATGGAAAGTGACCCAAAATGATATATTGATGAAAAATGATTCATATTTATGACTTTTATGCTTATGTGAGTGATCCCACAAATTTAGGGATTATTCTAACTCCGTTTGGGATTTTTGCATCAAAAATGGTATTTTTAAAGGTAAAAAATGAGTTGAAAATGGCCTAGTTTTGGTCCAAATAGGAAAAATGGCCTAAAAATTGACTCATTAGTTGAAAATTCCATGGGGAAGCGAGAGAGGGCTGCTTTTAATAGAAAAAATCTGCAATTTATCACTACTGTGCAATAGCTTACGTGGTTGCCCAATCTATGTGTGTTGCAGTCCCGCCTCTTTGCAATTTTGTATTTGAGCTTATGAGGTAGGGAATTAGGGTTTCCACTTATAAAAAATGTGTGTGGTATTCACTTTAGAAGCTCTTAAATCTCTAAAAATTCCAAAAATGGTCTCCATGAAGGTAGAAGCTTGTGTATGCCTTTCATCTCTTTGATGTTATGACTATGTAATTGGGGGGGGGGGGAGGCTACATGATACCATGAAAGAGGTTTGGGTTTTGATTGAAAGTTGTGATTCTATGAGAGTTGAAGTTTCATGCCTGAAAGTTTAGTGTTATTAATTTCCCTATTTAATTAAATTTGGATGTGAATTGGTGATCATTTCATCATGAGCTCGTCTATGAAAACATGCAATTTTCAAGCATAATAGGGGAGAGGGTTTGTGACTATCTTGTCACGAACGCTCTTAGCTTTTCAGTGATCTTTAGAAAGAGAGTTGGTGATTTTCCATAAAATTTTTATCTTAAAGTGTTTGTGACTCTCATCATTAACTCTAACAGCAGCGAGAGGTTCTGCACCTTCCCTGCTAGACCGCACACATTCTGAACACTGACAAGCACCTCAAGCTTGGGTTGGGTGCCCACCTCAAGCACAACCCTAGCTTACCTAAGGTCCAAGGCTTTTCACACTAACTATTGGAGGTCTTGAATGAACGTAACCCTAATAAATTTAAGCTCCATTGGATAGACTTTCTCTTTGACAAACCATCTCTCATTTGGACCCCTTAACCATTGCGCCCGTATTGAGATAGATCTGTAAGCACATGTCTATATTCTAGCCCTTGTTCTTCTTTATTCTCCTACATCAAATGATCAGTTTAATATGAGAAAATCATTTGGGTTGGTTAGATATTAGATTTTATGACACACCAAGAATTACATTTGGTTTGGACTCAATCTCAAGACCTCAAACACCTTCAAAGGTGGAGAGAGGTAGCCAGGAGTGAGGATGGAGAAGAAGAAGAAGAATTAATCTTACTAGAAGGAAGTATTATTCTCACATTCGTTCACTCATATAGCATAGCATAGATTAGTAATGGATATGGAGGAGAAGATGAGCATGCTTTGAGCTTAGCATGTGCTTGGATTTTCATTCCATAGCCAAGTGATGTTGGTGTGTACTTCACCACTTCTCCCACACATGAGCCGAAGACTTTCACCTTGTGAGTGTGCTTGTGTGTGGTGCAAGAGTGAGTATTCTCATTGATTTTCCCAACTATCTTGAAGGCTATGGGTCCATACCATGGGCTAGCCAATGAATGGATTTCTTCATATCTTATTGGCTCTCAAGGCAGGGTATCTAATGAGACTTAAGCTAGCTCATGGGATTCTCAATCTGTTTCCCTTAGTAGACAATCCAATGGGATCAATGCTAACTCATGTGGGACTCAACTCTTATTGGTTCTCTTTGTGGGCTATCCAAGTTTATTTAAGATTTATTTTATAAAGCTTATTTCTCATTGGTTCTTTATATTGGCTAAGGATTTAGGCTTGGTTGTGGGCAACATAGCTAGGAGCTTGATATGTGTCCTTTATGTCTTATATGAAAGAGGTGACTTCTCTAGTGGGGGGTGCCACTTACCCACTTGGGGTCTCATGGTAATCTTTGGAAACATTTTAGATAGTCTAAAATACCTACAACTGGAATTAGAATCTCCCATTAATCCCAAGTCCAATGGAATTTAGTACCATCCTTGCAAGTGGGGGGTGCCACTTACCCACTTGGGGTCTCATGGTAATCTTTGGAAACATTTTAGATAGTCTAAAATACCTACAACTGGAATTAGAATCTCCCATTAATCCCAAGTCCAATGGAATTTAGTACCATCCTTTTGGAGGCTTAATGAAGCTTACTCTAAGGTCATTTAAAGTTTTATTGGGTTCACATTGCTCTTTGGTAGACTATCTCTCCTATTGGTCCTTCCTCTATTGAGATAAGCCTAACAGCACATATTAATATTTTGACTCTTGTTCTCATTATCCGCCCATTTAAAATGGCGATTTCACGATGAGAAAATCATTTGAGAAAGTTAGATATTAAATTTTGTGACATTAACTCTCGCTTGAAATCATAGTCGTCCTTGACTATGAGGTAGGAAAGATAAAGCATAGTCATGAGTCCATGATTTCTTAGTTGGTAGAGGATATCTTTTTACGCAACATCTTTCCAAAATGGATGACTAGTCCATTTTGCTTGGGAGATTTAGCTGCCACAAGCATGTCCACTATATAGTCCATATCAGTACTCCAAAGTAGATTGATAAGTTTTACTTGGTGCTTGGGAGACGTAGTCACCACAAACATGATCATAAGAATACATACCTTAAAATTTATGCACAAGAAGAGAAAGAGGGTTGTATGAGACAAAAAATTTGTACATTATTTACATTTACATGTGCTTACTTAAGTGAGTCATTGTAAGCCTTGACAAGGTGCATACTATCCTTAAGTTAAATTCCCTGCATCCATCTAACATCTTCAAAAGGATAATTTTTGAATATTTAATAAGATAATAAATTACCATCTTACAAAACCTTTTTTTCACGTCGTAGGATAGATTCGGATTGAAGTACCTCTTCTTGACCTTCAAATTTTGGAGGATCTTCAATGACGGCTTCTTGAGGTGGCTCTCGTTTGTAAGGATTAAGTAAGCTCACATGGAAGGCGTTGTGTAGTATGAGCCAATGATTGGGCAACTTTCATGGATAATTCATATCATTGATTAGCTAAATTTTTTGATAGGGACCATAGTATATTTTTTCTAGTTTAGCATAATACTTTTGGTGTCCAGTACGATTCTTGCCCGAGGTATGCCTTAGATGACGAGCTTTAGGAAACTTTAGAAAGACCCAATCATCTTGCTTGAAGGTCAAGGCTCTTCTGTGCTTATTTTAAGAGCACCCTTTTGCTTTTTTTGAGAGATTAAAATAGCTTTTTTAATATTTTGAAAAGATTATTTTAAGTCTTGACTATATTCATCAGTAGCAAAGATCTTCCCATGTACCATTTGAGTAGCAAGAAGCTTTTGGATCTTCCGTCTATGACCTCAAATGGTGTTTTTCCTGTAGAAGTATGTATGGTGTTGTTGTATGCATACTCTACAAGACATAGGTACTTCTGTGCTCTACTTCCGTAACATAGGTTTTTAGTAGATCAAGGATCGTGGAGTTAGCTATTTTACTTTGGCCATCCGTTTGTGGGTGATCGGCCAAAGAGAAATTTAATCTAGTGCCTAGATTTTCAAAGAGATCCTTCTAAAAATTAATGGTCATTCAAAGATCTCTATTTGACACAATGGATGTAGGCAAGCCATGGTACTTGAAAATTTGAGATATGAAGAGGGTTGCCATTTGGTGTGCCTTAATAGTTCTTTTGATTGGTATGAAATGAGCTTGTTTGCTGAACCTATCAAATATAGTCCATATTCCCATATTCCCATGGATAGACTTGGGCAAGGGCCAAAGATAAAATTCATGGATATTCTCTCCCATTGTGAATCAAGGATTGGCAATGGCTGGAGTAATCAAGGTTTCTTCCCTCAATCATTCTTTTTCTTTTGGCATATCATGCACTTGGAAACCTAGTCTTGTATGTTTACTTTCATGGTAAGGCGATAGAAGTATGTTTCTACTCCTTGTAGAGTAGATTGAATCCCTCTATGCCCCACATAAATAGGATCATGAGATTCATATATTACTTTCTCATGAAGTGAGTGAGAAACACATAGCTTATTTCCGTAGAGAAGATAAACATCTTGCAAGGAAAATGGTTCTTCCTTCTTCCCTAACGCAAGGGGAAAAATTACATCTTTAAAATTTGGATCAGTACCATACTCATCTATCATAGAAGACAGATCATTGTGAGTTTCTATTGTCAGAGCATTTACCCTTGGCTGTCACGAAAGTGCATCGACCAGTTGGTTGTGCTTGCGTGCAATGTGAGCAATATGAAAATGGAATTGCAAAAGAAAATTTTCCCACCTCATTTGCTTGTCAGAAAGATTCGTTTGAGTCATGAAGTATTTGAGTCTTTGATGATCCTTACGTAGAATAAACGGAGTCCTAAGGAGATAACGATTTCATGTTTTTAGGGCACGTAGGAAAACTAATAGCTCTTTTTCACAAATGCCCAATGTTCACTCGTCAAAATTCAATCTTCTACTCTCATATGATATGGCATGTTCTTCTTGAAGCAAAATTGCTCCAAGGAAATTACCACATGCAGCGCATTGCACCTCAAAGGGCTTTGTGAGATCCCATAGGATAAACACGGGTTGAGAGATAATATTTTGTTTGAGTGTCTCAAAAGATTCTTGCTCCTTTCTAGCCCATGCATACTTAACGTTTTTTTTGGTAGATTATGTAATGGGCCGTCTATTAACGAGAATTTTTCTATAAAGCGCCTATAGTATTCACATATATCAATAAAGCTTTGTAACTCACATGAATTCCTTGGTTTATGCTATTTTTTAATTACTTCCAACTTTGTGGGATCCATACGGATACCAAATTTTGAGATAATATGACCTAAGTATTGAATTTATTACAAGAAAACTTCACGTTTCTTTTGATTAATAAAAAGCTTATTATCTCTAAACGCTTAGAAAATTATCTAGAGGTGTATCTTGTGCTTCTCAAGAGATTTTGAGTAGATGACTATATTGTCAGCAGTGAAGTTGCGATATGGTTGAAAGATTTTCTCCATCATGCGTTTGAAAGTGGATGGAGCATTTGTCAAGCAAAAAAGCATGACAAGATATTCATAAAGACCAAATTTAGTACAGAAAGTGGTCTTTAAAATATCTTCATTGATTATCCTTATTTGATGATAGCCACTTTTAAGGTCAACCCTACTGAAGTAAGTAGACCTTTGCAGCTTATCAGATAGATATTCTACTTAAGGCATGGAAAATATAACTTTTTATTGTGGATCTATTTGCTGCTCTATAGTCTACACACATATGATAAGTGCCTTCGTTCTTTGGCACTAATAGAACCGCCGAGAAAAATGGGGATGAACTAGGCCTTACCATCCCTTTTTCTACCAATTCATTCACTTTCCTCATAAGCTTATCTTAACCTTGAAAGGCTCTTTAAGGAGACTAATTGGGAGGTGAAATTCTTGGTAGTAGCTCTATGTCATGATCGTCAACCCCTCGTTTTGGAGGTAACTCTCCAAGGATGTCATTAATGAAAACATCTTGAAATTGTTTTATGAAATTAGATAACTCTAATTCTTCTTGATTTCCAATATTGCTATTTAGTAAAGCGCGCAGTAGTGTCATTCATACACTCTCTAATAGAAATCATGTATGCGAAAACTGAACTTTTCATTGACTTGTGAAAATATTGTGTATGTACAAGGGTATGGTGTTACCTTTCTAACTTGCGTTTATATACATAATTCTCTCTCTATACTCAAAGTATATTTTTCTCTCAAGAAACTTCATAGAGGCAAGCATGCAATTAAACCATGCTACCTCTAGAGTTACATTTGCATACTTGAGAGGAGAGACAAAGAAGTCTTCTTTTTCTACATAACTTTGGACATGGAGTCTCAATTTACCAATCAAGGGAGTGACCGAGGCTTCTTGTCCCTTGAAAGCCCCATCCACCTACATAGTATCCCCCATCTCATAACCTTGTATGATTGTATCCGCAACTTGGTGGCTAGCTCAATTGATGTGAACTTATAAGTTGAGCCAGGATCAAAGAGGATAAAAGCATCATGTTCTCTCACCTTGCCCCATGCATAGGCAAGTGGTGACCCTTTTCAATGACCATCCTCTTTTGGATCTTCAATCATAGAGGCTCTAGGTGGTTCACTATGTTCATTTCATTGTGGACAAGACCAATAGCCATGTCCTTGCTCCCCACACTTGAAAATTTTTTATCCTTAAGATAGCGTTCTAGCTCTTTGGGTGATAGTTTTTTTTTAACCTTCACCTTTGTCCTTTCCTTTGTTTATGTAGTTGTTGTTAGGGTTTCCTTTGGAAGAGTTTTGCATTGCATTATTATTCCTATTGGGATCAGTTTTGTCCTTTATTTCAGTGGAATTAAAGTTCTTCTTATCCCCTTGTTGGAAATTAATTCTTGAAGCAACCATGGTGTGGTGAATGACCGCTAATATGGTTTTGGGCCTTTGAGAATTGGCATACTCATTCATATCTTCGCGTAGCCCGACACAAAATTGTTGCTTTTGATCTTCAAAGCCTATCACTTTGTAGACCACTGATGTAGGTCCCAAAACTTATCTACATACTTGTGGATAGACTTATATGGAGACATCTTCAAGATTCTCCATTTGGTGAGAACTTTATATTTTCCATCACATGAAAGAAACTACTTTACAATGGAAGCTCTTAAGGCTTTCCATGTCTTTGGATCTTCTTTGTTAGCCCGTAGGCTAGCCTACCATTACTTGGCAAACTTTTGAAAGTGCATGGAAACATGTTATAGCTTAGAGGATTCCATAAAGCCCTCATCTTGAAAGTCCAAATCAAATTGTTTTATGAAATTTAATACTTTGTTGATGGCACCAAAGGCACCATTGTAAGTAAGGAAAGTGATATTCTTTCCTCCCTCTTTGAAATTCTTGAGCTTGTTGGACCTTTTCCATGCCTCATAGGATTTTTCATGTTCTCTCCTCTTAGAATCCTTGGTGGAGTAGCCGCTACTTTCATTGGGAGAGGAGGGTGTTGAACATGGAGAAGAGGGTGACCTCTTTCTCTCCTTTTTTCTTTTTGGATTTCTTTATTATTTCTTGTAACCAAGATGAGAAGAGTTATGCGGCGATCTTTTTCTCTTTGGAGGAGTTGGAGACCTTTGTGACCATTGTCTTCTTGGAGCCACATATTCAATAGAAGTGTTTGGAGACTCACTGATATTTCTCTCCATTGGTGGAGGCTCCTCATTTGGAGCATGACATCTCCTTTTTGGAGGAGATGAATCCAATGGAGCTCTTCAGGTCTCATCAACCATAGAGAGTCCTCTTTTGGAGATCTCACCAACAGTCTTCCTACAAGATCTCTCTTCTTGGAAAATTGGAAGAATACCATGTGTGTGAATTTGTTGTTGAACGTATCCTTGAAGAGCAAGATTTCCCATGGGCTGGTTGAAGACTAGAGACAAGATAATTCACAAACTGGTGCGTGGCCATCATTAGTTGCACCATCATGTGCAAAATTAAAGTCATCAAAATTAATATACCCTCTTCATTATTTTTATTCATGATAAATATTTCATTAATGAGTTTCCTTATGAGAAGGGAGAGTGCTTGGTTGGAGTCTGCAACAAGAATCAACATAACTAGATAGCTTGGCATGAACAATAACTTGAAATATAGAGAAATTACGACAACAATTGAGGACCACATCATTAGGAGAAATTTGGACTCACTTTTGGGCCCTGCAAGAAGTGCCACATCGGCTTGGAGAAAGAAAATGAAAATGTTAAATTGTGCATTTTATGTGATACTTTTTTGCGCAACAAAAAGCCAAAATGACATTCTTCGGTAGGTAGCCACCGTCTTTATCATTCTTATCCTTCGTTCTCTTGTCAGGAATCCAACTAACCGTATGACTAATGATTTGAAATGCCAACTTACAAGCGTTCCCTCCAGAAACATAAGCCATACGAACTCTGTCAACTCTAAACTTGAGAATATGGTCTTCCCTCCCAAAACCTAAGATATTTCATTAGTTTTGAGTGTTTGTCTTTTTCTCTATCAACTCTAGGAATAGAGAAAACTTCTTTTTCTGATGAAAACACCAATTTGAACTTGCAATCCTCGACCCCTTCATCTTTGACACTTACCCAAAGAAAGAACACACATCTCTTCATGTTGATGTATTGCAAGAGTACGCACCGTTGCAGAAACGTAGGAGGGAGTCTTTCTTATCTCAATGGGAGAAAGAGCTTAGAAGGACAAACAAGGAACATTGTTTGGATTTGTGGACTGATGGGTCTATTTATCCAAAGGATCCAACAACAAATGCGCCACCTACCTTTGCTAATATCACTAACCTCTTACATTTCATAGGCGATGGCAAGGATGGGCTATTGGGATACACTGAACATTTGGAAATGAGAGGATTGAATGCGGAAAGGCAAAGAAACTTCCTGGCGATGGAGAACATGCAACTGAAGAAACTTAATGAAGCATGCTCTCAAAAGATTTCATCAAACAAAGAGACAATCCAAGGCCTTGAGAATAATATCACCAGTTTGCGAGAGAAAGATACCGTGCTTGGTAGTCGAAAAAGAAAACGAGATTTATGCAACATTGAGAACATGAAGATTGGTAGTGGTGGCCTGAAAAAACGAATACGAGCTTTAAGGTAACTCAAAGTTTGTTTCTACTTTTGTATCTTCAATGTGCTTCACTAAGAAATGGATACACTTTCCTATACACAATCATAACGCATGGTGCTTTTTTGGCAAGTCTTTACTGCATCCAAACTCGAACAGTGCAGGCTTCAATGTCGGAGTGCATTATAGCCGTCTAGTTCCAAAAGAAGTAGTTGAAGAGATAATAACTAAGAAAACATTTTGTAAGTTGAAAGGGAGGCTCCTTACCTCCTTCATGAACGAGAATCAGTTGGAACCAATGGAAGTGCAAGCAATACTTGATGAGAGTGGCATCTCGCAGATGGGATACAGGGCACTCTTCAAAGCATTAGCTAAAAAGTCTCAAAATAAACTACAGAGAGGATCATTGCTGCCAAAGCCATCACATGTAAAGGATGCTCGCCGGCACATAAACGATGAGGTTTTTGAGAAACTTGGGTCACCATTCCATATTGAAGCAATGTTCTTAGGCAAGGGCAACAGAGAGGTACAGTTTAACAAGCAGAGCAACCTCGTTGTTGATCTTGAAGCATTGCAAAGGTATGCAGTTCACTTGTTTGACATCAATCGAGAGGACTGCGATGGGGTTATCAAGTTTGTTTTGAAACTCGACAAGTGCGAGGTCCTGAAGAACAAGAACCTGGAGAGAGCCACCATTATCCTCATGAACAGAGCTCTCGATCCATCAATAACGAAAGAGGATCCACGATACTTCAACATGAAATCCGAAAACAACATTCTAACTCTAGGATCATTTGAGGTATACTTCGTTCACTCTATAATAACAAAAATATTGATTATTTGGTTGTTGATTTTGTGTTTTTGTTTTTCACTGTAGGTTGATAATGAAAATTTTGAAATCCTGAATTGGGTTTTTAGTCAAACCCAAATTCCTTCAATCATCAATGAACCAAGAAACGGAGCCATTCTTTCAGTGGAAGGATTTGGTGACTATATAGTAGAATGGCACATGGCAACTGACTTAAAGACTCTTAAGTGTATGTACAACATAACACATGGAGCAGCTGTGGCAAATCCATGCTTATATTGAATGGCTGATGCACAATCTCTTTAGAGTGTGCAATGGAATAGAGCTCCCAATAGACATCTTCAAGATAAAACTTCTAGACTAGTGCTTGATATCCTCTTAGTAGAGTTCACATCTGTACACTTCATGCACTCTATCGAATAATTGAAAAGGTGGTTCATTTGTACATATGTTTTGCATGGACATTAAAGCCAGAGAGTGAGTCGAAAAGAGTGATCAAAGCATTAGAGGGAGTGCTCTCAGACATTGATTTGCATGGAGGCAATGTCAAAATCGAAGAGGACCCTAAAATGTCTCAAAGTCGTTACAACGTACCTAGGAAAGCATCGATAGGCGGCGTGAAGGCAAGAAGGTTTCTTGGGTTTAGCCTCAAAGATTCAGATAGAGAATAAAGGAGAAACCTATTCAACAAATGGAAACAGTTACATAAAGTGGTTAAAGACAATTCTAGTAGTGGGGCAATCCAGAATCACAAGGCGAACGTGTGGAATCACTAGATAAAATTTTTCACTACGTTAAGCAGCATTATTGGGACCAAAGTAAGCTCACATCATTTCAAGCAGCTTTGCTCGATTGGAAGAAGGATTACCTTACAAGGTGGGGTGGGCAACATATCACACATTACATGGTGGGTTAGCATTCTACGTATACAAAAAAAAAAATTTAAATTGTACTCTATTGATCATTTTGTTTTATTTCAATGCAGCACATACTGTTCAACCATGGTCCATATTTTTCCAAGACATATGGCTCACTATCAATATGGTCCACACAAGGCATGGAAAAAACCCACTACATGGCAAGAACATGTTATTTTAAGCCCACTAGACATGGGGGAGGAAAGGATAAGGCCAATATCCTATTAGAGTTACACCAATGGACTTATAGACGACTAATTCATAGAGGAAGGCAGAAGGAGCTTCTTAAGAGTTCATAAATTACACGGTCTTTACAACACATCCGCAAAGAGAAGAAACAGATGGCTTGGGGAGATTCAAATGCGGGGGAGAGCCATGCGAGGTGGCGATAGTCACGAGTCAGGAGCGAGAGAAGATGGACCTGAGCTCGTCATTTTTATTCTCTTCGATGCACGTCCTTCTTCCTCACTTTGTACCTCTTTCATGTGCAAGCTCTGTAGACGAACTCGTTCCTCTATTGATGGCAGCATCCCCACGGGCATCAGGCGTCTGCTTTCCCTTAGAAACAGCCGCTTGTTGTATGGATCCAAGCTCTCCGAGTCTTCAACCCCTGCAGCCAAAGCCTGAGCTGTGTAGAACATGAAATAGGGGGCTCTGAGTGCTTGGCACCCATACCCAATGCCAAATATGCGTAGAGCAAATTGTTTCTCAATCAGAATTAGTCTTTCTGCGTTTAGTGGGAGGAGGTGACCACCACACAATCTTGTAATAACTTTCATTGCAAACAGCAGAAACTTTTCTTTTGGATTGTTGCAATACATTGGGAACTCTGTAAAGTAGGTGTTGAAAAATCCAGTTCTCTCTTAAGTGAGTTGGGTATAGTAAATTTTGGAGTAGAAGGGGACTCCAATTCTACAAACGGGTCAGTATCAGGCTCCTCCAAACCTAGAGATGGTTCCTCCAAACTACTAGCAGGCTCTACAGCAGTTATATTAATGGGTTCTGTGAAGTCTACATTCCTCTTCATTGATGTTTTGAACAACTCCGATAGTCTTCTTGGAAAGTTTCCTTGGCCAATAATGCGCTCAGGATCAATTTTCTGTCTCTTCCTCCTATGTGATCTTGAACCTGCCATTTATTTCATAATCACAAGTATAATTTTCAATGAGTATATACAAAAAGAAGAGCACCAAATGATCATATAAGTTTTGAGCAAACTATAATTAGGTATCTCACAATTGTTACCAACTAATCATGTAGTCAAAAAAATAAGATGATTACTATGGATTAAATGCAAACCTTGGCAACATTGGGTTATATATGTGAGGAGTAAAAGCCATACAAGTGGATCATGGTGCGAAGAGTACATAAACACATATCCATAGAGCTATAGGCACGCCGTGATCCACTTAGTCGGCTTTCAGAAAATAGAATAGCTACAAATACATCAAAGCGATTGTACTTTCAGAAGATTACTATGTACAAAGTCAAAAGAGGATCACGGCGCGCGGAGTATGTAAATTAATCTTAAAAACACTGCTGGCGCGCCGTGATCCACTTTGCAGGCTTTGATGCATTGAAATACCCACAATATTCTTATACAAAAAATCCCTTTGTAAATATTAAAGATGAGGATAACGACGTGTGGAGTATATAAACTCATCTGCATAACGTAAATCGTGCGCCGTGGTCCAATTATGGCATTTGAAAGGTGAAATGATCTTTTACATTTTGAAGCACACTCATAGAACAGAACTAAACTAAGGACATAGTAAAACTAAAGGGATTAACTTTACCTTTGCCAGGACTAGACATTGTTGTTGGAGTAGAGGTTTTGGACTGGGAATGTAGTTTAGAGTCTTCAAGCTTTTGATTTCTGCACCTTGAAGGAGGCAGAGGCCTTCTTAGGTGTCTCTTTTCCCCTTCCTCACTTTCTCTCTCTGTCTCTCGAGGCTTTATCTCCGTCTCTTTCGAATCTATAATTAGCTTGTGCACACCAGTTAGTCTCTCTTTCTCTCTCTCCTTCTCTCTCTCTCTCTCTCTCTCTCGTTATTCTCTCTTTCTCTCTCCTCTCCCCTTTTCATGCAATAATAGATATTACTGTTGGCGTTTTTAACGACGTGAGGCGCATATATTGAATGCGTGTTACAAGGACATGCATTTAATGGGTGGTACGACTAAAAAGGTGATGTTTAACTACCCAAAAATATGTGTACATTTATAGTAACAAATGTACACTTGATTTCATGATAAGAGAGAGAGAGAGAGAGAGAGAGAGAGAGAGAGAGAGAGAGAGAGATAGTGAAATACAAAGAGAGAGAGGGAGAGAGAGAAAAAACCTCCATGGACGACCTCCGCGAGAAGGAGAAGGAGAAGGAGATAGCTAATTGAAAAGTCGACCTCTGCGAGAGATTGAGATAGACAGAGAGACACCTACAGCCGAGACATCCTTTGCAACCAAGTTGCAAGGCTCCTACACATGTTTTCTTCCATTTGAATTCCACATAGAGAGGTATTTCCATAGTGATTTTTGTAGATGAAGAGTCAGAGAGAGAGAGAGAGAGAGAGAGAGAGAGAGAGAGAGAGAGAGAGAGAGAGAGAGAGAGAGAGAGAGAGAGAGAGAGAGAGAGAGAGAGCTAGATTTGCTGATAGTCTACTAGGTGTGGAAGCTAAAGATTGAGAGAGATCTATGGAGAGAGTGTTAGAGATAGTATTTCTGAAATTTTTCTTGGTTTGAAAGCAGAAGAGGCAGAGATAGAGAAAGACAAAGAGAGGGATTTCATAAATTGGATCACGGCGCATGATACAGTGTTCTCTTTGCTTGCATTTATGTACGCGTGCTGTGATTCATAAAGAGAGAGAGAGAGAGAGAGAGAGAGAGAGAGAGAGAGAGAGCGAGAGAGAGAGAGAGAGAGAGAGAGAGAGAGAGAAAGTATCCTACAAATTTCTCTCGATCCTCTTGTGGATCACAACGCACGGACAGCTACAAGCCTGCTGGCTTAAAGCCGAACCCGCGCGCCGTGATCCACAAAATACGGGTGGTGGGGGGGGAGAGAGAGAGAGAGAGAGAGAGAGAGAGAGAGAGAGAGAGAGAGAGAGAGAGAGAGAGAGAGAGAGAGAGAGAGAGAGAGAGAGAGAGAGAGAGAGAGAGAGAGAGAGAGAGAGGAGAGAGAGAGAGAGAGAGAGAGAGAGAGAGGGAGAAAGAGAGATAGAGAGAGAGAGAGAGAGAGAGAGAGAGAGAGAGAGAGAGAGAGAGAGAGATTCTTTGCATTTTTCTCTTTCAGTGTAATGGCAAGAACCAAGGCAACAACAAGGAAGGCAAGGAAAGGACCAGGGCTTGCAAAGAAAGCATGTGGAAGGTCTGATAGTAAGAAGAAAACTTCAGGTAAACCAATGAAGATATTGAAGGGCCCAAGAATGAAGAATATTCAAAGAAACATGGGTTTATTTAGGGAGATCAGGAAATCTCAGAAATGTATTGAGATTTGTATCCCTAAACTTCCTTTTCAAAGAGCAGTGAGACAAATCTGTGAGGAAGCATGTGCTGGTACAATGAGGTGGAAGGAAGTTGCCCTGCTGTGTCTTCAAGAAGCAGCAAAAGATTTTCTTTTGGAGTATTTTAATGATATTACAATTGTTGCTGCTCATGCTCACGGTTTGACAATAATGGACAAGGACAGTGAGACTCTTAAGAGAGTGCGCTACTGATACAATAAGCTCCTTATCCCTAATGAGTTTATGGATCCCAAAATGAAAGATATATTGCTAATGCCACCAGGCCGCCGATTTCAAGGGGTTAAGATTCATGAGGTTACTCATGAGGTGAACACAAGAGCCAGAGATGAGCAAGAAGAAAGACGGCACTCTGAAGCAGAGAAGTTAAACAGTATATAGTCTGCTGATGAAGAGGCCCAGAGGAGAACTTATGGGCAAGTTCCATAGAGCTAAATGAAAGAAACAATGAATATGTATTACACTCCAAGACAGAGGGACTGTTAGCAAGTATTCCCCTTGCTGGTGGCAGTAAGCAATTAGCACTAGACTGTGTTGATATTGGGATATTGAAAGATCCAAATGCACAAATTACCGACTCTATTGTTTATGCATGCCTAAAGTAAGTGCTCATCTTTACCTTTAACACTAGAATGGTAACCTAACCGGACATAAAAGTGTCCTTTCAGGGTTTTGGAAAAAAATTCCAAAACCATAGTAGATCCACTCATTTTGAAAAATCCTTTCATGAGCTTATAGTTCAATAACTACTACATATGGAAAAAATGAGAAACTTGTAATTTTTCTCATCCCTTGGTCACTACAAGCCTCCAAAGTTGATGGACCAGCGCATTTTGCCCAAAATAGCAATGTCTTACGATTGATTGCATATAAATAAGAGTGGGGATTTTTGTAGGACATGAGATAAAATGCCCCGTTAACTTCAATGGGTTGGTGACCAAAACGTATGGTTTCTTTTACCTCACTAATTTTACTTTGGGCAAAAAAAATAGGTACAAAAAAGTTGCATTTTTGCCATTCTGCGGACCTCTCATCAAAGTTTCTATAGTCACGCTCAATACAGATACTATATACATGTTTTCTTAGTTCCCTTTGGACCTTTGGATCCAAAAGGATCCATGGAGCATGTCAAAAGGATAATGGATCTCTTACAATTGGAACCTTGGGGGCAATGATAAAGTGCTAAATACAGCAAACATGAAAAAACTGGGTTTAACATTATGACCTCTAGAAACCCATAGAAACTACTCAATATCTAGCCAAGTTTGTATTCTATGATTAGATATGGTTACTACCTACAAAATACACACAATTGGCCTAAGAAACTAGCAATATTGAGAAAGTTATACTTGCTACTCTAAAATGTATCGTATTCTTCAGCAAATCAAAAAACTCAACCATCATCATATACTATGCTATATAGCATATTAGGTCCCCCAAAACTCAAGGAAGATTAGATTTATGTTATACATTACACTTACACAATCAAAATTGAATTTGGATATCAAGAAAGCCACCAAAAAAATCATAAAAGTGCTAATTTTGGCCAAAAAACAGGATTATGCAATTCTTGTAAGTTGGTCATAACTTTCAATTTTAACACTTAGCTCTCCCTACAAGCATCAAAACATGTTGAGAACTATGAAGGCCTAACCTCTAGCCATCTAAACCTCACAAACATGAAGTTTAGAGTGGTATAGTTGCCAAAAATTGAAAAAAAGCCAAAAACAGGACCCGTTTTTCCACACAGTTTAGGTTCAAAAATGTTGTGCACGAGTAAGGTTAATGGTGAGATCTATACTCCAAAAAAAATGCTAAGTTTTTTCAGCTTATAAGGCAACTTTGTGGATATATAGCACGTAGAAATTCATTTTCATACTCTTCAAATAATTCAAGCAAAATGGTCACTTAACAGGACACAAAAGTGTCCATGGACATAAAAGTGTCCTGTTACCATTCTAGTGTTAAGATCTTTCTTTGTTGGTACTTGGCCTCTAATTGAATACTTGTTTGTGATTGTAGCTTAATAAAGAGCCAGCTCCCTCAAGAAACCCAAAATAAAATTTATATTTTAGATCCACAAATGTCTGTGCCACTCCGAATAAAGAACACCCCTCATGGCACATTGGAGAGATGGTTTGTCCATTGTCCAATGCTCCAGGTGACAACACTGGTGTTGCCATACGAATCAACAAACCATTGGAGCCTTGTATGTATATAATTGGACAAACAAGTGGTATGGACTATCAACTCTATACAAGCAACACATTCAGAGATAAGAGTGTAAGTGTTGATAAAACCTTTAGTGTTATTTGGGGAATGGTTGATGACCTGAATATTGTTAATAATAAATAACCTTCACTGTTTATAGATGTATAAAAAGATTAATTCTTGTCTATGGAAAACTCTGTGGAAATCTTGAACTGTACAAGTCCACCTTTAAAGCTGTCAAAGTGCCTAATTAGACAGATCCAAATTCCTGCGGCGGTTGGAGATGTCTTCTCCATGGAGAGTATATACTCCAGAGTTTTTTGCTCTTCATCCATTTATGTCAAAGGTTTTTCCTTGTAATTGTATGGTCCAACATTAGTGCTATTATTAATTAAAGTATTGACCACAAGTTAACCTAATTTTGCAGAATGCTCTCGAAAATTATACATTGGAATATTTACAAAGGTACCGTGCTTCAATGATTCAACATCTATTATCTCTTTCAAACCCAAGAATTTTAGATGCAGAAGACAGTTTTGTCGATGACCATATTATAGCTTTAACAATGACCAATGAAGAGGTAGTCAGGCCAGTTTCCAACACCGTAAACCAAATTCCTCAAACTGACCCCATATTAGAGGAAAAGACACCGGTAAACATTGTAGTTGGAGCGGTTGAATCCGAAGTTTGGGTTGAGCAATGTGAAGTAGACCAAGCCCATGAAAATACATATGTAAAATGCTCCTCGAAGATGAAGAATGCAGCAGAGGTTCTAGGCGAAGCAGAGGAGGATAAAGGAGTGCTAGGGGAGGAGGCCAATATTGCAAATCAAGGCTAGGATCAGACAACAAAACAGGTTAACCATTTGGCCATGGAAACACAAGAGTCATGTACTGCACAAGCCCAAGAAGTGGATACCCTTGGCAATACACAAGGAAACATCGACACTCAACAACAAAATGTCAACATTAGAAATGACCAGTATGGACTCTTGCTTCAAGTAGATATGGTTGTTCCGGTGTGGGCGGGATGAAAACACACAGAATTCCTCTATAACGATCCGACACACACTCTTGGGAAGATACACACACACACACTATGGGGCACCACTCGGCTTACACAACCCACCTGGCCGAGACAGGGAACACACCGATGGAGCGAGAGGAGAGAGACTATTTGTTTACCCACTCCACACAGAGACACACACACACACACACACACCCCAAAACTCAGCTCAAAAGAGGAGAATTTATGATATTTAGATACAATAGATCTTGGGCCAACACCAATGGAGAAAACAGCTCACACAATATGGCTAAAATGTACCAGATACAATCACAAATTGGAGCAGAAGCTTCGCTCATACGAGAAACTTACACAGCCAAAATAGCAGAAAAACCATGAGTAGTTTTGCAAAATGGATAGCGCCATCGTGTCCGGAATGTCCCAAAACCCCAGTCTACAATGTGCTCAAATCCGACCTCGGATGAGTAGTTTAGGGCCAAAACAGGCTCCACAAACACCAAAAACACAGTTGCGGCTGTTCCTCCTCTTCTCTCCACTTTTTTTCTGGTCATATCTCTGTTTTTTCAGTTCCCACACTTAGCTTTATTACTTGGGCACCCTTGGCCTTTTAGATGACCTCAAACGGACCCCAAACAAGCCAAAAACTGACCTTGCAGTGCATAGTTGTCACCCTTTTGCATCCATACGCACACCTGGCACTCGCCTTTTTTCAATAATGCATCCCGCCACCACATGAAGTGGACCCAAAAGATGGTCCTCATGATGACCTTTCTGCATAATTAGCACAAGAAAATACCCATGTTGTGTCCGTACTCATCCACGTGCAAGTATTGACCCCATTCGACCTCCTGATGCCACTAGATGCCATCTGACGCACCTGCTTACCTCATGTCGTCGGCCCGTGGATAGCTTCCTCGAGAAGTTTTACGCTCTACCAACTCCTCATTATTGTAGAAAAAACACACTGGTACTAGTAATAGTGAAAATTGATGCACTATGTACACGGTGTCCTACCTGTACACATGTGGGCCCCACGTAACCACTTGGCTTTGGAAAATGGGCAATCCTTTATTTGATGCACCATGCATATGTATGTACATATGCGCAATCACTTGCTCCAAAAAACTCCTGACATAATTTGCCCATCCCCTAGCCTGCTAGAGCATTCATGCTCAGCAGCAACAGCAGCAACACTAGTAGATGCTCATTCCACCTGGATCCCACACAAAAACACTTTGCCTTCCCTACATCAAAAGCTTAATCAAGGTTCCACCTGGTTCCCAAGGAAAACCCGTAGAGATCCCATATATCAAATTTGCATCAAGAAAACCATCAATTACTTTGACATAGACCTACATATGCAAATATATCTCCTTCTCCATGCCTGAGAGGTCTCCACTGATCATTTGTGTCATCAATTCTTGCTTTTTCAACAATTTAAACTTGGTTTGCATCAGCCCTTCAATCACTTCATAAGGCCCTTCACTTTCATCTTCAACCTCATTTGTAAATGCGACTAAACCAGACTCCTGGATTTCTTTGTCCATCAAAAGAACTGCACCATCAGCATCCTCATCACTGCTGGTAGTACTATCACTGTCCTCATCAGTCATCACTGTGGAATAGTCTTTGTCACTAGACTCATCTTCATCTTCATAAAGCTCTTCCAATCTTTTCCTTGTGTCCATATTATAAAGCGTCTTGGCACCTGTCTTTCCATAGAGGATAATCGTACCACATCGCCAATCTTGAACAGCTCCCACTGCACGTAAACATGGTCTACCCAATATGATAGGATATGCTCCCAACCCTGCTGGCATCACATGAAAATCAACCACTGCCTTTGCATCATACGTCTCCACTTCTAAGCTCTTTACAACACCCAAACATTTTACTTTCTGATGGTTTTCCAATCTGATTCGGAAGCCTGACACCCCAGTCACTGTAAGACTCATCTTCTCAACGCATGAGTGTGTTATGAAACATATTTGGGCTCCGCCATCAACATAACCTTGTCCCAAATTTATTCTTTTATGCCACACATCTACTATTGGACAAATGTCTGGTAGCTCATCCATTGCCAACACCTTCAGTGAACCCCTCTCTGGCTCTTTCTCCATTGGGTTAACCATTTTCTTCCACTATCGCTTTAGTTTAGGCACCATCTCTATAAGCTACCCAAAAGTAACATCTGCCTTTTTGCTTGTCAGATCCTCCTTCAAGTCATAGCTTAATTGCCCATCCCCTAGTGGAAAATCTGAAACATGAAACTTGCAACGAGCCCTCCTTTTCCTCTTGGCCTTGACATCCTCGCCTTCATGGCTCTTTCCCTTCTTCTTACTAGGACCTAGGGCACTTCTTCCTTCCTTTTCCTCTGTGGTCCTCTTCCCAATAGGCATCACTAATGTATCCTCTAGCTTTGATGCCTTCTCCAAGGTGACTACACTTAACACTTTTGTCTTTCCCTTTTCCTCCTAGGTTAATCCACTGGTTCCTTCATCTCCCGTAATTTTGATGCCATAATCATTCAACCTAGTTAGCACCTGTCTTGGCAATGGATACATGTCTCCCCCCATCCTTGGTGGCTTATCACATTGCGGGCTGATGTGGCCCAACTCTCCAGAATTATAACATGTGGATGTCTGTCTCTAGAACCTACCATTGCTTTGTCCAACACCATTCGTAGGTCTTTCTTCACCTCCTGGATGATTTGCAAACCTCCCTCGACCTCGATTATTTCCCACTTGACCTAGCATGTTTAGGCTGAGATTCTTCATTAAATCTACCACTTGCCTCATGTATTGCCTTAGCCCATCATCTTGCACTGCTATAGTAACTACTACTGGCATAACCTAAGGAGTAACAGGAACCACTGGTTCATGATGAACCCCTAGCATGAGACCTTGTAAAGAGTCCATAGGCTGAAACTCAGACCTCATGGGAAAAGACTCTACTCCTAGCTGGCTCATTTTCCTCAACTTCCACTCTTTGTTCCTTGCTACCTCTAGTGCATCTTCATATGTCCTAGGCTTCTTTAGCTCCACTCTCCAACGTATATTCTCCCAAAGACGAGCCAAGAACCTGTCCTTCTTCATCATGTCAGACGGGGGTACATGTGGTGCTAAGGCATTGCACATCCTCTCCCATGCCAATGAGAACTTACGTATGTACGCATCTACTGGCTCACCTTCCTTTTGCACTAAAGCCTGTACTTCTTGCCACACTTTGTCAAGATCTTCTATCTTCACAAACTCCACTTCCAATCCATGCCTTAGATTGTCCCAACTCAAGCTTACAGGTGGATCAGCCACACAAAACTCCTCTTCAAATGCTTTGGACCAAACTCGAGCATCACTCTTCAAACAAATTTGGAGAAGGCGTAACATCTGCGCAGGATCATGAATCTGGTTGCTAATGCATGCAACCTCCATCTTTTCCAAAAAGTCTTCCACATCTTCATCACTTCTTCCATGAAACTCCGGATAAGAGAAAGCCATGGCTACCCAAGTTACGATGCTTTGAGAACCCCTTTGAACACACGTGTAAGAACCCAAAACTTTTGACTGACTCAATTCCCAGAACTTCAATGGAGCTCTACTTTAGATAAGGACAAACACATGCACATCAAATGAGTTTTCATAGTTAATCATCGGAATTACAACAGGCAAAGGACATTCCAGGATCTCTCTTAATCTTCTTGGCCCGAACATAAAGACTATGCACTCCTGGAAAAAGACTTCCTGCACACCTATCTTATCCTCTGATTTTGCCAAAATTTCAGCAGCATAACAACATAAATGGCTCAAAAGACCAAAAAACCAGCCATCGTAACTTGGAAAAATTTTGGCAGAGTTTCCCCAGAAGTAGAGTAGTGAGAACCCAAAATATAGATTGTATATGTATGCATAAACTGCCAACAATAGAACTCGAGCATCAAATAGGAATCACTAGTACATAGCCTATGGCGAGGTCATGAAAAGGGTGCTCCAACTACCTGTATCACCGAAAGGATCTCCACATTTGAGAATCCCCTAGCTCAATAAAACCTCACGCTATCGACCCTCACACGAAGGCTAATGAAAATCGCGTATAGTCAAGTCTCAAAAATGACTATCTTCCAGACCAAGTCTCAGAAATGGCTGGGACTGCCAAATAAAACCAAATATGGCTCCACAAAGGCGTACAATGGCAGTTTCCACAAGTAATGTACAATCCAGCAGACAATGCGCTCAAACAGGCGCCAACTGATGCATACCCACGGCAACTGCAAGTGACACCACTGCTAATATATCACTGTACTCCAGCTACCTGTACCTGTGTGAATCACCTATACTTGTACCTCTCCCTGTAACCTGTAACCTGTAATCCCGAATCTCGAAGCTTGAAGCTCGAAGCAGAAGGTACTCGAAGAAGATCCTCCGTGTGAACTTATAAGTTGAGCTAGGATCAAAGAGAATAAAAGCATCATGTTCTCTCACCTTGCCCCATGCATAGGCAAGTGGTGACCCTTTTCAATGACCATCCTCTTTTGGATCTTCAATCATAGAGGCTCTAGGTGGTGGTTCACTATGTTCATTTCATTGTGGACAAGACCAATAGCCATGTCCTTGCTCCCCACACTTGAAAATTTTTTATCCTTAAGATAGCGTTCTAGCTCTTTGGGTGATAGTTTTTTTTTAACCTTCACCTTTGTCCTTTCCTTTGTTTATGTGGTTGTTGTTAGGGTTTCCTTTGGAAAAGTTTTGCATTGCACTATTATTCCTATTGGGATCAGTTTTGTCCTTTATTTCAGTGGAATTAAAGTTCTTCTTATCCCCTTGTTGGAAATTAATTCTTGAAGCAACCATGGTGTGGTGAATGACCGCTAATATGGTTTTGGGCCTTTGAGAATTGGCATACTCATTCATATCTTTGCGTAGCCCGACACAAAATTGTTGCTTTTGATCTTCAAAGCCTATCATTTTGTAGACCACTGATGTAGGTCCCAAAACTTATCTACATACTTGTGGTAGACTTATATGGAGACATCTTCAAGATTCTCCATTTGGTGAGAACTTTATATTTTCCATCACATGAAAGAAACTACTTTACAATGGAAGCTCTTAAGGCTTTCCATGTCTTTGGATCTTCTTTGTTAGCCCGTAGGCTAGCCTACCATTACTTGGCAAACTTTTGAAAGTGCATGGAAACATGTTATAGCTTAGAGGATTCCATAAAGCCCTCATCTCGAAAGTCCACATCAAATTGTTTTATGAAATTTAATACTTTGTTGATGGCACCAAAGGCCCCATTGTAGGTAAGGAAAGTGATATTCTTTCCTCCCTCTTTGAAATTCTTGAGCTTGTTGGACCTTTTCCATGCCTCATATGATTTTTCATGTTCTCTCCTCTTAGAATCCTTGGTGGAGTAGCCGCTACTTTCATTGGGAGAGGAGGGTGTTGAACATGGAGAAGAGGGTGACCTCTTTATCTCCTTTTTTCTTTTTGGATTTCTTTATTATTTCTTGTAACCAAGATGAGAAGAGTTATGCGGCGATCTTTTTCTCTTTGGAGGAGTTGGAGACCTTTGTGACCATTGTCCTCTTGAAGCCACATATTCAATAGAAGTGTTTGGAGACTCACTGATATTTCTCTCCATTGGTGGAGGCTCCTCATTTGGAGCATGACATCTCCTTTTTGGAGGAGATGAATCCAATGGAGCTCTTCAGGTCTCATCAACCATAGAGAGTCCTCTTTTGGAGATCTCACCAACAGTCTTCCTACAAGATCTCTCTTCTTGGAAAATTGGAAGAATACCATGTGTGTGAATTTTTTGTTGAACGTATCCTTGAAGAGCAAGATTTCCCATGGGCTTGTTGAAGACTAGAGACAAGATAATTCACAAACTGGTGCGTGGCCATCATTAGTTGCACCATCATGTGCAAAATTAAAGTCATCAAAATTAATATACCCTCTTCATTATTTTTATTCATGATAAATATTTCATTAATGAGTTTCCTTATGAGAAAGGGAGAGTGCTTGGTTGGAGTCTGCAACAAGAATCAACATAACTAGATAGCTTGGCATGAACAATAACTTGAAATATAGAGAAATTACGACAACAATTGAGGACCACATCATTAGGAGAAATTTGGACTCACTTTTGGGCCCTGTAAGAAGGGCCACATCGGCTTGGAGAAAGAAAATGAAAATGTTAAATTGTGCATTTTATGTGATACTTTTTTGCGCAACAAAAAGCCAAAATGACATTCTTCGGTAGGTAGCCACCATCTTTATCATTCTTATCCTTCGTTCTCTTGTCAGGAATCCAACTAACCGTATGACTAATGATTTGAAATGCCAACTTACAAGCGTTCCCTCCAGAAACATAAGCCATACGAACTCTATCAACTCTAAACTTGAGAATATGGTCTTCCCTCCCAAAACCTAAGATATGTCATGAGTTTTGAGTGTTTGTCTTTTTCTCTATCAACTCTAGGAATGGAGAAAAATTCTTTTTCTGATGAAAACACCAATTTGAACTTGCAATCCTCGACCCCTTCATCTTTGACACTTACCCAAAGAAAGAACACACATCTCTTCATGTTGATGTATTGCAAGAGTATGCACCGTTGCAGAAACGTAGGAGGGAGTCTTTCTTATCTCAATGGGAGAAAGAACTTAGAAGGACAAACAAGGAACGTTGTTTGGATTTGTGGACTGATGGGTCTATTTATCCAAAGGATCCAACAACAAATGCGCCACCTACCTTTGCTAATATCACTAACCTCTTACATTTCATAGGCGATGGCAAGGATGGGCTATTGGGATACACTGAACATTTGGAAATGAGAGGATTGAATGCGGAAAGGCAAAGAAACTTCCTGGCGATGGAGAACATGCAACTGAAGAAACTTAATGAAGCATGCTCTCAAAATATTTCATCAAACAAAGAGACAATCCAAGGCCTTGAGAATAATATCACAAGTTTGCGAGAGAAAGATACCGTGCTTGGTAGTCGAAAAAGAAAACGAGATTTATGCAACATTGAGAACATGAAGATTGGTAGTGGTGGCTTGAAAAAACGAATACGAGCTTTAAGGTAACTCAAAGTTTGTTTCTACTTTTGTATCTTCAATGTGCTTCACTAAGAAATGGATACACTTTCCTATACACAATCATAACGCATGGTGCTTTTTTGGCAAGTCTTTACTGCATCCAAACTCGAACAGTGCAGGCTTCAA
Source organism: Adiantum capillus-veneris (assembly GCF_014529385.1). Lineage (NCBI taxonomy): Eukaryota > Viridiplantae > Streptophyta > Polypodiopsida > Polypodiales > Pteridaceae > Adiantum > Adiantum capillus-veneris. The sequence continues at coordinate 58,051,191 of NC_140959.1, read as the reverse complement.
TGTCGGAGTGCATTATAGCCGTCTAGTTCCAAAAGAAGTAGTTGAAGAGATAATAACTCAGAAAAAATTTTGTAAGTTGAAAGGGAGGCTCCTTACCTCCTTCATGAACGAGAATCAGTTGGAACCAATGGAAGTGCAAGCAATACTTGATGAGAGTGGCATCTCGCAGATGGGAGACAGGGCACTCTTCAAAGCATTAGCTAAAAAGTCTCAAAATAAACTACAGAGAGGATCATTGCTGCCAAAGCCATCACATGTAAAGGATGCTCGCTGGCACATAAACGATGAGGTGTTTGAGAAACTTGGGTCACCATTCCATATTGAAGCAATGTTCTTAGGCAAGGGCGACAGAGAGGTACAGTTTAACAAGCACAACAACCTTGTTGTTGATCTTGAAGCATTGCAAAGGTATGCAGTTCACTTGTTTGACATCAATCGAGACGACTGCGATGGCGTTATCAAGTTTGTTTTGAAACTTGACAAGTGCGAGGTCCTGAAGAACAAGAACCTGGAGAGAGCCACCATTATCCTCATGAACAGAGCTCTCGATCCATCAATAACGAAAGAGGATCCACGATACTTCAACATGCAATCCGAAAACAACATTCTAACTCTAGGATCATTTGAGGTATACTTCGTTCACTCTATAATAACAAAAATATTGATTATTTGGTTGTTGATTTTGTGTTTTTGTTTTTCACTGCACGTTGATAATGAAAATTTTGAAATCCTGAATTGGGTTTTTAGTCAAACCCAAATTCCTTCAATCATCAATGAACCAAGAAACGGAGCCATTCTTTCAGTGGAAGGATTTGGTGACTATATAGTAGAATGGCACATGGCAACTGACTTAAAGACTCTTAAGTGTATGTACAACATAACACATGGAGCAGCTGTGGCAAATCCATGCTTATATTGAATGGCTGATGCACAATCTCTTTAGAGTGTGCAATGGAATAGAGCTCCCAATAGACATCTTCAAGATAAAACTTCTAGACTAGTGCTTGATATCCTCTTAGTAGAGTTCACATCTGTACACTTCATGCACTCTATCGAATAATTGAAAAGGTGGTTCATTTGTACATATGTTTTGCATGGACATTAAAGCCAGAGAGCGAGTCGAAAAGAGTGATCAAAGCATTAGAGGGAGTGCTCTCAGACATTGGTTTGCATGGAGGCAATGTCAAAATCGAAGAGGACCCTAAAATGTCTCAAAGTCGTTACAACGTACCTAGGAAAGCATCGATAGGCGGCGTGAAGGCAAGAAGGTTTCTTGGGTTTAGCCTCAAAGATTCAGATAGAGAATAAAGGAGAAACCTATTCAACAAATGGAAACAGTTACATAAAGTGGTTAAAGACAATTCTAGTAGTGGGGCAATCCAGAATCACAAGGCGAACGTGTGGAATCACTAGATAAAATTTTTCACTACGTTAAGCAGCATTATTGGGACCAAAGTAAGCTCACATCATTTCAAGCAGCTTTGCTCGATTGGAAGAAGGATTACCTTACAAGGTGGGGTGGGCAACATATCACACATTACATGGTGGGTTAGCATTCTACGTATACAAAAAAAAAAAATTAAATTGTACTCTATTGACCATTTTGTTTTATTTCAATGCAGCACATACTGTTCAACCATGGTCCATATTTTTCCAAGACATATGGCTCACTATCAATATGGTCCACACAAGGCATGGAAAAAACCCACTACATGGCAAGAACATGTTATTTTAAGCCCACTAGACATGGGGGAGGAAAGGATAAGGCCAATATCCTATTAGAGTTACACCAATGGACTTATAGACGACTAATTCATAGAGGAAGGCAGAAGGAGCTTCTTAAGAGTTCATAAATTACACGGTCTTTACAACACATCCGCAAAGAGAAGAAACAGATGTCTTGGGGAGATTCAAATGCGGGGGAGCGCCATGCGAGGTGGCGATAGTCACGAGTCAGGAGCGAGAGAAGATGGACTTGAGCTCGTCATTTTTATCCTCTTCGATGCACCTCCTTCTTCTTCACTTTGTACCTCTTTCATGTGCAAGCTCTGTAGACGAACTCGTTCCTCTATTGATGGCAGCATCCCCACGGGCATTAGGCGTCTGCTTTCCCTTAGAAATAGCCGCTTGTTGTATGGATCCAAGCTCTCCGAGTCTTCAACCCCTGCAGCCAAAGCCTGAGCTGTGTAGGACATGAAATAGGGGGCTCTAAGTGCTTGGCACCCATACCCAATGCCAAATATGCGTAGAGCAAATTGTTTCTCAATCAGAATTAGTCTTTCTGCATTTAGTGGGAGGAGGTGACCACCACACAATCTTGTAATAACTTTCATTGCAAACAGCAGAAACTTTTCTTTTGGATTGTTGCAATACATTGGGAACTCTGTAAAGTAGGTGTTGAAAAATCCACTTCTCTCTTAAGTGAGTTGGGTATAGTAAAGTTTGGAGTAGAAGGGGACTCCAATTCTACAAACGGGTCAGTATCAGGCTCCTTCAAACCTAGAGATGGTTCCTCCAAACTACTAGCAGGCTCTACAGCAGTTATATTAATGGGTTCTATGAAGTCTACATTCCTCTTCATTGATGTTTTGAACAACTCCGATAGTCTTCTTGGAAAGTTTCCTTGGCCAATAATGCGCTCAGGATCAATTTTCTGTCTCTTCCTCCTATGTGATCTTGAACCTGCCATTTATTTCATAATCACAAGTATAATTTTCAATGAGTATATACAAAAAGAAGAGCACCAAATGATCATATAAGTTTTGAGCAAACTATAATTAGGTATCTCACAATTGTTACCAATTAATCATGTAGTCAAAAAAATAAGATGATTACTATGGATTAAATGCAAACCTTGGCAACATTGGGTTATATATGTGAGGAGTAAAGGACATACAAGTGGATCATGGTGCGAAGAGTACATAAACACATATCCATAGAGCTATAGGCACGCCGTGATCCACTTAGTCGGCTTTCAGAAAATAGAATAGCTACAAATACATCAAAGCAATTGTACTTTCAGAAGATTACTATGTACTAAGTCAAAAGAGGATCACGGCGCGCGGAGTATGTAAATTAATGTTAAAAACACTGCTGGCGCGCCGTGATCCACTTTGCAGGCTTTGATGCATTGAAATACCCACAATATTCTTATACAAAAAATCCCTTTGTAAATATTAAAGATGAGGATAACGACGTGTGGAGTATATAAACTCATTTGCATAACGTAAATTGTGCGCCGTGATCCAATTATGGCATTTGAAAGGTGAAATGATCTTTTACATTTTGAAGGACACTCATAGAACAGAACTAAACTAAGGACATAGTAAAACTGAAGGGATTGGCTTTACCTTTGCCAGGACTAGACATTGTTGTTGGAGTAGAGGTTTTGGACTGGGAATGTAGTTTAGAGTCTTCAAGCTTTTGATTTCTGCACCTTGAAGGAGGCAGAGGCCTTCTTAGGTGTCTCTTTTCCCCTTCCTCACTTTCTCTCTCTGTCTCTCGAGGCTTTATCTCCGTCTCTTTCGAATCTATAATTAGCTTGTGCACACCAATTAGTCTCTCTTTCTCTCTCTCCTTCTCTCTCTCTCTCTCTCTCTCTCTCTCTCTCTCGTTATTCTCTCTTTCTCTCTCCTCTCCCCTTTTCATGCAATAATAGATATTACTGTTGGCGTTTTTAACGACGTGAGGCGCATATATTGAATGCGTGTTACAAGGACATGCATTTAATGGGTGGTACGACTAAAAAGGTGATGTTTAACTACCCGAAAATATGTGTACATTTATAGTAACAAATGTACACTTGATTTCATGATAAGAGAGAGAGAGAGAGAGAGAGAGAGAGAGAGAGAGAGAGATAGTGAAATACAAAGAGAGAGAGGGAGAGAGAGAAAAAACCTCCATGGACGACCTCCGCGCGAAGGAGAAGGAGAAGGAGATAGCTAATTGAAAAGTCGACCTCTGCGAGAGATTGAGATAGACAGAGAGACACCTACAGCCGAGACATCCTTTGCAACCAAGTTGCAAGGCTCCTACACATGTTTTCTTCCATTTGAATTCCACATAGAGAGGTATTTCCATAGTGATTTTTGTAGATGAAGAGTCAGAGAGAGAGAGAGAGAGAGAGAGAGAGAGAGAGAGAGAGAGAGAGAGAGAGAGAGAGAGAGAGAGAGAGAGAGAGAGAGAGAGAGCTAGATTTGCTGATAGTCTGCTAGGTTTGGAAGCTAAAGATTGAGAGAGATCTATGGAGAGAGTGTTAGAGATAGTATTTCTGAAATTTTGCTTGGTTTGAAAGCAAAAGAGGCAGAGATAGAGAAAGACAAAGAGAGGGATTTCATAAATTGGATCACGGCGCATGGTACAGTGTTCTCTTTGCTTGCATTTATGTACGCGTGCTGTGATTCATAAAGAGAGAGAGAGAGAGAGAGAGAGAGAGAGAGAGAGAGAGAGAGAGAGAGAGAGAGAGAGAGAGAGAGACAGAGAGAGAGAGAGAGAGAGAAAGTATCCTACAAATTTCTCTCGATCCTCTTGTGGATCACAACGCGCGGACAGCTACAAGCCTGCTGGCTTAAAGCCGAACCCGCGCGCCGTGATCCACAAAAAACGGGTGGTGGGGAGAGAGAGAGAGAGAGAGAGAGAGAGAGAGAGAGAGAGAGAGAGAGAGAGAGAGAGAGAGAGAGAGAGAGAGAGAGAGAGAGAGAGAGAGAGAGAGAGAGAGAGAGAGAGAGAGAGAGATTCTCTGCATTTTTCTCTTTCAGTGTAATGGCAGAACCAAGGCAACAACAAGGAAGGCAAGGAAAGGACCAGGGCTTGCAAAGAAAGCATGTGGAAGGTCTGATAGTAAGAAGAAAACTTCAGGTAAACCAATGAAGATATTGAAGGGCCCAAGAATGAAGAATATTCAAAGAAACATGGGTTTATTTAGGGAGATCAGGAAATCTCAGAAATGTATTGAGATTTGTATCCCTAAACTTCCTTTTCAAAGAGCAGTGAGACATTTCCACCATTAGCAATCACATCAGAGTGAGTGAAAACATGTTGAACAAAGACTTCTTTCATAGTCTTCTTACCGACCTCGACTTTGAAATCTAGAACTCTAGCTTTCCATGCAAAACGAAATATGTTTGTTTCTTTCGAGCTTTTTCTCCTTCTTGGATGCATAAGAAACCAAGAACCTTTGCTTATCCTCTGCTCTTGCCACCTATTATCTGTAGTCAGAGAGTTTGAGATTGAGATAGTGCTTATGCTACTACATTGTCTTCTTGGCACACTAATGGTGAGGCTGGTTGGGGTCAATGTAGAGAAACCTCTAGAACTTCTTGGGCGGGTAGAAGACAAAGCCACAGGTAAAATGGAGGGAGAATGAGGTTTGAAAGCCTTTCATAAGGTAGTGGATATCTTTTAATGAAGGGAGAGAGCTAGCTATCAATCAGTAGTCAGGTGTCATGAACTTGATAACTACTAGCAGTGGGCCCTACTTTGTGAAAGCAGGAAGTTACCTTACAAAAATGGGACAAAAGTCAATATTTTAAAATTTTTTCTTTCATTTTTGTGTTGCTTTCCATGTATTCGTTTCGTAAGGTTGATGCTCATTGCCTGTGCCTTCTTTTCTCTCTCTTCAATAAGGCCTTCCAAATGACCTCCAAAATTTCCTAATGATTGTGAAACCTCAATATTTGCATGGAAAGCCCTAGATAAAACTTTTTGAGCTAGAAGAACAAAAAATAATGTATGCTTGAAGAAGGATTTCGACAATCTAAAAATGGATCTTGACACAAATAATGCAAGCTTTGTCAACTGCCTAAAAGCATGACCACAAAGCTCACCTACATGAACTGTGACCAAAAGAGGAGGAAAATATTTCCATCCTACTAGGAGCCTTTCCATTTAGCTTTGACCAAATAGTAACGATGATTGAAGAGGACGATGCAACACCCGTCTTGTAGGATGTAATTAACTCTTTACGATTCAAGGAGAAGAAGCAAAGGAGGAAGTCAACTTTATGGGGATGAGAAAATGCAATTAGTTTTAGCAATTAAACATATTTGGGGTGTGGCAAAGAGAGACACCCAAACAAAGATTGCCTAACATCAAAGGCTTGTAGCACTAGTGGGAAGAAGGGCCATCCTCATTCCAAGTGCTTCAAGAAAGACAAAGGAAGCACTAGAAGTAGTCAAAAGCCGAGAAGATCAGTCTATTTGGCAGAAGAAGATGAAGAAGAAGGTAGAAACAACATCTAGTGCATGATGCAACTTTGAAACAATAATGCAAGATCTCAAATCAACCTCATGATCTAAAGGTTCACACAATGCCTTCCACGTTGACCACTCCACCGCCTGGAAATCATTGCACTATTCTTGAGTTCTTGCATTGAAAAAATACACTTTATTGGCCCCTCACCTATCGCACGACACTTACCACACATTGCCTTGTGCTGGGATTCCTTTGTTGCATGTCATTGTGTTCTCCACATTCCTACTCCCCAAGTTTTCCACACACCTCATTCATTTTTCATTTCCTTTGAAAGGAAGTCATATCCTAGAGACTCCACTTAAAGAAATTGCTTCAAAATTGTGCCATCCTACATGGTGATGGCCACTTCTAAGAATGTACTAATAACCAATGTGAAATCAAAAGCATGACCTTTCTAACACAAAACCCATACGATAACATCAAAACCCAGAGAAGTATTTTAGTGATACTACAAACTAGAAGGGTTCATAAACAAAAGTATTCATTAAAATTTGGCCAGGGATGTCATGGAGAGCTCCAAAATATGATCGCACGACAAGGTGTTGGCCCCGTAGTGGGCCATCCTGAAACTTGGGGGTATGACAAACGAGCTTACTAAAAAATGCAACAGAGCAATGAAGGCTTTGAAATGGAAACAGCTTACAAGGTAATTTCACAACTCTTGATCTCAATGGTCCCCATGGCTCTCTAAGGCTAGAGGCATCCGTTTGACTCCTTTCTGGAGGGAAGTTCACAAAAAAGGTTCATAACAAAGGTTTAAAATGTATAGGCCAATTATGGGACTACAACAGAGGCTCTTAGAAAGGAACATACCAACTAGCGTGCGATTTTAGCCTTGGTGGGTCAAAAAGATTGTTGATCAGTAGAGCTCTAGAATGACTCAATAGATGGTATCTGCTGGACTGTGAATCCAAGCTCGAGTGGAAATCTTGGCACTGGCCTATGAACAGACATTTCCTGAAATCGCAAACTAAAGATTTGTATCTCACCCTCATGGAATCAAATTAGTTTAAATAATGAAGCAAATGTCCAAATTTTGTTAGTAGGGTACTTATTTTAATTGGAAGCGGCTAGCTCACGAGGAATTATTAGTATACTATTTTCTTAACCTGGAAGATTCTCCCTTATTCTTCTGTAGTGTTGTTTTACTATATGCATCAATATTTATTGCGCTCTTAGTGTAGCAAGCAATACTTCATGCGAGCTCGATAACTGTGCTTTTGATAGCATTGTTTTGTCCAAAACTGTATATTGCTTTGACATGACAGTCATTGATTCCCAATATTGAAGAACCTAGATTTACTTTTGGGACTCTAATTACCTAAATATTTCAAAAACATCCCCAAAGAAACCACACCATTAATGTTTTTAGGAGTATTGGTAAGCCTAGAAGCTCTCCTATAATGTCAAGCTCCATTTTGAAGATCTTGGATAGAAGACAATTGTAACAGCGCACATAACCACCCTTCTAGTCACCCTCATCATGAGTTTTCTCCACATCCCCGCACTAGCACATAACCACTTCATTTTGTTCCACATCATGTCGTTAGCATATAGAATATGGTCAATCAAAAATGGAATAACCCCCTTTAATGACCTCAAAAGTACATCAAATTTGTTCATCGTCAATGATAGTGAAAGCTTACTTCTGATGGTCTTTATCTACTCACATGATCTTGACTTGTTGTTTTGAGCATGCACCTTTATGCATCCGGTTTGAATTTATAAGCTTGGTCATTTTTGCACAATTATATGGTCAAAGCTAGTGGAAACCGGCCCCTCAATCGAGTCCTTTGTTCTTCTTTCCTCAAAGATATGTTGCTTTTTGTTTAGTTGTGTATACCATACAATAGGAATGGCTCTCAATCCTCGAAACACATTTTACTCGAGTAGGAACTTGAGAATTCAAGTGCTAATTTGAGCTCAACGAAGTATTCATGTTGGTGACAACCGAACTAAGTAATCTTGGATGCATGCAATGTCTCTATTAGTAGGTTAGCCTAGCATTTGTAGCGAAGCCAACCTTTTAGGATACAAAAAAGAAGCTTACTTTGTACTTGCCATAGGCTAAATGTACATGAAAATATGTTTCTTTTTTACAAATTTAAATGGCATTGTACTAGGTGCATGCATATGAAAGTTTCAACTTACGTGCATTCATGAAAATTATTTATTACTGGGTTTATAACATGACCTACTTCTTGCTCCTTGGAGATTCAAAGTATATAATGCACAATTAGACAAAGAGATGAAAGTATTTTAGTAATGAGAATGAGAATGAGAAATTCACAATCTATTATGCTACTTGATTTTCTCCGTTGGACTTCTTACTTATCCTTGGGATGAATACATTTCTCCATCTTTTCATTTTATCGTTGCACAATTCATATTTTGTGTTCCTTTTAATCGATTTATTATCAATGTTATCACATCATATGATGATATCTCACTTTTGGATAAGTTTTTAGCACTAGATACAATACAAAGTCCTAATTTGCAAAGCGAACAATGGAACGACAATAAAAATTCTCAAAAAAAATCTTTTGCATTGCCTCTTTATCATTTGTAACAATGGCTACAGATGTACGTCCTCATAAAATAAAATTTTCAATATTTGGTTTTTCCTGAGTTTCTCCCCTTCCTAACACTAGCAAAGAAACTCACAAATAGAATCAACATCATATACTCACATGATCAAGCTAAATTTAAGGACATGTTATTTTGAGGATGCACCTCTATCCATAGGGTAAAATTTAGCTTGATTGATTCTACACAAGCCTATATAAGGACATTGAGCTAAACTTGTAATCTCTCCCTTCTAATCAATGAAGAATTCATTTCAATGTGCTCTCTAATCTACTCATTCCTTATTGTTACGATAATCTAACTATGATGAATGCCTCATTGGTCTATCCACCATAGTCATTACATGTTGTATCACAACTTGCTAGATTTAGTTCTCTATCTCTCTAAGCACAAAATTGATTCATGAATCTCTAGAATTAGATTAGTGTGACTCAATTATAATCATCTCAATCATTGGATTTTGGCAAGTTTGTATGAGCACTATCATAGCCAATGTTAAGGATAATTAGATTGAGGATTAAATTGTTAGATCAACTCAAATTGGGCAATCACTTGTGTGTGCAACCCCTCTAAGCTTGACACCCTTGTGTAAGAAAGACCTTGAATCATATGCATGTGATGACACCTAGAAGGCTATGTGTCAAAAGGCTACACCCCTCACTATGCCTATATATGAGGCACCTTGTACATGAATTTCTTATCGAATAATTCTGCATCCTTTTATCATGAATGGCTCTCTTGTTTATCCGCCCTAGACCTAACATAAACCGTGTCTTAATTCTTGCTTGATTGCATTAGATACTTGTTTCTACAACTCTCAAGGAGGTACTATTTTGGCCAGCATTGGTGGTCTTGCATAATACTTTCCTTGCAATATCACCTATCTATATACACATGCATTATAAGCCTTTATCAAGAGCTTTCTACTACACCCATGAATGCTTGAACCGAAGGTTAGATGCATGTCTTCTTGGATGATTGAAATTCAAGCTCGTTTTTTAGGGAAAGATTTATTTTGATGCTAATAGATTTCTCATTAAGCCTTTTGATTAAGTGTGTATGTGGGTGCTCACTTGAAAGTGCAAGTTTGTTACCTTTTTTAAATATGTTATGTGCATAGACTAAAAGCCAAGGAGCCCTCTTAATGCTTTGCAAAAAGCTGGCCCATCCAGCACCCTAAGTTTTACAAGAGGTCAAATTTTCTTTTATTTTCAAATGTCATACCCCGTGTGCTCATCATAGGCTCATCATTTGTAACATTTAATTCACTTGTAACTTGTGTGTAGAGGAAAATGACAACATAGTGATCATTTCATTAAGAACAAGCTCCTAATGAGCATAGAGAGAGTAATTAGTTTGAGAAAGTAACATAGCAATTTACACCTAGCTAGTTTGGTGTAGAGCTTACTTGAAAAGAGAGAGAAATAGAACAATTGACACCTGTTGAGGACCTGATTTACATGGAGCCGGTCCCCCCTCCAAAAAGGATTTGTATTATAACCTCTCCCATCAAAGGAGACTTTTGTACAATACAATCTTTGTGTTCCTAGAAAAAACTCTTTGGTTCAATGCAAATGGAAGCTTCATACACCAAATTATGCTTGAAAAACACACCTAGTGTGCCTAGCCTTGGTCCCAGGACCTCACGCACCTTCAAAAATGGTGAGAGCGAAGATCTGCAGCAAAGATCTTCCCATGTACCTTGAGTAGCAGGGGACTTTTTGATCTTCCCTCAATCACCTCAAAAGGTGCTTTTCCTGTGGAAGTATGTACAATGTTATTGTAAGCATACTCCACTAAAGGTAAGTAATTCTCGCATTGGGAATTTTGATCTACTTCTGTGACATAAGATTTTAGTAGATGAAGAATTGTTAGGTTAGCTATTTCACTTTGGCCATCCGTTCGCGGGTGATAGGCCGAAGTGAAGTTTAGCCTTGTACCTAAATTCTCAAAGAGACCCTTCCAAAAATTACCAGTCATTCTAGGATCTCTATCCGACACTATGGACATTGGAAAGCCGTGGTACTTGAAGATTTGTGATATAAAGAGGGTTTCCATTTGATGGGCCTTGATAATCTTTTTGACAGATATAAAATGTGCTTGTTTGCTAAACATGTCCACTATCGTTCATAATCCTGTATTCCCATGAATAGACTTGGGAAGTCCAAAGATAAAATCCATGGATATGCTCTCCCATGGTGAATTAGGAATTGGCAAAGGTTCAAGCAATCCAAGTTTCTTCCCTCTTTCAAACTTTGTCTTTTGTTTAACCACACATTTTTAAACATACTCTTGTATGTTTTCTTTTATGGAAGGCCAATAGAAGTATGTTTATATCCCTTTTAGGGTAGATTGAATCCCTCTATGCCCCGCATAAGGAGGAGCATGCGATTCATACATTACTTTCTCACCTAGTAAGTTAGTAACGCATAGTTTGTTGCCATAGAGAAGATAACCATCTTGTAAGGTAAATGGTTCTTCCTTCTTCCCTAGTGCAAGGGCTAAAATCACATCTTTAAAATCAGGATCAATAGCATACTCATCTATCATAGAAGATAGATCATGCTATGGATACCGCATTCACTCTTGGTCGCCTTGAGAGTGCATAGGCTACCTGATTATGCTTGCCAACAATGTGAGCAATATGAAAATGAAATTGCGAAAGGAAATCGGCCCACCTCATTTTTTTGTCGGAGAGCTTGGTCTGCGTCATGAAGTACTTAAGGCTTTGGTGATCCATTTGCAGAATGAAAGGAGTCCCCAATAAATAGTGCTTCCACGAGTCTAGAGCATGTAGAACTTCTAAGAGTTCCTTCTAATATATACCTAGATCTTTCTCAATAGGGTTAAGACTTTAACTTTCATAGGCTATGGCATGCCCTACTTGGAGCAAAACAGCTCCAAGGCAATCACCACAAGTGTCGCATTGGACCTCAAAGGGTTTTGAGAGATCCGGTAGTGTAAGCACAGGTTGAGAGATAAGCTTCGCTTTAAGATTTTTGAAATCATTGTTCTCTTTGGTGGGCCATATATTTGTTAGTTCATGTAATGGTCCTGCAATTTGTGAGAAATTTTCTATGAAGCGTCTATAGTATGCACACATACCTATAAAGCTTCTTAGTTCATGCAAATTCCTTGGATTAGGACATTCTTTTATTACCTCTAACTTTGATGGATCCATTTGGATTCCATCTTGAGAGATAATGTGACCTAAATACTAAATCTCTTGTAAGGAAAATTCACTTTTTTTTTTACTAATATAAAGTTTATTCCCTTGAAAAACTTGAAATATTACTTGGAGGTGTTTCTTGTGTTCGTATAGTGAATTAGAGTAGATGATTATATCATCAAAGAACACTCCAATAAAGCTTCGGTGAGGCCTGACTAGCTTCTCCATCAGACGGTTAAATGTAGCTGGTGCATTGGTCAAGCCAAAAGGCATGAAAATGTACTCATAAAGACCCAACATAGTGCAAAATGCGGTCTTTACAATGTCTTGATCAACTATCCTTATTTGATAATAGCCACTTTTTAGGTCAATCCTACTGAAATAGGTTGACCCCTGTAGCTTATCAGAAAGGTCTTCTACCCATGGAACGGGAAACCTATTCTTGATAGTGATCCTATTTAGTACTCTATAGTCAACACACGTACAATATGTGCCATCTTTCTTTTGCACTAATAACACTAGTGAACAAAATGGAGATGATCTAGGCCTAACTAGGCCTTTCTCAACCAACTCATGCACTTGCCACATAATCTCCTCTTGTTGAGATTAAGAAACTCAATAAGGAGGTTTATTAGGCGGTGAGCTTCATGGAAGAAGTTCAATTGCATGGTTGTCATCCCCACGTTTGGGAGGTAGCTGACAAGGGATGTCGTCAATAAAAACATCGTGGAATCCCTTGAGGAAATTGGATAACTCTAATTCCTTTTGATTGCTTATATCTTCTTTTGCTAAAACATTAGGTTCATTTTGAGAATCTTTAACAAAAATCATGTACAACGGGTATGGTGCTACCCAACTCCTTATCATCTATGTACATATCTTTTTTCCCTATACCTAAAATAGATTTGTCTTTCGGGGAATTTAACATTGGCAGCGATGCGATCCAACCATGGTTCCCCTAGGATTACATCCTCATCGTTGAGAGGACAGATGAAGAAATCCTCCTTGTCCACATAGCTTTGGACATGGAGCCTCAATTTCCCAATCAAGGGAGTGACTGAGGCTTCTTGCCCACTGAGGCTTCTTGCCCCTTGAAAGCACCATCGGCACGTAGGACATCTCTCATCTCATAGGCTTGGATTCCTAGCTTGTTGGCCAACTCTGTGGATATGAAATTGTGAGTAGAACCAGGGTCAAAGAGAATGAAAGCATCATGTTCTCTTACCTTTCCCCACTCATGACATAGAAGAGATCCTTTGTGAGATGAGCATCCTCTTCTTGAATTTCAACAAAGGTAGCTCTAGGAGGCTCATTACATATATCCTTGTGGGGGCAAGCATGATAGGCATGCCCTTGCTCCTTGCACTTGAAACAATGGTTATCTTTTTGATAACGCTCTAGCTCTTCAGGAGAGAGTTTATTTTTTACTTTATAAACTCGCTTCTCCTTGGCTTTGTTGTTGTTGGCGGATGTTGTCCTTCCCCTTACGCTCATTATGGTCCTTGTTTTCCATGGGCTTAAGATTTCTCTTAGCCCCTTGTTGGAAGTTGATTCTTGAAGACACCATGGTATGATGGATGACCACAGATATGGTGCAAGGCGATTGGGAGTTAGCATACTCTACCAGATAAACCTGCACAAAATTGTTGTTTTTGCTCTCCAAAATCCATCTTTTTGTAGACAGTGGCTTTGAGATGTATATCCCAAAACTTGTCTACATATTTGTGAATAGATTCATAGGGAGAGAGCTTCAAGGTTCACCATTCCGTGAGTACTTTGTCTTTGGAAGCTCTTAAAGCTTTCCAGCCACCGCTGGTAATTCTACCTTCCTCAACTGCCAAACCAACACGGGAGCTACCAACCCTTGGAAGCTCAGAAATTCTTTCCTTTTTGTTCCCAATTTCCAAGATCCTAGTTTGAAGATCTTATTTTCTAAATGCTTTGTGCAGAATGCTAGCCTCAAGTTGGAACAAATGAGGATCTACAGGCACAGAGTCTCAATCCTCAGAGACTCTCTAGAATCAAGAAGGCCTGAAGACCTGCAGGGATTGCTCGCCGAGAATGGCTCTCTAGATGCTATCTATAATTGGCTACAGGAGATGAAGAATGAAATGCTTGAGCTAGCCAATAAATAGGAGGAAGCCCTGAACATTGCCAACAAGCTTCAGGAAGAGATAGACTGGCTGTGAAGGAAAAGGATTAACTTCTAACTGTTTATTGCTAGTTGTATCCCCCAGAAATTAGTAGGCCACTTTTTGTAAAGTCTGAAACTTGGCCTTTTGCATCTGTCCCTAGTGTTTTCTAACTCAAAACCCCCTACATGGGTCTTAAGTTGTAATTTTGCTTCTCCCTTATAAATTCAAAACGCGTATTTGATATAAAAAAACACTAAACCCGCAACAAACAGGGTTTACCTTCCCCTTATTTGCTTCGTACTGACCTCATAAAAGTGTAATAGCAAATGTCATTTATATTTTCCAAGGTCAGTACCAAGTGAACAGGTGCATCAAACAAAGTTTGCCTTCCCTTATTTGCTTGGTACTCACCTTAGAAAAGTGTAATAGCAAACATCTTTAATAAAGACGATGGTCAGTACCAAGCAAAAAAGTGCAACAAATAGGGTTTACCTTCCCTTATTCACTTGGTATTGACTACACAAAATACAAGTGCACAAAAGTGTAGTAGCATACCTCCTCAGTGTGTGTAAAGTTTTGCGTCACTAAAGAACTGCTGAACAGGAGTAAGAGAAGGATACACAAAAAGGAGGAGCACTAGAGAGTAAGAGGAGATGCTCAAAAAGGGTTGGGAGCACAAAAGAGATGGTTTGCTTACCGCGTAGCGGCGATGGGGGTAGAGTTAAAATGATGGGCAATAGAGAACACAGAAAGAGGCAAAAGAGCGCTCATTTGGGATGAGGGTATAGTTAAAATGTTTGGCAGGGGTACTCCCTCTAAACTTAGAATGATTACCTCAGCGAGGGTGACAACTTCACTTATGCGCATGATTACACCCGAGATTGTGGTTGGTAAATTGTACTACATGGGAATCTGAGCCCATTTATAGATGGTTGTCCTTGTGAGCGTAGCCCACATGCCTTTTTCAAGTGACCGTTTAGAGTCAGACGCCAATCTCCCTTGCAGTCTCCATCTCCATCTCCAAGTAGAACAAACATATCGCCGTTGCCTTTGCCTTTTCTGTGCTCTTTCCCTTGGCTAGCTCTCGTGATCCTGCGTTTAGAGTCAGATGCCGATTGCCCTTGCAGTTGCCATCTCCATCTCCAAGTAGAACAAGCAGATCGCTATCGCCTTTGCCTTTTCTGCGCTCTTCCCCTTGGCCACCTCTCGTGATCCTGCGTTGAGCGACCTCCACTGGTTTGAGTCCTTTGCTGCCTCGTCGCCGTCGCTGTCGCCATCGCCATTGCCACCTTCTGGTTCTTATTGTCAGTAGCTTGCGACATCACCATCCAACTCGACGCCATTGGATATTGCAGAGACAGGTTCTTTCTCCCTGCCTCTCTCCCCTTCCTGTGTGCTGTTAACTGTGTGCGCACCAAAGCCACTGCGTTACGGGGTTAGAGCACAATGGGAACAACACTCCAAGGGCCAAAGAGTGGTCATTGGGGTAAGATTAGAAGTCTCGCACCGCATGGTTGGAATAATTACTCCTGATGTGACCATGCTTGAGTTTGGTCATAGTGAGTGAGTAGGCCTATATATCTATCACTGATACTCTGTTCTTATCTACCTATTCCGAATGCTTGGGTCAGAATCAAGCGAATAGAGCACTTCAGAGATTCTTGGGGACCCTATTCGCTTGGTTCTGACTCAAGTGACGTCACCTTTTATGACATTAGTGCACGGGACAGAACTAAGCGAATAGAGACCTTGAGGGGTACTCGAGGCTCAATATTCGCTTGGTTATGACACCAAATATAGACCAATTTTGAATAGTAGTTTTGGCTTGCTTTTTCTTTCAGTCATGGGGATCATAGTCCTGGAGACAGAAGTTGTGGGAGAGGATACATTCACGTTCTTATACAACGCCCGTGCTCATCATCGTGCACCAGAACTATCAGGAATGTTTAATGCAGAGTTTTTTATACAGAGGATTATAGATTGGTGATTTGAGTACCTACAAAGCCATTTGCAACAATATGAGGTAGTCACTTGTGACAATTCCATGACATGATGGCATGAGATATGTGCACCCAGACGACCTTCACCCTGACAAGAGTGCTTCAAGGAGACTGAATCGTTGTCTAGAAAAGTGTCCCTCCAATGCACTGCTTGTACAAGACAGGTGTATGAAGCACTTCAAAAAGTGTCTCTTACTGAAATTCTACCACGGGTTTATCTGTTACTTATGTTTGCAGACGGATGGTCAGTCAGAGACTTCCCAGTCAACAAATTTTGGTAGTTGTCCATTGGCACCGAAGAAAGAGGTAGAGGATGTGGAGGTGCAGTTTGACCCAAAAGAAGAGCGGGCAGAGGTATTAAAGGAAACATTTGATGCGGGCTTAACTCTTGCTTCTCTTGCAGATGCAGCAATAGGGTGCAAGCAAGAAAGCCCAAGTAAGGAAGTGACTTTGCCTCTGAATTGCGCTCCCAGCTTTGCTATGGTGGGCAACACCCACTATGTTCTGCTCATAGATACCATGCATGAGCTGAATATACGGGAGGACTACTGCCTAGCTTCAATTGCAAATTTTTGTGAGGCAGACATGGGGTTTGTCATTAGGAAGTGAATGGGGTATAGGAGGGCCTCTTTATTTGGCAGTTTAAGGGAATTCTTAAATCTTTAGCCAAGTTTGACCAAGCCTAAAAGAGAGGGCAAAAAGGCATATGCTGAGATTTTTTAAAAAGCCATTTCCATATTTTGAATTTGCATTAGGAAAAATTTGGACTCACAAAGGGGCCCTTTAAGGAGTTTGACTTTACCTCTCTCTACCAAAACGGGCGCATGGATAAAATTTTGCAAATAAACTCAAAAGTTGGCGGAGGTTTGATAGTTAGAATGTCCTCTTCAAGCTCTATCTACTGATATATAGCACGCCATGAGATTCCTCATATTTTAGAAGATTCTTTTTTTGATTCACTTAGATCATAGGATAAAATTTTGCAAATAAACTCCAAAGTTGGCGGAGGTTTGACAATTAGAATGTCCTTTTCAAGCTCTATCTACTGATATATAGCACACCATGAGATTCCTCATATTTTAGAAGATTCTTTTTTTGATTCACTTAGATTCCGACAGAGTTGTCACATCATAGGTGAATCAAAAAAATAATCTTCTAAACTATGAGGAATCTCATGGCGTGCTATATATCAGTAGATAGAGCTTGAAGAGGACATTCTAACTATCAAACCTCCGCCAACTTTGGAGTTTATTTGCAAAAATTTATCCATGCGCCCGTTTTGGTAGAGAGAGGTAAAGTCAAACTCCATAAAGGGCCCCTTTGTGAGTCCAAATTTTGCCTAATGA
The DNA here is from genome assembly GCF_014529385.1 of Adiantum capillus-veneris. Taxonomy (NCBI): domain Eukaryota; kingdom Viridiplantae; phylum Streptophyta; class Polypodiopsida; order Polypodiales; family Pteridaceae; genus Adiantum; species Adiantum capillus-veneris. The sequence goes on along the minus strand of NC_140959.1, from coordinate 58,033,703 downwards.
AAATAGTTTATTTAGTAACCCAAAAGTGCTGCCACAGGAAAGTCTCATTAGGAACTGAGGGCAAGGGTAAGGGTGGCAAAGCTACAGTCAACTCTATAAAAGGTAAGGGTAAGGGTAAGGGTGGCAAAGCTGCAGTCAATTCTGCAAAAGGTGTGACCACTACACAAACAGTGGGTAAAGCACTCCAAAAATGGTTTCAAGGTATCCTCAGTTGTAACCAGAGTGTACCCCCTAATCGAGACATGGATGATCCAAATTGGGATCCTATTCTACCGATTCCTCTGATAAATGTGCATGTGTGCACTCTTCATGCCCGTCTACAAATTCTTGACAAGTTGCTGATGCTCCATATTAATTATTCTTGGAATATGGAGCCTGCAGAAAGAAGGGAAGAGTGTATCAGAGAACTTGAATCTATTCTATCAAGAGTTGGCCTTCATGGCGGTGCAGTAGAGCTATCAAAGGATAGGAAGGCATCTGAAAGTACATAGGATCATCCTAATAAAATATGTATGGGTGGTAGTAAAGCTAGGCATATGCTTTCAGACTATTCTAACTCTCAAAGTCCCAATGAGTTTCAATTGTGGAAAAAGGTGTGTGACATTACCACCTACAGAGGTAACAAAGCAGCCCTAGGATTTAAGCATGCTCGTGGTGTGGCAGTCTATAGATGATATTTTTCATTTTCTTGAAAAGACAAATCTAACTTCTGCTGAGAAATCCACTTTAAAGTTTGTAATCAATAGTTTCACAGCGCAAATGGTGGATACCTGGGGGGAGACACACATAACACATTACATGGTAGGTTGAACACTTTGTCTTTGGATTTAAAAAAACATCAGCGTTTGAACTAAAGGTTTATTATTTTGCAGCATCTTCTTTTTGTTCATAGCTCATTTTTTCTCGACACATTCGGCTCATTGGGCGTCTGGAGTAGCCAAGGAATGGAGCGCTCACACTATCAATCAAAAGCAATGTATTTTAAAAATACAAGGCAGGAAAAAGAGCAATGCCCTGCATGAAATATTCAATTGGTTCTACAAAGTTTTAGCGGGAAGAGAAAGGAAGAAGACTAGAGTGCAAAGAAGCTTGAAATGCAAAATAGAGAAAGTGGTTAGCGTGAGGCGATCGCAATCATATCATGCTTCTAGTGCAAAAGATCGATTTCGACGGTGGTTGGCGACAAAGCGACAAAATGGCAGACGTTGGATGGAAAGTCAATAAATTTCTGACACTTACCATTTCCATATGAAGCTTACATTGTAATGCCACGTGATTTGTTGACGCCTCAATCAGTGGTTTCATGTAACAAATTTCGACAATTTTGGAGTTAGTTTGGATTTTTAATGGTATTATTGAGTTTTTAAGTTTTTAAAAAAATTTAGTACTATATAAGTCAGAAATCACAACTTGAAGTTCATTTCTTGTTTGCACATTCTAGAAGATCCACTCGAGCACAAATGCACACGCACTCCCATCTTGCACCACATGGACGATTCACACGAGCAGGCTAGCACAACGCACAATACCACCCCAACCACTCACAGCGCAAAAAATCCGCAGCCAAAAATCCATGCAGAATCCATGGCTTCAAATCCACATCCTCAACCACAAGTGGATAACCCAGTGCCCCAGCCTGCTCCAAACACCCAAGAGCCTCCCCAACCATCAAATCCAGATGATCAAAGCAACATGCGACACATATTTGGAGGTCTTGATGATTTAACCCATGCAACTCGCACACCTCTTCCAGATCCCCCACCGATTTCACCTCTTCGCAGAGCAACGCAAGAAACAGAAGAGGAATATCTAGGTCCGCTTCAAAATCCACCGACATCGCCTCCTGCCACAACCACTGGTGCTTAGGCCGGTGCTCAGGCCACCCCACATACTACGACGTGAAAGTTTCCACCGCGAATCAAAGAAAGAGTAATCAAGGTAATACCAGGCGACCCGGTATCTAAAGCAAAAGAGGCTAAGAGGAGGAAAAGACAAAGGGAGAGGGAAAAGAAAGAGGCAGCTGAAAAGAAAGCCCTGGCAACACAAGAAGAGCAGAGAAGACAGAGAGAGCAGGAGGAAAGGCAGAGAGCTGAGGCCGAGAGAGCTCATTTGGCCAATTTACAAGCACGAGTAGAGGCAGAGAAGAAGGCGGCAGAACATAGAGCTCAAGCCACCCAACAAGCAAAGGCTGGGAGCTCAAAGCCTTCAAAAATCACTCAGAGAGCCAAGCAATGTGCAAAAAGAAAAAGGGACAAGGTGACACCAGAAGAGCAGCAAACCCAAGAGGAGAGGAGGAAAAAATACAAAGATGATCCTCCTCAATGGGCTAGGTAGGCGGCTCCTCCACCATCACCAACAACACAGAAAAAGCGGAGATGGAGGCCAGGCACAATGGCTCTACGTGAGATTAGGAAATACCAAAAGAGCACTGAGCACATCATACGTACCCAAAGCGGCCTTCTCTCGGGTGGTGAGAGAGATGATAGATGAATACAATGATTCCGTTACAAGAATACAACGCGCAGCTTTACTCGCCTTACAGGATGCCGTTGAAGACATTTTGGTGCAGCTTTTTCAAGATGGCGTCTCTTGTATGGCGCATGCAAAGAATGTAACTTTAAAAAATACGGATTTAGCCTTAGCACTAAATTTAAGAAATGAAGGATGTCTGGCATAGGATGTAGTTTATCCCATGTACTCTCTCTTCATGAGATTTGTAATCTTTCTCTATAATATCAACTGGCGAATTTCTACCATTCTGAGCAATTGTTCAATTTTAATTTGTACATTGTTTTATATGTATTTGAATTTTGATATGTTAAATTTAAGTTAACCACCATGGCTCCATTTTCGTCCATCGAGGCACATACGTGCACACTAGCAGAATTGCTCCCTGCGCATCATGGCACACAGGGGATCCCGCCCGGCGCCGCTGATGCGTCACGTGCCCTTCTTGACCCCGTATGCTCCCCTCGTCGCCCCGCTTCGCAAAATTATCTCCGAGACGCTCCCCCCAGCCGCCCGGTGCCTGCATGTTCGAGGTTCTGTGCACGTGTGTGCCTCGGCGGGCGAAAATGGAAATTATTGGACAATATGAATTAAAAAACAAGTACTGAATGGTGACAAAAATCATTCACTAAAACATTTATTCTTTATTGATTTGAATATTACATCATGGCTGGGATCTTACATGAGTACGAGTGCCATAGATGCTTCGGCCTCCTCATCTATCTCTTCGATAACTTCATTTGATTTCTCCACAATGGTCACAGGAGGTCTTTGGTTGACCTTTTCCTTTGATTTTTCCTTGTCCATGCCCTCAAGTACAAGTAATGTTAGAACCATGTCCCATGAAATAAATTGGGTGCCTATGAACCCCATGCCCAAATCCATGAGATCATCCTCATCCTCTATCTTGAAGTCCCGTTCCGTGAGGCCTTTAATAAACCTCAATAAGCGAAACTGGAAGTTTTTGTCAGCCGCATAGAGATGCTTCAAGAAATCCACTGGCAACCATGCCGTGTCAGATCCCTCAAAGATTATGACATATTCCTCCATGTGCTGCGCCATCTAGTCAAGAAAGATTCTGAATGCCTCTGCATGAAGGTTGGCAGTGACCTGCATGTCAATTTTTCTTTCGAACACACAGAGTAGTTCATGTGCTCGATCTGCAAGTCCTACCCTTTCTAAATGTGTGAGAAGTGCATCAGTAGACGTTGCCATGGGTTCATTCGCGAAGAAGATGAGAAGAGAGCTTAGAGCTAGAGTTTTGTGAATGTGAGAAATTAAGTTTAAAAACTAGAAAGTCACTTATATACCCAAAGTCACTTTTTTAAAATCACTTAAATTAATGTCAAAATAACTTAAATCTTTTATTTTAAACAAAATCACGCGACAAAGCATTGAAAGACACCGACATTGAAAACATTTGTGCTTCACAACAAATAAATTACACGTTTCAATCGAAAAATTAAACAAGGTGAGAATAAACAAGTATGCACAGAAACGAGATTCAAAACACCGTATGTATTAATGTGGACAAAATTCATGTAAGTTTACAAGCTTTTACAAAAATACATCGCGAAAACGGAATGTTCTCACACAAAACGCTCTTCTCCTTCTTGGAGGGAACGATCCCTTCACTGATTACAAAGAGATATTGTTTGGGCAAGGTATATCTGAGATTAAGATACTCGCGAAGGTGACTAAGATGCCAGTCATTGTTCACTGTAATGTGGTGCACTGCATCATCGTGGAGATGTATTTGCAGGTCAACTGATTCTCTAGCAGCAACCTCAGAGTCTAGTGCCTCCCATTCTCCCATCGTCAGCCTCCATCTTCTATAGGAAAAGACCATCCACAAGCTTTGATTTGCAATATGGTATCTGAACACCACCTTATCAGCAACTACAGAGCACTTAATTCTATCTCCCTGGTGGTTGACCACTTTAGTTTCCCATCCAGCTGCTGCAAGAAACCCGTTGATGGCACTTCCCCCTTTGCAAGTCCACATTGTTGGTGTCCTGTGAACACTCTAAAGTCGAAATATAAAAACAAACACATGAAGAGACATAAAACATATTACCGTGGCTTTATGGGAACCATAGGTGCACTTCATTGCTGCTTGCACATCCACCTCGATTCTCCTTTTGGTTGCTGTGATCAAGGCACTGTCTGGCTTTGGCCATTCCAAAATCTCCAAGGTTGGCGAGTGAACCAGAGATAAATTACCACATCCATTTCGCCTAGGTGTGACATAAGTATGATCATAAAAAAATTGTCACGTGAGGCAAGCTTAGAGGACTGACAACCAACATAGAGCAATTTGCCAAGCTCAGTGTGGATGGCCTCAAAAGTTCCAGTGAAGGACTCTATTGGCTCCCACTCTACAAAATCGGATGGAAAAAAATCTGTAAACATGAACAAAAAGCAATGGAAATCTTACAATCATCAAAAGCAACACACAAGGCAGAAATACTAAATAGATAACCAAAAAACTTGCAAGAGGAGTAAAAATTACAATTTGCAGGAAACCTCGATGGAGCTACTGCTATTGATAGCCGTTTTTCGGCTCTCCGTAATTGCCACAGTGAGTTAACCCACCCTACCAAAATCATCCAAACACAGTGGCTATCCTTACCATTTCACTGTATATAGGTGTGTGTGAGTTAGGGGACTTTTCCCATATCTTCTTAAAAACCCTCAGCTAGCTAGTCACTGGGCTAGTTTAGCCAAAAAAATATAAAAATATAAAAAATATAAGTATATTATGGCCCATTTTTGTGTAAATATTTCATTGTATATAGGGCCTAAATAAAAGGATTTTTCATAATTATTTTGGTATTTATTTAAATATTTCTAACTATGGTGTGTTATTTATGCTATGTACATTGACTCACCATTACCATATTTTTTCTTACCATTTTGCATACTCTTTATTCCATAAAAAATAATTTCATGCAAGCTTCTCTTATTTTTGGTGTAACTCCATCCTAACAAAAATCCAAAAAAACTAGTTTTATTTATGTGTATTTTTTCACTATTGTGATTTTTCCTTCCTATATCTATTCTCTTTTACTCTCATAAATTAGAACACCAAAAATATTCATCTTTTTATGGTAGACTTATAATGAGAGAGATTTATTTTGACCCCTTTATATTTTTTCCAGCTATATTATTTATATTTGACATGTACATATTTTTTTAGACCCCTCAATATTTGATTTTCTTAGTTGTACTATTCACTTATATCATGATCTCAATAATATCTTCAATTATAGACCTACCAAATAAGGTCAAGGGTATGTGGCATGCATGCATGCACCATAGGGAGCTCACTCTTGGAGGTATTCAAAAGAATCATCCAAAGAAGGACCTCACAAGGACTTTGTGCAGTGGAAAAAACAGTCGGTTTTGTTGAATTTTTAAAGATCACATGCTCCCCAAATTTGAAAAGGTGATACAAACAGAAGTTGTAGCTCGTGAGCTGAACTTTCACCTCAAATTGTTTCATATTTTTTTGAGCTACGAGCTGTGAGCTATGATTTTATTGGTGGACCCCAGTTTGTCCATGCTATGCAGCCACACACCCTCTTCCACTTTATCATTTTCCTCTTTCACACACACTCCTCCCTCTCCTTCGCACTCCCAAACCTGCAACTCCCATGTTCTAATTCACCCTCTTCACCATTGCCACATTTCTCACACCTCCATAGCCTTCATCCTCCATTTCTACACCCTATGTGTCCCCCTTTCTCTCTGCATATATGTCCATATTACCATACTCTCTTCAGCTTTGTAAAGAACTTAAAAAAATTAGCAAAAATCCAAGGATAACCTCTGCAAATGAAGGCTTTTATCATGAATTTTCCAATGTTTGAAGATAACATAGCTTCATCGACACGCGCTACTTCGCCATGCTGACCACTTCTTCTACCGGTGCTGTAAAGAGGTGAATGTCAACTTCTCCAAGCTTCAACCTTGCTTTACAAGCTTATCCCTTCTCTAACTTTTCTCATCATATATCTCACCATTTGGTGAATGATTTTGTAAATATTTTTTAGTGATAATTACTAACTACTAACCACTAACCTTATTGTAAAATGCACCCTCTAGTAGAGTAGGCCCTCCCAAATTATTCACTCAATCCCTCTCTCCTTTCATCCTCAATAATTCTCTTCCCTTGAGCCCACATCCATGTGACTCAAAGGACAAGAGAGACCCACCCTCATTAAAAATAAATAAAAAATATGCATAATCTTTTATTCCTTCAAATAAACTTGATTATGCCTAATCCTAATCGGGGCTTCTAAAACCTATAAATAGAGCCCTTCTCTCCCTTGTAAATGATCCCATGATCACACTACACCACACCATTCTCAACACATAACACACCACTCTTCAAGCCTAGTTGTGTAGAGTGTGTGCATTGTGAGTGCTCTATTCCATCACTACACATAGGTGCATGGAGAAGCTTGAAGTTAGTTATGCCATCTAGAGGAGTGGAGTGATACTATACTCTGCAATCACACTTGTAGCCTACTCTTGTCCATAAATAAGATTCATAGTTTTGGATGCAATTGTATGCTGCAACTACGACTCTTCTCTCCAAATTGACTTGAGAAGTTGGCTCATATGGTGGTTGAAGGTATATTGTCCTTGAAGTTTGTTGTGCCATTTCATGCTTGGTGGTTTGAGGGCTTGTTGAATTTTTTTCCAAAACTTTCAATTGTAAGAGGGTACTCAGTGAGAGGGCTCCCGTGACCCTAAGACAATTTGTGTATTGTCAACAAGGTCAAGTTTTGTGTTGTCTCTCTATTTCTCATCAAGCTTTGTGTGCATCTAGTCTTTAAGGCTAAGAATGAGTTGCTCAAGTTGATTTGTGCACTTTACCTCTCTCTGGCGTGGTGAATGTTTGTGTTTGGTGTGTGTGGCTATCTTGCATTCCCCTCTCTTTGTGCGTTTGAGTACAAGGAGATATCACGTGTGTCCTAGTTCGCATATACAACTAGGTGGTGCCCCTTCTTTTGTTTGGTTTCTGGCTGTGGGTTGTTGTTGTCTCTGATTGTGCTTGCCCCAGCCCCATTTGAGCAGCACGGGAGCCTCGAAGGGTGTTTAGAGGCCGCTCTTCTTGTTGCCCTCCCCGGACCGCCTCACTGTCTCTAGCTTCAATTGAACATACACATGTTGCACCTTTGCAAGCCTCTTGCCATCTTGTGTTTGTTTGAAATCCATGATTCTTCCCTTCCAATGGTGTGCTCGAGAAGCCATGTGTCTCCTTGAGACCTTGTGTGCACCTCTTGAGCTAGGCTGAATTGTCACCCACATCATTCGTTTTAACTCCATCGTCACCCAATATCCATTGTCGTCTTGTACATTGCTGCATGAAATGAAGTCAATGACACTCCTAGGTCGTCGAGTACCTGTTGATGGCATGGGAAATAGTAGCACAACCTGCACACAAACACTTATGATTAGACATTGCACATCCATGTTCTCAGTTGTATAAAGAGAAAGAATCTTGATGGTACACAAAGGTGAAGGATGCCACTTACTTCTATACTGTTCCACCTGCTTGTTGTCTTAATGTGGAAGAAATGTTGCAAAGCTTGAGAGGGAAGTAGATCCTCTCTAGAGAGCTTAATGGAGAAGGAACAAGAAACATGTTGAGGAAAGAAAAAGGGATAATGTAGCAGAAGGATATGATGTAGACTTCAGCTTTAGCTAGAGGTGTTTAGTGAAGTCCATGGAGTAATGGAGAACTTCAGTCTGAGGAGACACAACAAAAGGATAAGATGTGTTTACATCCTGTTAAACTAACTCAACCATTTGAAAAATGGGGTTTAGACTTTGTAGGCCCAATAAGTCCGGCAGCTCATAACACTCAATCTTGATATATTATCGTTGCCAACCACTAACTAAGTGACAAAGTGGGTGAAATCCAAGGTGACACGTAAGGCTAATGCAAGGTCAACTGCCAAGTTTCTCTTTGAGAACATTATTACAAGATTTGGTTGTCCCATTGAAAGTGTGAGTGACAATGGTACTCATTTTATAATTGGAGTGATAAAGGAACTCACAACAAGCTTCATGATTGCTCACCATAAGTCTACACCGTATTACCCACAAGAAAATGGCCAAGCTGAGAGCACTAACAAGACCTTAATTTCTATCTTGACCAAAACAGTGGAAGCTCATCGCACAGATTGGGATTTGAAGCTGACATCAGCTTTATGGGCTCACCATACTTCTTACAAAGTGGATATTAATTATACACCATTCAAAATGGTATATGGCCAAGAAGTAGTTATGCCATGGGAGTTTGTAATTCCTAGTCTGTGCGTAGCTTCACAAGAAGGTTGGGATGGTTTATTTATGAAGAACCTACAATGATTGATGAAAGGCTTTTAGATTTTGCAATTACTTTTGGGGCTGGTGATAAGTTTGATTTGGTCTCCTGCATGTTTAATGCTCCATTTAATCTTGATGTGCTTATAGCTGAGCAGAGTAAACACTTGAAGCTGGAATGAGAGAAGTTTGATCTTCACACTCAAGAGGGCAAGGTTATTGTTGGTGAAATGGTGGTAGTCCATTTAAAAGACTGTGATCCTAAAAGACAGTTTTACAAGAAGTATAATCAACTGCCTCTTATGTACCGGCCCCATTGGTGCAGCTTACATGATCAGGAGTGAAAGCTGATTCAAGAGTCCTTTGGATTTATAATATTTTTAAATGGATTTTTTACAAGTCTTATGAAAGATCCTAAGGAGGTCATGGAGGAGCAATATTTACCAGTAGATGAAAAAGAGGAAAAGAATGAGGAATATATTGAAGTGACAGAGATAGATGAGCCCATTGATCTTGAAGAGCAGCAAGCCACCTTAATGCTACCAGGAGTGCCAGAGTTTAAATTTGGAGATAGGACGTACATTTTCCTCCATGATATACAAAGTATTTTTCATTTGCGAGAGGACTTTGCATTGGCCACTATTTCCAAGTATCAGGAGGAGAGGAATGGATTTGTGTCAGATGACAGTAGTGATGACGAGGCAATGGAGATCTTCAGTAACCCACTGAACTGCCTTAAACTCTACTTTGAAAAGGCAGAAAAGTATAAAGAAACCCTTCCTAATGAAGCCACATTTCAAGCTATTCGAAATAATCTTAAGCCATCAACTAGTAAATAGGATATGGAGGATTGGTTTAAGAAACCAGCGCAGTAGTCAACCGGATCAGTTAACCTATGGAAGGATGAGCTTTTTTTGCAAGATGAGAGTTTCATGGTATAAATTCCTGGCCCCCCGCCACCCCCCCCCCCCCCCCCCCCCCCCCCCCCCTCTCTCTCACACACATACAAAAACACTTCTTTTGTTTACAGTCATGGATTGCTTAAAAGGACGACTTTCTTTGTCGTCGAAGAAGACAGTTCAGTGGTAGGGATGCAGCTCTAGGACAATATCTTCCTATTTTATGCGAGGCACCCATCCTAATCTTCCACAATGGAATGTCACAAGAGGGGAATACTGCAAACTATGCTTTCAAGACATTATATCGCTTCTTAAGTGGTCCAATGTTGCCACAAAATGCTGACAAAGTAATCCTCGTCGACAAGGTTTTTGGGAGAGAATGTTTTGGTTACTCGTCAGGATATACTGGGGACCGTGCAACATATTACTACACATACACAACAATGGAATTATCTAGAGGGAAAGAAAACCCTATTGAACTCTTAGAGTATGGCAAACATTTAATGATTAGATACAAGGGAGAGGTTCCAAAGTGATATTTCCAAATCATCAAAATGTTGAAATAGTTGTGGTACATATTGAATTTAATTCTACAGGAATTTGGGGTACATCGATCGTCTAAACTCTAACTCTCTTGTTCCACCGATGATTGGCATATTTCATTGTCTCTCTCCACCTGATTTGACTTTCAAGAGCACTTGAGTTGTTGAATGCGTCTACTCACTTTCTTTTATGAATTTGCAAATGGCTGATTGCCTGTACGGTTGTTGAAGAGGCCAATACTTGCTTCTGTTGCATGCGATGAATGATTCTGCGATAAAACCACTGAAATAACTCCTTTAGACTGTTTGCCTTGTTTCGAGAGCCTCCATGTTGTGTGTGTCTAAAGTAGGCATTTCTAGCCATGTAATGAGACTTCTCCAGGCCCTGGATGTTCCATATACCTCGATTCCCATACTTTTGGATGAAGTATGGCAAATGATTAAAAATAATGTGTTGCAAAAGAAGAAATTTATTTAGAAATTTAAACACACATTTAGTACTAAGACTATATGAGGCGCTTTGAATTTACCATGTAATGAGTGATTTGAGTACCAGTCCATGCTATCTTGAAGGATTTTTCCAGAGTTGAAGGTTTTGTTTAAACTTGCTGAGATTATCCTGCGACCAATCATCATTCTCACACATTTGAAATAATATGTCAATGGAACGCCACACATCACCCTTTGCATTGCGAGTTGTTGGCTCTTGGTCTTTCACTGGTAAATGAAGTTTTTTCCAATGCATTTACTCAAATTTTCTAATGTAGGTAGAGTGATATACTCTCCCTGGCTTTGTTAGCTTCACGTCTTTAGAAAACGGCGTTCCTTGACCCCACCTATGGATGGTTTGCAGGGTATATCTTTCTCATTGGTTGACCTTTTTTCGTCCCGCTGTATTTTCACATTGCCCCCATGTAGACCAATATCTGACAAAACTAGTTCCAAAGCCTCTAGAGCGACTTGTCGTTCATATGACTTTTTGATTATCCAAGCAAACCCAATGTACAGATATACCAACTTCTCTATAATTCCGCAGAGAGCATGCATTGTACAAATATGGACATTAACAAGTGGTGTATTTAGAACTGGTCGAAAATTAGAGTCTTGATTGTGACGAATAGGAGCCTTTTGCCACCACTTTGGGTCCATCATTTTTGCAGGTTCCATGCAATAGAAGCATGGAGACTTTGCCATGGCACCCATTCCACAATTATACATACACTTCAGTGTTTTGAGGTCACCTGCAAGATGCGATTGAACTTGAAAGTCTCCTCTCCCATCTACAACCAATACCTCTCCTCGATTCATTTGCCTATCAATGATATCTGGAATAGGGGTTTGATGGAACACCCCAAAAAAAAAATCATAGTCTTCTTTCTTTACCTGTAAGATCAATCCTTATGAGATACAAAAATTAAATCTAAAATTTAGGTACAATAGAGGGCTTGTTAGAGCTGCAAAATTGGAGATAACTGGATTACCTGAAATGTACCAAGCCACCATATGTTTGTTTCTGATTGAACACTGAAGTATGAAGGGTCATCAGTGGGACATTTGGAAAGGGCCCTATTCATTAATGTGATTGTAACTCGCTCTAGCTTCTTTTCTTTAAGAATCTCACACTCATCTAGCTTCAAAACAAAATGTAGAACGCCACATGTTTCTTCGAATGTGATATTGTAGAACTCTACCATTCTAGTTTGTAGCAAAGTGAGTTCCATGAAGATATTGTTGTACTCATCATAAGTGACAGTAGTTCCCTGTGAGCTATAAATATCTTGAATATGAAATGGACATCCAATGAAGTCTATCTGTTCATTATTGAGTTGTAGTCTTTCCTTCGAAACACTTGCAGCTGTTGATAAAAGCTTAGGCTTTATTCCCTTCTTCACAAACATGGAAGAGATAGACTGTTGAATAGCTGAGTAACCCCTTTTACTAACTCCAAGGGAGTCCAATGTAATTTGTATATGCTTGGCAGGCACTGCATTCTTTGAAGTGAATCTGTCAACGACATCTTGTTGCAAAACCTTAAACTTTTTGTCATGTATGATATCCTTTGCAAGACCACTAGTTATCAATGGCTTTAAGTGCTTTACTACATTGGCCTTCGGGTCTATATTTTCTTTGTCTGGATAGATAGAATCTCTACAAAGAAAGCATAACTAACATAAAGAAACACTTAGATTAATTTAAATTAATTAAACAATTTACAATGCTCACCTCCATGCTTGGATTCTTTTTTTAAAGCCGCCAGAGCCTACCTTCAATGTTTCAAGATTCCGTAGTTTCTTCTTTCACACACGAGTGCCTAACATTGTCTCTTTGTTTTGTAATGACCGTACCGTTGTTTGCAAGACCTGTGATTCTTATGTGCGCTGCATTACAGTCTTTTGGTTCTCATGATGCAAGTTTGAAAGTCTTTGAATCTCATTTTCTTGGTGCTTCACCATGTCTTTATAAGTTTCTGATTTGTTGTTTAGAGCTTTACAGTAGCCAAGCAATCCATTCTCTCCATTACCTGCAAAGTTCAATAAGTTAGTGGGATTTGAAAATGCTGGGAAAGCATTTGTCATGGGATTCAATGGATACAGTGAGCCTTTTGTCCAAATATCTAAATGTTTTGCTCCCTCTGCTCTGAGTCTCTCTGTCATGATCGGTGTCACTTTGATGTTAGTTTTTCCTCGCTTACACAGTGGCGTATATTGGGGATCCAAGTCAATGTGTAGATGATAGAAGGGTCTCTTAAGGAGGACATTTGTTGGAGTGGAAGAAGAAGCCATGTGTGTAACAGGGAAAGAAAATGGAGGATTTATTTAAGGTCAGCACACAAACAGTGCGACAGTAAAGAGAGAGCAGGTTTCGAAGGATATTTCCTTTACTCATACATTCCATGTACAGGAAACTCCCTCCAATTCTAGGACGTTCACTAAATACAACTGAAAATGATTTATTCTTCAATCATCACGGCAGTTATGACATTGTAGCAAGAATCTACTTGTAAGTACACTTTTCGAATGGTTATTCCAACTTTACATTTGCTTTTACCACACCTATTTTCTAGAGAGAAAATCAAAATTCTATTTTTCTTAGAAGGCCCTCCAAATGACCTCTGAAATTTCCTAATGCATTCATGAAATGCACATAATTGTTGTGTGGTGTTGTAAATATGATTCTTGGTGTGTGCTCATCCTTTTCGTAGTTTTGTGCCCTCATAGCGCGCCCATGTTTTCACAAGCCATCACTAGATGAGGGATCACTAATTGTTGGTTTCACTATTGTCCATAACCCTTTTCCATTAAATAACCCTTTAATTTGGTCTACCGCATGTGAAATCTTTCCCTATGGAACTTCCTAATTCCCTTCTCTTACATTTGTACATGTCTTACCTTAGGAGACTCTTCCACAGCTAGTGTCTAGCCTCTTACAAGAGCACAATCACAAAATCATCCCCAAAGGCCTTAAAATATGAGAACACACTTTTTTTTTCAAAACTCAGGAGACTGTGAGTGTATTTAATGATATTGTGACTCGTTGTAATTTTCTGGGATTTTAAGCAATGTATGAGAGAGAGAGAGAGAGAGAGAGAGAGAGAGAGAGAGAGAGAGAGAGAGAGAGAGAGAGAGAGAGAGAGAGAGAGAGAGGAATTTCCCTTTTCGATAGCTTATGTGTGAAGTCTTCTTCACCTTGGGTGAAGTCACCCTTCACACTTGAACTACCTTCTACTGGCTTGCGGGAAGTGCTTCTTAGCAAGAGATGGCGCCTATTTTTTTCTCGTGAGAATCACTCCTTTGGATGGCTTGGGGGTTGCTACATGGTGAGTGGATTCTATGGATATATCCAAAAAACTACGTATTCGTGGTGTGCTCGTGATGAGCTATGGCCACTTCAACAGATCATAGATACATCGGCTAATGGGAGAGCCACCCCACAACCATAGTTTCACCTTTGCACAAACGTTATTGCGGTTCCCAAGGTTCTGTTCCACTCCTCTGAGTTCCTTTGCCTTCCAATGGAAATGATCGTTGCCCTACTTTCTTGGACTATCTCTGCAAACTTAGCTACTTTCAAGGAGTTCTCAAAGAAACGACAATTCCTTGTCTTCCAAATCTATACTAGTATAAAAGGGGGAGGGATTCCGGCTCCCTCCTTCGCACACGCGTCGATGCCTCTTGAGTCCTCCGGCCAGTGTGTCGAAGAGAGAGAGGTGGCCGAAGGTGGCCAAAGGCCGCCGGTAGTACTAGTGTGTTTAAAGTAGCAATACCTTGCAATTTGTTTAGCAATGAGCGGCCTACCAATTCACAAATCGTCGGACATTCCTTGAATAGGTGAGAGAGGTCTTTACAAGCCATTCTGCATACCATCTGTCTAGAACAATTCCCTTGTCAAGGACCTTCACTCCAATTGGCATGGCTCCCCATAGCACCTTCCATAAGAAAACCTTAATCCCATGCGGCCATTGAGGGTGCCATATGTTCTTTATGACCGTCTCCCATCTTAACCCTGGCCAATTGTTGCCCCATTGCTTATAGAGCGAGGAGAACCAACCTTGTGATTCCATGAGGGTGAGATACAAATCTTTAGTTTGAAATGTATGTTCATAGGCCATTGCCAAGATTTCCACTCGAGCTTGGATTCACAGTCCAGCAAATACCATCTATTGACTCATTCTAGAGCTCTATTGATCAACAATCTTTTTTACCCACCAAGGCTAAACTCGCAAGCTAGTTGGTATGTTCCTTTCTAAGAGCCTCTGTTGTAGTCCCATAATTGGCCTGTACATTTAAAACCTTTGTTATTAACCTTTCTGGCAACTTCCCTGCAAAAAGGAGTCAGAAGGATGCCTCTAACCTTAGAGAGCCATGGGGACCATTGAGAAAAAGAGTTGTGAAAATACCTTGTAAGCTCTTTCCATTCCAAAGCCTTCATTTCTTTGTTGCATTTTCGAGTAAGCTCGCTTGTCATTATTGTTTCAAAGTTGCATCGTGCACTAGATGTTGTTTCTGCCCTCTTCTTCATCTTCTTCTTTGTCTTTTTCTGCCAAATAGACTGATCTTCTGGGCTTTTGACTACTTCTAGTGCTTCCTTTGTCTTTCTTGAAGCACTTGGAATGAGGATGGCCCTTCTTCCGACTAGTGCTACAAGCCTTTGATGTTAGGAAATCTTTGTCTAGGTGTCTCTCTTTGCCCATAAAGTTGACTTCCTCCTTTGCTTCTTCTCCTCGAATTGTAAAGAGTTAATTACATCCTGCAGGACGGGTGTTGCATCCTCCTCTTCAATCATGGTTACTATTTGGTCAAAGCTAAATGGAAAGGCTCCTAGTAGGATGAAAATATTTTCCTCCTCTTCTGGTCAGAGTTCATGTAGTTGAGATTTGTGGTCATGCTTTTAAGGTAGTTGACAAAGCTTGCAATATTCGTGGCAAGATCCATTTTGAGATTGTCAAAATCCTTCTTCAAACTTACCCTATTTTTCGTTCTTCTAGCTGGAAAAGTTTTATCTAGCGCTTTCCATGCAAATATTGAGGTTTCACAATCATTCATGAAAAGCATATAATTGTTGTGCGGTGTTGTAAATATGATTCCTTAGTGTGTGCTCATCCTTTTCCAAGTTATGTGCGCTCATAGCGCATGTTTTCACAAGCCATCACTAGATGAGGGATCACTAATTGTTGGTTTGACTATTGTCCATAACCCTTTTTCATTAAATAACCCTTTAATTTGGTCTACCGCATGTGAAATCTATTCCTATTGAACTTCCTAATTCCCTTGTCTGACATTTGTACAAGTCTTACCTTAGGAGACTCTTCCATAGCTAGTGTCTAGCCTCTTACAAAAGCACAATCACGAAATCATCCCCAAAGTTCTTCAAATATGAGAGCATACTTTTTTTTTTCAAAACTTAGGAGAATGTGAGTGTAATTAATGATATTGTGACTCGTTGTATCTTTTTGGGATTTTAAGCAATTTATGAGAAAGAGAGAGAGAGAGAGAGAGAGAGAGAGAGAGAGAGAGAGAGAGAGAGAGAGAGAGAGAGAGAGAGAGAGAGAGAGAGAGAGAGAGAGAGAGAGGAATTTCCCTTTTCAATAGCTTATGTGTGAAGTCTTCTTCACCTTGGGTGAAATCACCCTTCACACTTAAACTGCCTTCTGCTGGCTTGCGGGAAGTGCTTCTTAGCAAGAGATGGCACCTGCTTTTTTTCTTGTAAGATTCACTCCTTAGGAAGGCTTGGGGGTTGCTTTTGTTTTTTCAAAACTCACAATGGTGAGTGGATTATATGGATATATCCAAAAAACTACGTATTTGTGTTGTGCTCCACGAAGCCATGGCCACTTCAACGGATCATACATACATCGGCTGATGGGAGATCCACCCCACAACCATACTTTCACCTTTGCACGCTCGTTATTTTGGTTCCCAGGGTTCTGTTCCACTCCTCTGAGTTCCTTTGCCTTCCAATGGCAATGATCATTGCCCTGCTTTCTTGGACTATCTCTGTAAACTTAGCTACTTCCAAAAAGTTCTCAAAGAAACGACAATTCCTTGTCTTCAAAATCTATACTAGTATAAAAGGGGGAGGGATTCCGGCTCCCTCCTCCACAAACGTGTCGATGCCTCTGTAGTTCGGCCAGTGTGTCGAAGAGAGAGAGGTGGTCGAAGGCCGTCAGCAGTAAGAGTGTGTTGAAAGTAGCAATACCTTGCGATTTGTGTAGCAATGAGTGGCCTGCCAAACCACAGATTGTCAGACACTCCTTAAATAGGTGAGAGAGGTCTTTACAAGCCATTCTACAGACCATATGTCTAGACCAATTCCCTTGTCAAGGACCTTCACTCCAATTGGCATGGCTCCCCATAGCACATTCCATAAGAAAACCTTCATCCCATGCGGCCATTGAGGGCACCATATGTTCTTTATGACCGTCTGCAATCTTAACCCTGGCCAGTTGTTGCACCATTGCTTATAGAGCGAGGAGAACCAACCTTGTGATTCCATGAGGGTGAGATACAAATCTTTAGTTTGCGATTTTAGGAAATGTATGTTCATAGGCCATTGCCAAGATTTCCACTCGAGCTTGGATTCACAATCGAGCAGATACCATCTATTGAGTCATTCTAGAGCTCTACTGATCAACAATATTTTAGACCCACCAAGGCTAAACTCTCAAGCTAGTTGGTATGTTCCTTTCCAAGATCCTCTGTTGTAGTCCCATAATTGGCCTATACATTTAAAACCTTTGCTATTAACCTTTTTTGTGAGCTTCCCTCCAGAAAGGAGTCAGAAGGATGCCTCTAGCCTTAGAGAGCCATGGGGACCATTGAGATAAAGAGTTGTGAAATTACCTTGTAAGCTCTCTCCATTCCAAATCCTTCATTGCTTTGTTGCATTTCGAGTAAGCTCTCTTGTCATACCCCCAAGTTTCAGGATGGCCCACTGCAGGGCCAATACCTTGTCGTGCGAGCGTATTTTTGAGCTCTCCATGATATCCTTGGACAAATTTTAATGAATACTTTTGTTTATGAACCCTTCTAGTTTGTAGTATCATTAAAGTACTTCTCTGGGTTTTGATGTTATCGTATGGGTTTTGTGGTAGAAAGGTCATTCTTTTGATTTCACATTGGTTATTAGTACATTCTTAGAAGTGGCCATCACCAAGTAGGTTGGCACAATTTTGAAGCAATTTCTTTAAGTGGAGTCTCTAGGATATGCTTTCCTTGCAAAGGAAATGAAAAGTGAGTGAGGTGTGTGAAAATCTTGGGGTAGTAGGAATGTGGAGAACACAACGGTATTTTTTCAATGCAAGAACTCAAGAATAGTGCAACGATTTCCAAGCAGAGGAGAGGTCAACGTGGAAGACATTGTGTGAACCTTGAGTTCGGGAGGTTGATTTGAGATCTTGCATTACTGTTTTAGAGTTGCATCGTGCACTAGATGTTGTTTCTGCTGCCTTCTTCATCTTCTTCTGCCAAATAGACTGATCTTCTGGTCTTTTGACTACTTCTAGTTCTTCCTCTGTCTTTCTTGAAGCACTTGGAATGAGGATGGACCTTCCTCCCACTAGTGCCACAAGCCTTTGATGTTAGGAAATCTTTGTCTGGGTGTTCTCTTTTTGCCACACTCATAATATGTTTAATTGCTAAAAATAATTGCATTTGCTCATCCCCTTGAAGTTGACCTCCTCCTTTGTAAAGAGTTAATTACATCCTGCAAGACGGGTGCTGCATCCTCCTCTTCGATCATGGTTACTATTTGGTCAAAGCTAAATAGAAAG
The DNA here is from genome assembly GCF_014529385.1 of Adiantum capillus-veneris. NCBI lineage: Eukaryota > Viridiplantae > Streptophyta > Polypodiopsida > Polypodiales > Pteridaceae > Adiantum > Adiantum capillus-veneris. Next base: position 58,015,146 of record NC_140959.1, on the reverse strand, counting down.
GCTCTTAGTAGGATGGAAATATTGTCCTCCTCTTCTGGTCAAAGTTCATGTAGGTGAGTTTTGTGGTCATGCTTTTAAGGCAGTTGACAAATCTTGCAATATTTGTGTCAAGATCCATTTTTAGCTTGTCAAAATCCTTCTTCAAGCTTACCTTATTTTTCGTTCTTCTAGCACAAAAACTTTTATCTACGGCTTTCCATGCAAAAATTGAATTTTCACAATCATTCATGAATGCACATAATTGTTGTGTGGTGTTGTAATATGATTCCCTAGTGTGTGCTCATCCTTTTCCTAGTTCTGTGCGCTCATAGGCCATGTTTTCACAAGCCATCACTAGATGGGATCATTAATTATTGGTTTGACTATTGTCCATAACCCTTTTTCATTAAATAACCCTTTAATTTGGTCTACCGCATGTGAAATCTATTCCTATTGAACTTCCTGATTCCCTTCTTTGACATTTGTACAAGTCTTACCTTAGGAGACTCTTCCACAGCTAGTGTCTAGCCTCTTACAAGAGCATAATCACGAAATCATCCCCAAAGGTCTTAAAATATGAGTGTATTTAATAATATTGTGACTCATTGTAAGTTTTTGGGATTTTAAGCAATTTATGAGAGAGAGAGAGAGAGAGAGAGAGAGAGAGAGAGAGAGAGAGAGGAATTTCCCTTTTCGATAGCTTATGTGTGAAGTCTTCTTCACCTTGGGTGAAGACACCCTTCACACTTGAATTTCCTTCTACTAGCTTGCGGGAAGTGCTTCTTAGCAAGAGATGATGCCTGCTTTTTTTCTTGTGAGAATCACTCCTTAGGAAGGCTTGGGAGTTGCTTAATTTTGCCCTTGGGAATAGGTGAGGGCGCACCATGAGAGCAATGCCTTGCGGACCCAAAAGGGCCACAAGCTCAATTGAATGGATTTTGATGTCCAGCGGTTGCTCCAAAACAGTGTTGCGAAGTGCGCATGTGAGGCATTGGTGTAGCCAAAGTTGGTCCGAGCTAGGAGATGGTCAATGCCAGGCAGAGGCAACGTGTGAGTGCACTGCAAAAGGCTAGGGCACGTACCAAAGCCCTAGGCAGCCCAAGGATAGCGAAGGTGTAGCCAAAGCTGGTCCGAGCTAGGAGATGGTCAATGCCAGGCAGAGGTAGCGTGTGTGTGCAGTGCAAAAGGCTAGGGCAGGTACCAAAGCCCTAGGCAGCCCAAGGATAGCGAAGGTGTATGCTTGAAGCGGTTTTCTAGGCCAAGGGTTTGCTGTAAAGAGCCAAGCAAGTTGGTGGCCTAGTGTGCCTGAGATGTGGGTTTTATGTGCTAGAATGTGGTTTTCAGTGTGCTTTCCAAGCTGGTCGAGACAACTCATCAAACGGAGCACCGGTGCTCAAGATATAGCAATTTAAAGTTGGATTGTGTAGCAGATCCCCGACGGACAGGGAAGCTGGGCACAAGTGGCCCAGGCAAGTGTGAGCGGATACTTGTGTAGTGCTTGAGTTGTGGAGCATGCCTATCTTCTCGGATTGCAAATCAGAGCTCTGGATAGCAAGTTATGGCCGTTAGAAGATTTTCTGGGGACCGGGTCTGAGCTCATTTGAACGCACGAGAAAATGCACCATCTGGCATTGTTTCGGCCTCGCCAAGGTTCTTGGAGGAAGTGGGTGCCATGTGAAGCTAGCACGAATCGACGTCACGTCAATCGGATGCTTGGTTGGGAGGATACAGCGAGATGAAGTTGGGAGCATTTGGGCAGTGAACAGTTGCATATGATTTTTTTTCGTTTGGGAGGCCTTGGTTCGAAGGTGCCGAGGGATCAGAATGCTGAGACGGTAAATGTGGTCAGGGACGGGAATATGGAGCTTCAGAGAGTTTTTCTTGCTCGGTGATGGGGCCCGGGAGCAATGAATAGGAGCCTCGGAAAGAAGACCAAGAAAAACAATTGTTTTTAATAAAAATGGGGAGTTTTTTAAGGGAGTGTAGGGAGCTCCAAAAGTTATCACCCCCTACGTTGCCATGTGGCGGGGGATCACCCCACATGTGTAGGACGAAGACCAGGTGGTGCTGTATACATCCAACGGCGTGAGCTCCTCTTGGGTATGTGAAGTGGAGATGGGCTCCTTGGGAGCTCGTTGGCTATGGCGGGAGCGCTCAGCACTGTGTTGGCCAAACGCGGCGCTGCGTAGGCGGCCGGTGGCGGTCCTTGGCGGTTCTGGCCAGCACTAGCGGCGCAGTTGCGCCCGCGTGAGGGTAGAGGTGGTGACGTGGTGCGCTCGCCCGGCATAGGGCAGTTCACGCGGCCCTTAGAGGCCCGCAATTTTGAGAAAAAGGGAGGGGGCAATAGCGACATCGCTATTGCCTCCTCCCCTCCAGGTAAGGGGAAAGTCCCATAGCAGGGTAAGCGAGCCAGAGAGAGAGAGAAAGAAATTCAGAGCCCGAAGGCCGCCAATTTTGAGAAAAAGGGAGGGGGAAATAGCGACATCGCTATTGCCTCCTCCCCTCTAGGTAAGGGGAAAGTCCCATAGCAGGGTAAGCGAGCCAGAGAGAGAGAGAGAGAAATTCAGAGCCCGAAGGCCGCCAACTGGCCGAAGCAAGGCAAGGCCGGACCAAAAGGGGACTAAAGTGGCAAAAGAGGAGTTGGATAGGGAGAGAGAGAAGATCAAAATGAAGCTAGTCGAGCAGTGCAAAGTGCAAAGCTAAGTCCAAGAAGGGTAAAAATGGAGGTGGGAAAAAAATAAAAAATAAGGAAGCCAAGGGGCAATAGCGACGTCGCTAATGCCCCCCCCCCCCCCCCCCCCCCCTCCAAGTGCAAAGAGAGAAGAGAGAGCAGATGGAATAAGGCGGTGCCCCCCCTCCCAAGAGATACCAAAAATGGGTGCCCCATGGATCAATCAAAGAGAAATTTCCCAAATTGAACCCCCCACCCTATAAAATAAAGAATTGATCAAATTAGGGGCTTTTTGGCTTAGTTTTGGGTTCGTTTTGAAGCCTGCAAAGTGGATCTTTTGGATAGAGGAGTGTGCCTGTCAAGCCCTTTGCATTTTCCTTGTGTAAATGGCCATGGTGATGGCAGTGTGAATTTGTACATGTGTTTTGTGGAGTGCAATCGACTCGTTGTTGCCTCATCTTACTGTTGTTTCCCCTTCTCCCCTTCTCTTTCTCCTGATTTCATAGTTCTCCTCGGTGCCGGCTGTGTGGAAGTGTGTGCCGCCCCGGACCGACGGTGTGTTAAGTGAGAGAGTGAGATTGAGCGGTTGTGAGCGTGTGTAAGGGTGGAGACAGGCAGTGGCAACAGGTGTGCGTCGTGTAGTGGCTTTGTGGAGTGTGTGAGCAGTGGAAATTGAGCAGGCGGTGGTCTGCTAGTGTGAGTTGTGTGTTTGAAGGTGTTTTCCGAGAGGATAGGGGTGTTGTGAATACCCTGAGCTATAGAGAGGCCCTTGTGTTTGTGTCGGGCGTGTTCCCCCATTCCCCCTCTCCAGTGTCCTCTATAGACCCAAAGCGAGTTTGCAATTTGATTAAGGGCCTTGTTAAAGTCCAACCACTATCCCAAAATAGGATGCTTGAGCCTACAACCTCTTGGAGGTCAACACCCTAAAGTTAGGAATCTACACCAACATGACATCATGCCTTGTGTATGTGTGAAAGCCCGAACACTGAGATTTGTGTTTGGAGGTGATAACAACATACAAGTGCCCACCTAGCTAAGGCGCCCGTTGGTTCAGCGGGCCAAAGTTTTGATGTGGTCACATTATTTTTTCGATGTTTAATACATCAAACCCTGTAAAAGTCTAATGACAATCGTCTATGTCAAGTCTGAGTCAAAGATGTAATTTTTCCAATGATGTATGTAAAGGTCCGTGAGAAGTTGGCCGCCGGCCACTTTAGAAAGCCCTAGGTATATAATATACTAAGGTTAGTGGGAAAGGGAGATTATTTTTTGAAGATAAATGACTATTGCGTTACGCACAGAGAGCTGTCTCTTTGCTCAAACTTGTAATCATTGCTTCTGTGGCTACGGTAATCCAAATTCATTTTTGTTTCTTGCATTGTGTTCCTCTTACTCTGCTCTTTCATTCAAGTGTAAGCATTCAAGATTCGGTGAAGGTTTCAAACGCGTCCGTTTAAGCCTTAAATCGCTGTTTTCACTACAAGAGGCTATTCATATTAGCGACGCTCACACAACGACGCTCAAAAAAAAATTCCCGGCGTCGCTATGAGCGTCACAAATTTACTTGTAAATTTGCGACGCTCATAGCGACGCTCATAGCGACGCCGGCCGGGCTAAAAAAATAACAGAGAGCGCCCAAAAATTCAGATCTCAGATCTGAGTTTTTCGGCGCCCTCAAGCAAGGAGCAGGTAACGCTCTCCCTCTCTCTCTCTCTCTCTCTCTCTCTCTCTTTCTTCTCCACACACACACACACACACACACACACGAGGAGAGGAAGGAGAGCCAGGTATGCTCCTTCCCTCTCCTCACTCTCATGTTCCCTTCCCCTCTTTCTCTCTCCCTCTCTCTCTCTCTCTCTCTCTCACACACACACATAGTGTTTTTGTGAGAGAGAGAGAGAGAGAGAGAGAGAGAGAGAGAGAGAGAGAGAGAGAGAAAGAGTACAAACATAAACAAAAACGCACACACACATACATAAACAAAGAATGCACACACACATTGAGAGAGAGCATGCATAAACAAAAAACACACACATTGAGAGAGGAAAAGAGAGAGAGAACATGCATAAACAAAAAACCGAACATTGAGAGAGGAAAAGAGAGAGAGAAAACATGCATAAACAAAAAAACGCACACACATTGAGAGAGAAAGAGAGAGAAATTAATTTAACATCGTAGGAAACTAATTAAAATTAAAAGACCTAAAGATCTAGCCGACGAGGAGTTGAACTCAAGACTTATTATTCAAGAGGGAAATGGCATAACCAATCTATCATACTTGGCATGGGTGATAGAAAGGTTATACCATTTATCTCTTTTTATTGGCACACACATCCACACACGTGCAGACACACAAGGAGAAGAGAGTTATAACGTCGTAAGAAACTATCCTAAAAGACGTTAAAGATTAGGTTAGATGTAGACTTACGTTAAATTAGATTTAGGTTTATTTAAGTTAAATTAGATTAGATTTAGGTTTATTTTTAGTTAGATTTACGTTTATTTACGCTAGATTTAGATTTTGGTTATATTAGATTAGATTTAGGTCTCCATAGACTGCGATGCCTGCATGAAGCGGGTGAAGAAAGCCCTCAATGGAATATAGGGTATTGCTGCCTTCACTCATGGTGGGTCAGTCATTCCAAAAGTACTGGTGAAATGTCTTCAGAAGATAGGGAAGAAGGTGGATCTTCAGGGCGGCAAGAGTCACTACATCCCCGACAATGACCATCTAGACAACCTCTAGTCATTCAACAGCAACTTCAAAGTTAGTAACAAGAGCAAGAACGGTCCAAAGGGCCAATATATTGCTGTTGTCAGATGTGGATGGAGATGAGGCAACGTCACTGCCGGAAGTTACCTCTCACATCTTTAGTGATGAGAATGCAAACTCTTGCCGAGTTATGTGAAAAATTATGTGTTAAATCAGTTTTAAGGTTCTTATAATCCCTGTTAGTTTAGTTCTTTGTTTTTAATATAACATAATTTACGTTAGATTTAGATTTATGTTATATTAGATTAGACTTAGGTTTATTTAGGTTTACCCACACACACACACAAGAAGAAGAGAGTTTTAACGTCGTAGGAAACTATCCCAAAAGACGTTAAAGATTAGGTTAGATGTAGACTTATGTTAAATTAGATTTAGATTTATTTTTAGTTAGATTTACGTTTATTTAGGTTTACACTTATTTACGTTAGATCGAGTCCACGCAAGAATTACTTACGGTTTAGGGTTTAGAGTTAGACGAACAGTGAAAAGATCTACTGTGAAAAGATGTTAAGATGCTGTGAAGTGCTACACCTAGAGAAGAGGCAAAGGGGTTTTGTCCACTACATGCAGTATCATGTAGACGTGGGTATGTAGATTTCTTGTACCCACAAATATAGGTATTGACCAATAAAGACGAGATTATAACCCGGTGGTTCTGATCTCCGTGCACCTCTAGACCGAGGTGTGTGGGGATTGGACATGACTAGAGAATGTGAGGTAGAGAGAGAGAGAGATAAGACGAAGAATGCCAATAGAATATTAAATTTTTTGTCCAGGTTATAAGATTTTTATCCTCATTATGAGTAGTGACGAGGATGTGGGACCGTCCAACCAAAACACCTATCTCTCAACGAGGGTCTTATGTCCTTGTAATCAATGCAAGCATGCTGTGCGACGGACAAGACGTGTTTCTTTGTAGCACGTTCATGAATTTGGCGAGTTCGATCCATCTATTATAGATCGAGTTGTTGCTAATTATAACTCGTCGGACTCTGATGCTGGCCAACAAGCAGCAATCTTGCAACCCAATAGACGTGTTCGCAGGCGCTTTGGTCAAGCAGCATATGTGAGGCCACGAGATGTAGCCTCTGACAGCTCAGGGGATGATCATGCAGAGCACATTCCCAATGAGGCAATGTTTGAGCCCGAGATTGATGAAATGATCGAGACGATCATGGATGAGAGAGAGATCTCTTAAAGCCACAAATATTGTATTTGAACAATTTTGCTCCGTGTTGTAAAAGCTCTGGCTCTCTAAGTACTTTCCATGGTGTATAACGCTCTTTTCTACTCGCACTCACATCTTTTGATTGAAAATTATGAGTTTTCGACTTGCCTCTTCTATCACTCAATTCATTGCGTCATTGTATTTATATGCGTCATTACGTCATTGTATTTAATGGTCTTTGCGTCATTGTCTACTCTATTCATTCAATATTAAGTTTAAATATTCGTGTGTTTAATGCAGGTATGGATGATGAGGAGTTTCTTTCTTCTTTGTCACCGCAGCAGAGATAGTGGTACGTGGAGCGTCATCGCTCTGGCGCATCATCGTGCGTTCCTACTCCATCCGCATCTCCCTCTCTTTCGGAGCATTCGGCGCGCTCCGAAGCTTCAGCGTCGACGAGATGATCTTCACACTCGGTTAGACACCGCAGCTGTAGTGGTGGCGGTGGCGGTTGTTGTGGGGATTCCGCCGTCGATGCCTCCACACCGCCTCGTGTTCGACGAGGCTCTTTACCCTCCCCTTCTTTGCCCGCCCCCACACCAGCCACAGCATTGCCATCTACGCCAGGTTTTGCGCGGCTGACTGTTCCTAGCAGCTACACACCTCTACCTACTCCGCCAGGAGCCACCCCACTCGACACTCCTCGCTTCGGGGCCCAGACGCCGGTGGAGACACCTAACGTCCGTACCCCCATCGACACGCCGCTAGAGACCCCTGTCGGGACACCCAGGTTCACGCGTCACCGGCTAGAGGGCTTGCCTTACTCCGTCGACTTCAGCGACGGCATCATCATGAATGATGACGGCAAGAAGGTGATCTCGCGCATGCGTGGTCTTTGCTCTCAGCTGTTCAGACACTACATACTAAACAAATGGAGTGAAGTACCAAGTGATTTAAAAAACAGAGTCATCAGCATACTTCATGATGAGTTTCCCGTCCCAACACGGGATCAGCGCTTCAATGAAGACCTGGTGAAGATTCGAATGCGCGAATACTACAAATACAAGCGTTCCGAAGTGCAAAAAGCAATCAAGCATGGGTGGAACAGGCCAGATTGGCTGGCCAAAGAAGATTGGAAGAATGCGAAGAAAGCAGCGCGCGAGAATCCCGACAAGTGGAAGCAACAAAAGGATGTAGCCAAAACGCGAGTAGAGGCAAGGAGCTCGCACCACTTGGGGAGCGGTGGATGAGCATCATTTGAGGCCGATTTTGTAAGTGTTTTTGCATTGCTCTTTATGTTCGATAGTTTAGGGTTTATGAGTTTTTTAATTCTAACATAATGAAATCTTTGTATGTTTTGACAATGGTCGATGACAGGACGTGATCCCACACCGTACGAGCGCGAGTACGCAGGCAGGAAGGGCTTAAACGCCCTGATGGACATTCTCAGTTCTCGTGGCGGCATGGTTAGTATTAGGGTTTACTCTTTTCTATTTTTTGTATTGTTTTATAAATGTCGTTATATGTTTATACTTACTGAAAGCTGTCTTATTGTCTTTTTTTGCAGAATTCGACAGATACGCCGCTTGGACGCGATGAGACGTCTGACTAGACGACGTCAGTTTAGCCGTAGCTAGATAGCATTAGTTTAGGGTTTCTCATAGCTTATGTATCATGAGACGGATTTTATACGTCTTTTTGAACCATGTATATTATTATATTTGTCACCGCAGTCCATTTTGCCAATCAATTCTTTATGCGTATGATGTTGTACAATTGTCATTATTACATTTTTCAATCAATTCATTTTGCTTATGATGTGTACAATTGTCAATTTTACGCTTGTCAATTTTGCAAATAATGCGTCTTGTGGGTGACATTAGAAAATTTCGGAGGTCATTTGGAGGGCCTTGTAAGAAATTGTATTTCTCTCTCTAGAAACTTTTTTTAAAATGCACTTGCACCTTGTGAGTACGTCCAAAAGGACAACCAGACACTTTAAAAAGTAGATTTATATTCCCAATCGTCCTTGAAAACGTGTGGATAGAGACACATAAGTGCAATAGAGAAATATGGGTAGGCTTTCTTGAAAGATAATTGTCCAAAAAGCACTAAAAAGAGCTTTGTACTAACGGCGCGCAGAGGGGCATTTTAGCATTTTGGAATGCCTCCTCGCGCGCCTTAAGTAAAAAGTCCATTTTTTGGGGTTTTTTGACATTTTTTGCCTCTCCGGATGTCGGAATGAGACAAGTAGACATTCGTTTTTAGGGTATTTTGGCGTTCCGGACGCACTGGTGGTGTCAAAAGCCTCAAAATCTATCAGTATTTGACAGTTTGTGACTTTTCAACTTTCAGTGATGACGTAAGTTGCCTTGAATGTGCCGCACCTGCCTCCTGAAAAAGACGCTCACATTAAATAAAAAAGTGACCGTTTTCAAGGACGATTGGGAATATAAATCTACTTTTTAAAGTGTCTGGTTGTCCTTTTGGACGTACTCACAAGGTGCAAGTGCATTTTAAAAAAAGTTTCTAGAGAGAGAAATACAATTTCTTACAAGGCCCTCCAAATGACCTCCGAAATTTTCTAATGTCACCCACAAGACGCATTATTTGCAAAATTGACAAGCGTAAAATTGACAATTGTACACATCATAAGCAAAATGAATTGATTGAAAAATGTAATAATGACAATTGTACAACATCATACGCATAAAGAATTGATTGGCAAAATGGACTGCGGTGACAAATATAATAATATACATGGTTCAAAAAGACGTATAAAATCCGTCTCATGATACATAAGCTATGAGAAACCCTAAACTAATGCTATCTAGCTACGGCTAAACTGACGTCGTCTAGTCAGACGTCTCATCGCGTCCAAGCGGCGTATCTGTCGAATTCTGCAAAAAAAGACAATAAGACAGCTTTCAGTAAGTATAAACATATAACGACATTTATAAAACAATACAAAAAATAGAAAAGAGTAAACCCTAATACTAACCATGCCGCCACGAGAACTGAGAATGTCCATCAGGGCGTTTAAGCCCTTCCTGCCTGCGTACTCGCGCTCGTACGGTGTGGGATCACGTCCTGTCATCGACCATTGTCAAAACATACAAAGATTTCATTATGTTAGAATTAAAAAACTCATAAACCCTAAACTATCGAACATAAAGAGCAATGCAAAAACACTTACAAAATCGGCCTCAAATGATGCTCATCCACCGCTCCCCAAGTGGTGCGAGCTCCTTGCCTCTACTCGCGTTTTGGCTACATCCTTTTGTTGCTTCCACTTGTCGGGATTCTCGCGCGCTGCTTTCTTCGCATTCTTCCAATCTTCTTTGGCCAGCCAATCTGGCCTGTTCCACCCATGCTTGATTGCTTTTTGCACTTCGGAACGCTTGTATTTGCAGTATTCGCGCATTCGAATCTTCACCAGGTCTTCATTGAAGCGCTGATCCCGTGTTGGGACGGGAAACTCATCATGAAGTATGCTGATGACTCTGTTTTTTAAATCACTTGGTACTTCACTCCATTTGTTTAGTATGTAGTGTCTGAACAGCTGAGAGCAAAGACCACGCATGCGCGAGATCACCTTCTTGCCGTCATCATTCATGATGATGCCGTCGCTGAAGTCGACGGAGTAAGGCAAGCCCTCTAGCCGGTGACGCGTGAACCTGGGTGTCCCGACAGGGGTCTCTAGCGGCGTGTCGATGGGGGTACGGACGTTAGGTGTCTCCACCGGCGTCTGGGCCCCGAAGCGAGGAGTGTCGAGTGGGGTGGCTCCTGGCGGAGTAGGTAGAGGTGTGTAGCTGCTAGGAACAGTCAGCCGCGCAAAACCTGGCGTAGATGGCAATGCTGTGGCTGGTGTGGGGGCGGGCAAAGAAGGGGAGGGTAAAGAGCCTCGTCGAACACGAGGCGGTGTGGAGGCATCGACGGCGGAATCCCCACAACAACCGCCACCGCCACCACTACAGCTGCGGTGTCTAACCGAGTGTGAAGATCATCTCGTCGACGCTGAAGCTTCGGAGCGCGCCGAATGCTCCGAAAGAGAGGGAGATGCGGATGGAGTAGGAACGCACGATGATGCGCCAGAGCGATGACGCTCCACGTACCACTATCTCTGCTGCGGTGACAAAGAAGAAAGAAACTCCTCATCATCCATACCTGCATTAAACACACGAATATTTAAACTTAATATTGAATGAATAGAGTAGACAATGACGCAAAGACCATTAAATACAATGACGTAATGACGCATATAAATACAATGACGCAATGAATTGAGTGATAGAAGAGGCAAGTCGAAAACTCATAATTTTCAATCAAAAGATGTGAGTGCGAGTAGAAAAGAGCGTTATACATAAACACATACACTGGTGGATGCACAATACTAAAGGCGCGCATAGAGACATGCACACCGGTTGTGCCTCTCTACGCGCGCCTATAGTATAGAGAGAGAGAGAGAGAGAGAGAGAGAGAGAGAGGAGAGAGAGAGAGAGAGAGAGAGAGAGGGGGGGGGGGGGCTCTTTGTGTTTGTGTGTGTGTGTGTATGTTATATTTGTGTGTCTGTGTGTTTGTGAGTGTGTGTGTCTCTGTGTGTGTGTATATTATATTTGTGTCTCTGTGTGTTTGTGTGTATATTATATTTGTCTCTGTGTGTGTGTGTGTGTGTGTGTGATCAAAATGCACTTTGTAGAATTGTAACAATGGGTGTGAGTGCTCACTCTTATAGACCCGAAACAATGGATGTAACAATGGGTGTGCGTGCTCACTCTTATAACCTACCCATGTTTCTCTATTGCACTTTTGCACCATCCTCTCTCTCTCTCTCTCTCTCTCTCTCTCTCTCTCTCCTTTCTATAGCTTAGCATATTTAAAGAGAGAGAGAGAGTGAGAGACTCCCATTACTAACGGCACGCATGGAGCATTTTAACCTCAAAAAACACCTCCTCGCGCCGTTAGTATAAGGTAACAGAAAGAATCTCTCTCTCTCTCTCTCTCTCTTTCCCCCGCCTTTCTTCCTCTCTCTATAACACTCACACATAAACACATACACTGGTGGATGCACAGTACTAAAGGCGCGCATAGAGACATGCACACCGGTTGTGCCTCTCTACGCGCGCCTATAGTATAGAGAGAGAGAGAGAGAGAGAGAGAGAGAGAGAGAGAGAGAGAGAGAGAGAGGGGGCTCTTTGTGGTTGTGTGTGTGTGTGTGTATGTTATATTTGTGTGTCTGTGTGTTTGTGAGTGTGTGTGTCTCTGTGTGTGTGTATATTATATATGTGTCTCTGTGTGTTTGTGTGTATGTTATATTTGTCTGTGTGTGTGTGTGTGTGATCAAAATGCACTTTGTAGAATTGTAACAATGGGTGTGCGTGCTCACTCTTATAGACCCGAAACAATGGGTGTGCGTGCTCACTCTTATAGCCTACCCATGTTTCTCTATGGCACTTTTGCACCATCCTCTCTCTCTCTCTCTCTCTCTCTCTCTCTCTCTCTCTCTCTCTCTCTCCTTCCTTTCTATAGCTTAGCATATTTAAAGAGAGAGAGAGTGAGAGACTCCCATTACTAACGGCGCGCGTGGAGCATGTTTTGACCTCAAAAAACACCTCCTCGCGCCGTTAGTATAAGGTAACAGAAAGACTCTCTCTCTCTCTCTCTCTCTCTCTCTCTCTCTCTCTCTCTCCCCCGCCTTACTTCCTCTCTTTATAACACTCACACATACACACATAAACACATACACTGGTGGATGCACAGTACTAAAGGCGCGCATAGAGACATGCACACCGGTTGTCCCTCTCTACGCGCGCCTATAGTATAGAGAGAGAGAGAGAGAGAGAGAGAGGCTCTTTGTGTTTGTGTGTGTGTGTGTGTGTATGTTATATTTGTGTGTCTGTGTGTTTGTGAGTGTGTGTGTCTCTATGTGTGTCTGTCTGTGTGTGTGTATGTTATATTTGTGTCTCTGTGTGTTTGTGTGTATGTTATATTTGTCTGTCTGTGTGTGTGTGTGTGTGTGTGTGTGTGTGTGTGTGTGTGCGTGCGTGCGATCAAAATGCACTTTGTAGAATTGTAACAATGGGTGTGCGTGCTCACTCTTATAGACCCGAAATTATGATCTCTAAGGCTAAGATAATGAAGAAAAAACCTATGTGATAGATGGAGGCCTTTTTAGAGATTTTTTGACATTTTCCTCTCAAAAATCTCTCTAAAAGAGGAAAAAAGGGGCTTTTTACTAACGGCGCGCGATGAGGCATTCCAAAATTTTGGAATGACCCCTCGCGCGCCGTTAGTAAAATGTTCTTTTAGGGGTTTTTGACATTCTTTGCCTCTTTGGATGTCGGAGCTAGGCAATTGGACATTCATTTCTAGGATATTTGGGCGTTCCGGACGCATTGACAGTATCAAAAGTTTCAAAATCTTCCACCACTTGATAGTTTTGTAACTTTTTGAATTCTAGTGATGACGTAAGCCGTATCAAATGCACCGCATCTAACTTCTGAAAAAGGTGCTCGCATTAAATGAAAGAGAGTGATCGTCTTCAAGGACCACTAGATTATTAAATGAGGAGAGGGACACCTTTTATATTTTTGTTAATATCAATCTATTTTTCTACGTAACGTAGGCTCTTCTCTCATTGGAGGAGCTTATTTTCCTCTCTCTTCCAAAAGGCCCTCCAAAAGACCTCCGAAATCTCCTAATGCTATTTTGGGTCTATTATCTACCCTTGCACTTTTTTAAAAAGTGAATCAAGTACAATATGGTTGATGGGTGGCAAGGCATTCAATGCCCTGTCACCAAAAAAAAATTCTCTCGGGCGTCGCTATAACCGTCGCTATTTATGGCTCTGTAGCGTCGCTATGAGCGTCGCTATAGACTTCTGTGTAAACGTCGCTATAACCGTCGCTATGAGCGTCTCTATATAGCGACGCCTATAGCGTCGCATATAGCGACGCTATTAGCGACGGTTTTAGCGACGCCGGGGGTTATAAAAACCCAATGTATTTCCGTCGCTAACAGCGTCACAAGAGCACACAACCTCTTGTAGTGTTTGAGTGTTTATATACGTATTTTATGTTGTTTTGACCATAAGAGAGGCTTTAGGGACCAAAAACGATCTTTTAGGATCATCTGTTTACTGTTTTTGCGTACTGAGGGACGAACGATCGCGATCTTTGTACCTCTCCAGAATGCTGTGACAGTGATAGGATATGTTCCTGATAGTCCCCTGTAGCTTCCCTTCAAGTTTCGTGCGATTCTGATATGATTTGCATGGTGAACGGACATGATGACTGTAGAGCTGTGTAGAAGTACATAGGCAGATTACTTGGCTTTAGTGCGTTTGATTTGCTTGTAGAGTTAATAGTTGCATCTCTTCTAGTTCACTTCATTAAGATTGACACCCTAGTGAGTTTCCATGCTTCATCCGAGTCACTTCCCTTGTATCAATAATTTTATGTTGATGCTTGAGAGCTATGCTATGGGCGTCCGTCGCGACGACCTGCAAACAATTTGTTTTGTGTTTGTGGGTTTTCATAGAATGGTAAATAATTAAAACTCTTCCAAATGAGATGAGTAAGGGCTCATTTGAAAGTCCTTGAAGCACACTTCTCTTACTCAATGAATCGCATAGCTTATCCTAAGTGGGAAGGATTATTGCAAATGATGAAAGGAAGAAAAATAAGAAAAAGTGTATTGATTGCAATGCAATGAAATCTCAATGATAATTTCTAATCAAGCATTAATCTTTTTGCTAGCCAAGAGAGTAGTAGCTAAAAAGAGCCCCACAACATGGCACTCACATTATGCCAATTCCTATTAGTTAATAAACACAAATGCCTTTTTTTGTTTTTCTTCAACCATAGATCTTATGTTGAAGGACATTGCCAATTGCTAAGTCAAAACATTGGGAACAAACCTAAGGCTTGCCATAGATATATCTCATACAGACATGGGAGATGCAATCAAAGGCCCTCATAAATCTAGGGGCCTGACATCAATTGTAGATCTTATTGCGGAAGAAAACACAGAGTACAAAAGTAAGCCCAAGTTCCCGAGTTTACTTCTCAGCTACCAAACAGCTCCATGCCAAAATTCAAACTAAAGACATCTACATTCCACAAAAAATGTGCGCATGCGATATGGTTAGAGCACATGACTCTCATCCCCAAGGTTCTGGGTTCAATCCTCCGGAGTGGGAGGGGACAAGGGAGGCAAAGTAAACTTAGGTACCCAAGTTTATATGAGTTTACTTTTGCTCGAGATCTACAATGCTCAATCATCCCACCGCAGATCCCACCCCCTCGCATGTCCAGCTTAGGCAAGGCTTGGTATACTAGATTTTCCATGGAGTTCTTTAACAAGATCCAAAATGTTAATTTCCTAATACGACAGTGTGACTACTAGGTAAGAAACATACACCAACATTTACTAAGATATAGATTTGGAAAGTGATGATATTTGCTGCAATATACACGACGCACACTTGTTGAGAAAGAGAGCAAAAAACGGGAGGAGTTTGTTGTCCATTGCAATGCATTATTCAATGGATAGCCTTAACTTAATGGATGGATGTGCCTCACCCTACCATCCATGATTAGAAGACAGCAAGAAATCTAGATACTACTGTATTGTCCATGTGTTGCTTTGGTCATGTTCAAATATAGAGAGAGTATTTCTTTAGAATATGTGGGCAGTATATATGAACATGTCCCTAACCTCTTTCTTGGTGCATCAAGGCCTTATCCTCCTCTTTGCCTGTGGAAAACTGTATCCACTCTTTCCTCTTGACATATTCTATACAAGGGTAAAGTAGGAACCCTATAAATGCAACCACAAAGGAAATTATGATCACCTTTAAGGTGGAGATGACCATCACCAATATAATCAAAACTGTAGGCGGTATACACATAAGAGCGCATGCCGTAAACCCAATTGGTATTTTGTAGGGACGATGTTTGTCACCTTTAAACTTCCTCAGCCATAGAAAAGCTGCAAACTCAGCAATCATACCAAAACAATACAAGTAATTCTCAGCCGCAATTATCTCTTTGAAGCTCAACGATGAAAGGAGAAGAACACCTGATGCAGATGCGAGAATGCCGAAGGTAGGGGTACCATGTGCAGACCGAGTGGCAAAAACTCGCGGCACCATGCCACCCTCTGCCATGCCGAGAAGCTGAAAAGAGTCACTACTCATCTCAGCTTCGAACAGTCCCATATTTGACATTGCCGCTGCGATCTCCATCCACCATCCTAGCCATACACCTCCAAGCCCCATTGCAATATTTGCGAAGTACCCATCGCTCCAATCACTTCTTACCACATTGGTTGCACCGGTCCTGGCCAACAGAGGCACGATGTACCCACCCATGACCAAAACAAGCGCATAGAGCAATGCCTTCGGTAGTGTGCGTTCAACATTATCTACCTCCTCGACAAGGGTGCTCACCGAATCCCAATAGTTCAGATTCCAAAACAATGTGTTGAGGCATGTCGTCCAATCAACAGTTGCAAAATCAATTGCGAACCAGCTGGTTGGATTTAGCCTTGGAATCGCACAGAGTGCCATTACAATTAAAGGGAGCAAGGAGAATATTCCCAAACATACAGCAATATTTCCAACTATAGCGAGCCCTCTGTAATTCAAGTAAGTAAGAGCTGCGGTCAAGATGATTACCGCCATCACTCTCACAGGTCCCGATGCTACAGCAGGGACAAATGCCTTGAGGTAGTCCAGAAAGAGAACTGGATAAAGAGCATTGTCGATAACGCCACTCAACCATTTCCACCATCCCTGCTGAAAACCCCAAAATGGCCCAAAAGCTTCTTGTATCCACACAACATAGCCCCCATTCTCAGGAAACATAGTGCCCAGCTCTGCTGTGATGAATTAAGCTTCGGGATGCTCCAAATGAAAGGGAACACGCAGAATCCAATGATAGCTAAGAGTGGGCCACCTGCCTGCAGTGAATCTTCGATGCCAAATGGGCCTCCTGATACCTCATAGAAGATGAGGAAGACAAGTGAAAAAGAGATAAGCTTTGTCGTTTGTGCGGAGATGAGCGAAGTAGAGGTTCTTTATTCCACTGCCATACAAGAGGGGCCTCACCCATCAGGAGGTATGGCAGAAATACTGTCAAGGAAAGAAGCCGAGCTCAAGACGAGAGGGTGCACAGAATTTGATGGCTTAAATGTGCTGCTTCATGAGGAAAGGCAGCATCTTTCACAAACAGCTTTCCGTCATGCAGCCCCAAAGGACTGCAATGAGATCGATTTCTAAGAAATCTTACAGAAAGTATGGAGTAGGTCAGATCGACGGGAAACAAGCAGAAAGCTTACGCTTTGTAAAGGAAGCTATTTGAGCATATGGCGCAGAGAGAAGCTGGGTCATCAGCACGCCATAACCAGCGCGATCGCCACAGCCGGAGCTTGAAATGAAGCCTGTTGCATCGACACCACTACTTGATACTTTATTTGTAACAACAAGTGCTGGTTCGAATATCCGACTGGACTTATTTTAGACCGTAGCAGAGTATGTCCCCACCGTACTCAAGCTCTAGCTATCTTGATTGAATGGAAAGTGAGGGCATCCCTCTCAAAGGGTGGGCACATGCTAGGTTCTCCACGCCGTTGTGGCTCCGAACTGTGACGTGGCATCAACATTCCAGCCGTTGCGATTTCTGTGTGAAAGTAGGGTAGTGGACACAGTTGGACGCTGCGTCTGCAAATATTGCACGTTTTTTTTTGCCTTCGCCACCAAGCAAGAGACCTGACTTTGCGCAGAAAATATAGCTTTTTTGGTTATCATGTGTGCGTAATGGTTTTGGCGGCTTCATCCATAAAATGTGGGATTGGGAAGTCAGGCAAGCGCTCGGCCACATGTGTGCACCCTTTCAATGCATTCAGATTGCATACCGCCAACCACTGCCTTTTCTAGCTCCATGTCATTCATAACAAAAAGTTGTAGCCTCGTATCAAACGAATAGTTAAAGAGCTCATGTTTATGTCATCGGTTGCTAGTTAGTTGGATCAAGAGCTCAAGTTGTTGAAGGTCAAAACCATTTGCTCAATATAATTGCCGTTGTCGAGGGTTTAAGGGTTCAAAGATGAGTCGGGACAGCACCCGGCTGCTAGCTGTGAGAAAAGTGAGGAGAGGAAGAAGCACCACACCATACCAACAGGTGCTTTGAAATAATTTTATGTATGAAAATAGAAGGATCTGCTAACTGAACAAGAAAAGTAGCATGTTGACCAAGCGACACCGTTATCAACACCAAAATGTAATTAAGTTGTAGCTAGAACATGGAGTTTAAACTCCCTTACAACGGGTTAACCCGGTTGATTACAGATAAACAGAGAAATTAGCCAAGGGAGTTACGTAGAGGAAGTGTAAGTGTTTGAGAACTTATCGAACGGGCGTCCACCTGACCGGACACATAGCCAGACACCACATTTGTACTCTATTAGTTTTCCGAGCTAGTGTAGTGATACTCTATGTAAATCCTGATTCCAGAGTAGTGGATCAATTCCTTCAGTTGTAATGCTGTAATGTAATGGAATTGGCCTATTTAACTTGAGAGTAGCGGAAATTAATGAGAGTACTTTTGAGAAATGACTTTGTGAGCATAGCGGGTGAACATAATTGAAGATAGCAACATAAGCATAGCAATTAGTTAGCTTGGCATGAACAATACTTTTGTAAGAGAGAGAATTTAGAGAACATGATAATAGTCGAGGTCCGGATTTATGTGGAACCGGTCCCCCTTCCAATAGGCATTTGTATTATGATTTCTCCATTAAGAGAGACTTGTTACAATACAATCTTTGTGTTCCTTGTGACCTAGGTGATGCAATGAAGATGGAAAGAGTTATGCTTGTGATTCCAGAGTAGTGGATCAATTCCTTGAGTTGTAATGCTGTAATGGAATGGAATTGGCCTATTTAACTTGAGAGTAGCGGAAATTAATGAGAGTACTTTTGAGAAATGACTTTGTGAGCATAACGGGTGAACATAATTGATGATAGCAACATAATCATAGCAATTAGTTAACTTGGCATGAAAAATACTTTTGTAAGAGAGAGAATTTAGAGAACATGACAACAGTTGAGGTCCGGATTTATGTGGAGCCGGTCCCGCCTCCAATAGGCATTTGTATTATGATTTCTCCCATTAAGAGAGACTTGTTACAATACAATCTTTGTGTTCCTTGTGACCTAGGTGATGCAATGAAGATGGAAAGTTTCATGCATCACAAGCATAAGATAAACTTGAACAAAGCTTTAACTATCCCAAGCCTTCGTCCCAAGACCTCAAACACCTTCGAAGGTGGAGAGAGCAAGTAGGGAATGAGGGTAGGGAAGAGGAAAAAGAAACATTTCATACGAGAAAGAATGTTCTTCACTTATCATAACTCTTCTTGCTAGCATACATAATAGCATAATAATGAAGAAGAAGGAGATTGGAAGCTTAAGCATTGAAGCATGGCTCTTGGTTGGATTCGCACTCCATAGGGTGTAGGCTCTCAACCTCTACTTGCTTGGAGAAGGAGAGGGAGCTCTTGCACTTTGCATAGCACACAATGAGAGTGTTTGTGAGTGTGTGTGGGTGAGTATAACCCCTAAGCAACCCCCTAGCTTGCTTGGGTTGACCCCTCCTTGTAACTCATGCTTGAAGCTCATTGGACCCCTCCGGGCCTAGCCAATCAGAAGTAGGTAGCATTACAAGCAGCAAGGGTAGCCTTGGGACAAGTGTCCCCCTTTCCCCTTTGAGAGAGAGGACTTGATAAATGCAAAATCATATAATTAAACCTCTTAAATTATCATTGGACCCCTTGGGTGGCCAACCAATAGACTTCAGGCACACCATGAGGGCAACATGAGGAGGAACTTGACAAGTGTCCCTTCTTGTTTCTTTGTACCATGCATGCCTTGTGTGAGTGTGTGGGTGTTCTCTCTCATCTTCCCTCATGTATGGCTCGCCCCCTCCTTGTAGGGATTGAATATTTGACTTTTTGACACCTCAAGCCCCTCATGCATAGGCCCAGTCCCCACCACAAGCTTGGCCCTTAAGCACTTTAAGCTTGGGCTGGGTTCTCACCTCAAGTGCAACCCTAGCATCTTAAGCATGTCAAGCACCTCAAGCATCTCAAGCACCTCAATAATCAAGCACCTCAGTCAACAAGCAGGACTAACACCTTGAGCTGGGTCGGGTTCCCGGCTCAAGCCCAACCCTAGCTTATCTAAGGTCAAAGGAATTTTATATACATTATTGGAGGTCTTCAATGAAGATAACCCTAATGTCTTATGCTCCATTGGTTAGCCTTGCTCTTTGATAGACTAACTCTCATTTGGGCCCCTTTACCATTGGCCTCGTGTTAAGATAGATCTATAAGCACATGTCTATATCTTAACCCTTGTTCCCGTTTATTCTCCCACATTAAGTGATCACTTTAATATGAGAAAATCATTTGGGTTGGTTAAATACTAGGTATTAGATTTTATGACATTACCTCTCTCTTGAAATCATAGTCGTCCTCAACTATGAGGTAGAAGAGATAAAGCCTTATTCATTAGTCAAGTTTACTTAGCATGTAGAGGATCCCTTTTTACCCTACGACATCTTTCCAAGATGCATGACTAATCCATTGGGTGCTTGGGAGACATAGCTGACGCAAGCATGGCTGCTCTTTAGTCCATTTCATTCTCCCAAAGTAGAGTGATAAATTCTACTTAGTGTTTGAGAGGCATCGTCATCACAAACATGATTCTAAGCATGCACACTAGTTAAATTTGTGCACAATTAAAAAGAGGACTAGTCTTATAAGACAAAACATGAGTCATTTAAAGAAATTTGTACATTTGCTTACTCTAATGTAGCATTGTAAGCATTGACAAGGTGCATACTATCCTTAAGCTATATTCCTTGCATCCATTTAGCATCTTCAAAAGGATAATTTTTGAACTTACTAAGATATCGTCGAATAATCTTACCATGTCGTAGTACCTTATCTTCATGCTGAAGGATAGCTTCGGGCTGTAGCACTCTTCTTGGTCTTCAACTTCGGGAGGGTCTTCAATAATTGGTTCACTTGGTGGCTCTCCTTTGTAGGGCTTAAGTAGGCTTACATGAAAGCCATTGTGTATGAGACAATGGTTGGGCAACTTGAGTTGATAAGCCGTATCATTGATGGGCTTCAAGATTTGAAAAGGACCATAGTATCTTCTTGCTAGTTTAGCATAATACTTTTGTTGGCCTACAGGATTTTTTCCCATCGTTTGCCTTAATCAAGACTTAGGAAACTTAAGTAAGACCCAATCATGTTCTTTGAATGTTAAAGGCCCTTCTGTGCTTGTCAGCAGTAGCTCTTTGCCTTTGTTGAGAGATGGATATAGCCTCCTTAATCTTTTGAAAAGATTCTTGTAGGTCATGGCTATACTCATCGACGACGAAGATCTTCCCATATACTTTGAGTAGCAAGGGACTTTTAGATCTTCCCTCAATGATCTCAAAAGGTGCTTTTCCCATCGAAGTATATACAGTATTGTTGTAGGCATACTCTACAAGAGGTAAGTACTTTTCCCATTGTGAGCGTTGATCTACTTCGGTAACATAAGTCTTGAGTAGATTGAGTATCGTAAGATTGGCTATCTCACTGTGGCCATCCGTTTGTGGGTGATAGGCCGAAGAGAAATTCAATCTTGTTCCTAGATTTTCAAAGAGACCTTTCCAAAAACTACTGGTCATTCTAGGATCTCTATCTGACACGATGGATGTGGGTAATCCATGGTGCTTGAAAATCTGAGATATAAAGAGAGTTTCCAATTGATGTGCCTTAATAGTCTTTTTGACAGGAATAAAATGTGCTTGCTTGCTAAGTCTGTCGACTATTGTCCATATTCCCGTATTCTCATGGATAGACTTGGGTAATTCAAAGATGAAATCCATGGATATACTCTCCCATGGTGAATTTGGGATAGGCAATGACTGGAGTAATCTAGGTTTCTTCCCTCTATCATACTTGGTCTTTTGGCATACCACACATTTTGAAGAAAACTCTTGTATGTCCACTTTCATGGTAGGCCAATAGAATTATGTCTCTACTCCTCGGAGAGTAGGTTGAATACCTCTATGCCCCGCCTATAGAGCAGCATGGGACTCATACATAACTTTCTCACAAAGGGAATGTGTAACACATAGCCTATTGCCGTGGAGACGATAACTATCCTGCAA